>NC_048580.1:69286197-69473697 GCF_013265735.2 Oncorhynchus mykiss | reverse complement strand
AGTCCCACAACATATCTATGTATTATATTTAAATCGTTTTAAAATAATGTTTAAATGTACATATTGAAAGGTTTGCTCAGTTAATTTATTCAATTTCTTTATTGCTCTAAATCGAAATGTTATTTAGCCTATTTCTCTTTTCTGTCTGGATAACGCATGGACAATCTATTCCTAGTATTTACGGAATGTCTGTCTCTTACCACCTGAATACCGTTGTGGGCTAGGGTTAGGGTTCAGGTTAGGGTTAGGGTTCAGGTTAGGGTTAGGGTTCAGGTTAGGGTTAGGGTTCAGGTTAGGGTTAGGGTTCAGGTTAGGGTTAGGGTTCAGGTTAGGGTTAGGGTTCAGGTTATGGTTCGGGTTCAGGTTAGGGTTCAGGTTAGGGTTAGGGTTCAGGTTAGGGTTAGGGTTCAGGTTAGGGTTAGGGTTCAGGTTAGGGTTAGGGTTCAGGTTAGGGTTAGGGTTCAGGTTAGGGTTAGGGTTCAGGTTAGGGTTAGGGTTCAGGTTAGGGTTAGGGTTCAGGTTAGGGTTAGGGTTCAGGTTAGGGTTAGGGTTCAGGTTAGGGTTAGGGTTCAGGTTAGGGTTAGGGTTCAGGTTAGGGTTAGGGTTCAGGTTAGGGTTAGGGTTCAGGTTAGGGTTAGGGTTCAGGTTAGGGTTAGGGTTCAGGTTAGGGTTAGGGTTCAGGTTAGGGTTAGGGTTCAGGTTAGGGTTAGGGTTCAGGTTAGGGTTAGGGTTCAGGTTAGGGTTAGGGTTCAGGTTAGGGTTAGGGTTCAGGTTAGGGTTAGGGTTCAGGTTAGGGTTAGGGTTCAGGTTATGGTTAGGGTTCAGGTTAGGGTTCAAGTTAAGGTTCGGGTTAGGGTTCAGGTTAGGGTTTGGGTTCAGGTTCAGGTTCAGGTTAGGGTTCAGGTTCAGGTTCAGGTTAGGGTTAGGGTTCAGGTTAGGGTTAGGGTTCAGGTTAGAGTTAGGGTTCAGGTTCAGGTTCAGGTTAGGGTTCAGGTTCAGGTTAGGGTTAGGGTTCAGGTTAGGGTTAGGGTTAGGGTTCAGGTTAGGGTTAGGGTTTGGGTTAGGGTTTGGGTTCAGGTTAGGGTTCAGGTTAGGGTTCAGGTTAGGGTTAGGGTTAGGGTTCAGGTTAGGGTTAGGGTTCAGGTTAGGGTTAGGGTTCAGGTTAGGGTTAGGGTTCAGGTTAGGGTTAGGGTTCAGGTTAGGGTTCAGGTTCAGGTTCAGGTTAGGGTTCAGGTTCAGGTTAGGGTAAGGGTTCAGGTTAGGGTTCAGGTTCAGATTCAGGTTCAGGTTAGGGTTAGGGTTCAGGTTCCTAACCTGATATGCTTCACAGGTGTACTTCACTCCTTTATCATCTGAGACCTAGTGGTCAATTTAAACACATCTGTCTTGGAAAGGACGGTAGGAAAACATTTGGTCAACAATAATGTGGTTTATAATGTGGAAAACTATGAGCAAACATTTCCCTTCATTTACAATGACAAATTAGTTGACATGTTTAGCATTGTATGTGTCAATAAAACACATTGATTCTTTATCCCTGTGCTCCCCTCCTCCCTCCCCCCCACCTTCCTGTGCTCCCCACCTCCCTGTGCTCCCCTCCTCCCACCTCCCTGTGCTCCCCTCCTCCCACCTCCCTGTGCTCCCCTCCTCCCACCTCCCCCAACCTCCCTGTGCTCCCCTCTTCCCACCTCCTCATACTACCCTCCTCCCACCTCCCCCCCACCTACTCCCACCTCCCTGTGTGCCATTCCTCCCACCTACTCCCACCTCCCCCTACTCCCACCTCCCCATACTGACTCCCACCTCCCTATGCTACCCTCCACCCACCTCCCCCCCACCTACTCCCACCTCCCTGTGCTACCCTCCACCCACCTACTCCCACCTCCCCCTACTCCCACCTCCCCCTACTGACTCCCACCTCCCTGTGCTACCCTCCACCCACCTGCTCCTACCTCCCCCTACTCCCACCTCCCCCTACCTCCTCCCACCTCCCTGTGCTACCCTCCACCCACCTACTCCTACTCCTACCTCCCCCTACTCCCACCTCCCCCTACCTCCTCCCACCTCCCTGTGCTACCCTCCACCCACCTGCTCCTACCTCCCCCTACTACCACCTCCCCCTACCTCCTCCCACCTTCCTGTGCTACCCTCCACCCACCTACTCCTACTCCTACCTCCCCCTACTCCCACCTCCCCCTACCTCCTCCCACCTCCCTGTGCTACCCTCCACCCACCTGCTCCTACCTCCCCCTACTCCCACCTCCCCCTACCTCCTCCCACCTCCCTGTGCTACCCTCCACCCACCTGCTCCTACCTCCCCCTACTCCCACCTCCCCCTACCTCCTCCCACCTCCCTGTGCTACCCTCCACCCACCTGCTCCTACCTCCCCCTACTCCCACCTCCCCCTACTGACTCCCACCTCCCTGTGCTACCCTCCACCCACCTACTCCCACCTCCCCCTACCGACTCCCACCTCCCCCTACTGACTCCTACCTCCCCCTACTCCCACCTCCCCATACCTCCTCCCACCTCCCTGTACTACCCTCCTCCCAACCACCTCCTCCCCCCTCCCCCCACCTCCCCGACAGGGAAGGATATGATTACTACCACTACTTCTTCATGGTGACCAACGTCCTCTTCTACGTGAGCTCAGCTGTCAACCCAGTCCTCTACAACCTGGTCTCAGCCAACTACCGGGAGATCTTCTTCAACACGCTCCGCTGCTTCTGCGTGCCGTGTCGTCGCAAGAAACAGAGCCGTGTTCTGATCAGACACTCCACCAGCATCTCCAGTAACCACACCTTCTCCTCCAACATCATCAAGGAGACCGTCTACTGACCACCCCCCCCAAAAAAAACACTCCCCTGATAACATTCCATTTTAGAACTGCAGTGTATGGAATCTATTACCCAGTTGGACTCCATGTATGTTTGATGGGGAGCCTGGTACTGTGAATCACTGACACATTGTGCCACATAAACACACAAACAAATATCCACAATTTGATATATTGGTGCAATCATCTGAAAGAAAGAAAGAATAAGGGCGTAGATCACTCAAATTACAAAATGACATTGGTTTCCTGTAAGCAGTCAATGGACGAGGTATGACAGCAATCCATGCTTTGGCTTAGTTTTCACATGCTAACAATTTAGCATTTGTTAGCACATTCAATTCATGGGACCGATATTAGCATTTGTCGTGCATCGTGTTCAAATCGTATGTCTGACTTTGTTGAGATATACAATCAATTTTGGGCACTTTTGAACATGATGTGCAAAATGAATTACCTTCATTGGGCAAAAATGTTGCACAATGTTCTTCAAGCGCAAAAACTTAGTACATTTATCCAAAAACACTCATATATTTTTTTATCTTAAATGCATTTTCACAAAATGTTATGACATAATCGTGAAGCCCATTCAAAAGGTAGGACACATGATACTAAAGTAAAGTGGAAAGGGCACAGGGTATTATCATTTCGCTCAGACTCGCAGTAAATGGGTCTATTTTTAAAAGAGACAGAGAACGATTGTCAAAAAATGATCTGCTGCGGATGTAACGCCAGGAGAGAGTATTGAACAATGCAAAAAGCTCTGGCCTTGCAACAACGACAAAAGACTTGGCCTTGCTATTGTCTGCTCGGACTGTGAATGTTAACTAAAATACCGAGAGAAGATTATATTCTATTATATTTCATGAAGAGGAAAAACAGATGGCATTCACAGCTAATGGGTGATCGGCTGTGGTGTTGAGCCCTGTAGCTTGTTCTAGAATGCCAACTTCTGACAACTACAGCTTTTGAGACACTGATGTTGGAATATTTAAGATGTACCACACCACTGCACAATAGGTCAAGGAACAAACATTTTTCCTACTGAGGCTTGTAATCCCACTGTGATTCAACATATATTTAATAACAGTGTTTTATTTGAGATGAGGCTTGTAATAATATTAACTCTACATTGTCTTCTGTACTTAGGCCATGAACTTTGAACCCATAACAAATTATTTTTTTAAAGATCTCTGCTGTAACAGAGCCAGCAGAGGATGAGAGTGGATGATATGAGCAACATCCAAGATGGTGTTACAAGACAGAGCACTCAATGGGACACGATATGGACTCTGGTCTTTGAAGCCTGGAGAGGAGAGAGCTCTGTAGCTGACCTGAATGTAGTCCACAGCACCCTGTCATGACCACTGAGTGTCGGTACAATACATTGTGTCACATGGACAATGACAAACGGGTGAGAGATAGAATAATGGATACAGTGTTTCAGACTCTGAACACACGCTTACAATGAATAAAACACGCTGAAAGAACCAAGGTTGATTAGCGTGGGATGCAGGAAATGGATACGATTTGTGGGGACGAAAGAGTTTCACCTGGAGGGAGGGAGGGAGGGGAGGGAAGTGCCACTCTGAAGAGACCATACGTCAGCATCCACTTCAAGGATGAGAGAGAAACCGAATACAACGAACCAACGCTCTTGGAATTCAATGAGTTATTGTAGGCTACGTAAGAGGGATAGGAATCCATTCACGAGTAAGGGTACCTGTCCTGGATCTGAGAGGGAAGAGCATTTTTATGGTGCTCCTCATGCTGAGAGGAGAAGAGAGGAAGGGAGGGGAGAGGAGAGGAGAGGAGAGGAGGGGAGGGGAGGGGAGGGGAGAGGAGAGGAGAGGAGAGGAGAGGAGAGGAGAGGAGAGGAGGGGAGGGGAGAGGAGGGGAGGGGAGGGGAGAGGAGAGGAGAGGAGGGGAGGAGAGGAGAGGAGAGGAGAGGAGAGGAGAGGAGAGGAGAGGAGAGGAGAGGAGGGAGAGGAGAGGAGAGGAGAGGAGCAGGCTATGGTGTGTCACATCTGCCGGCTCTGATGGAGACAAGAAAAGCACTGAGAAAGGCAGGCCAAAGGAAGGTCTGTTATGACAGCGTCACACGTGCTTTCATAATGTGTAAATGTTTCCATTTCCTTCGCTTTGATGAAAAATATACATTGGCAATATTGCAGCTGCATTTGCCTACTATAATTGTATTTAATTTTTTCTCTTGACTACAAAGGGTTTTATGAACAATACAATGCAATGTACTCATAAGGAACACCAATACACTTTTGTATATAGCCATGGATGTAGATTGTAGAGGCCCACAAATATAGTCAAAGACATGACATATATGTAGTGCTTTGATGACAGTGTTGTGCAAGGTTATGCTCAGGACATCTAGCTCAAACTGCTCCTGACAGATGCTGATGTTGTACGTATTCATGACGTTTATCAGAGCAGTTGCTCATGATGTACACCCCCTGCTGCATACACCCCCTGCTGCATACACCCCCTGCTGCATACACCCCCTGTTGCATACACCCCCTGCTGCATACACCCCCTGCTGCATACACCCCCTGCTGCATACACCCCCTGTTGCATACACCCCCTGCTGCATACACCCCCTGCTGCATACACCCCCTGCTGCATACACCCCCTGTTGCATACACCCCCTGCTGCATACACCCCCTGTTGCATACACCCCCTGCTGCATACACCCCCTGCTGCATACACCCCCTGCTGCATACACCCCCTGCTGCTTACACCCCTGCTGCATAAAATCAAAAAAAATCAAAATCAAATTTATTTATATAGCCCTTCGTACATCAGCTGATATCTCAAAGTGCTGTACAGAAACCCAGCCTAAAACCCCAAACAGCAAGCAATGCAGGTGTAGAAGCACGGTGGCTAGGAAAAACTCCCTAGAAAGGCCAAAATCTAGGAAGAAACCTAGAGAGGAACCAGGCTATGTGGGGTGGCCAGTCCTCTTCTGGCTGTGCCGGGTGGAGATTATAACAGAACATGGTCAAGATGTTCAAATGTTCATAAATGACCAACATGGTCGAATAATAATAAGGCAGAATAGTTGAAACTGGAGCAGCAGCACAGTCAGGTGGACTGGGGACAGCAAGGAGTCATCATGTCAGGTATTCCTGGGGCATGGTCCTAGGGCTCAGGTCCTCCGAGAGAGAGAAAGAAAGAGAGAATTAGAGAGAGCATTTGTGGGATGGCCAGTCCTCTTCTGGCTGTGCCGGGTGGAGATTATAACAGAACATGGCCAAGATGTTCAAATGTTCATAAATGACCAGCATGGTCGAATAATAATAAGGCAGAACAGTTGAAACTGGAGCAGCAGCACAGCCAGGTGGACTGGGGACAGCAAGGAGTCATCATGTCAGGAAGTCCTGGGGCATGGTCCTAGGACTCAGGTCCTCCGAGAGAGAGAAAGAGAGAAGGAGAGAATTAGAGAACGCACACTTAGATTCACACAGGACACCAAATAGGACAGGAGAAGTACTCCAGATATAACAAACTGACCCCCTGCTGCTTACACCCCCTGTTGCATACACCCCCTGTTGCATACACCCCCTGTTGCATACACCCCCTGCTGCTTACACCCCCTGCTGCATACACCCACTGCTGCTTACTGTAAGTCATGTGCTCTATGCTGACAGTGATGACTTTGTTATTGTTTGTAACTTGTGATATTTTTGTTAGGGACAATGGAGGCATATTTATGGTATATGTCAGTCCTATACTGTATAGATGGTTCTGCTCTATGTCAGATATATACTGTATAGATGGTTCTGCTCTATGTCAGTCCTATACTGTATAGATGGTTCTGCTATCAGTTCTATACTGTATAGATGGTTCTGTTATATGTCAGTTCTATACTGTATAGATGGTTCTGCAATATGTCATTTATATTCTGTATAGATGGTTCTACTATCAGTTCTATACTGTATAGATGGTTTTGCAATATGTTCTATACTGTATAGATGTTTCTGATATCAGTTATATACTGTATAGATAGTTCTGCAATACGTTCTATACTGTATAGATGTTTCTGCTCTATGTCAGTTCTCTACTGTATAGATGGTTCTGCAATACATTCTCTACTGTATAGATGGTTCTGCTCTATGTCAGTTCTCTACTGTATAGATGTTTCTGCTATCAGTTCTCTACTGTATAGATGGTTCTGCTATCAGTTCTCTACTGTATAGATGGTTCTGCAATACGTTCTATACTGTATAGATGGTTCTGCAATACGTTCTATACTGTATAGATGGTTTTGCAATATGTTCTATACTGTATAGATGTTTCTGATATCAGTTCTATACTGTATAGATGGTTCTGCAATATGTTCTATACTGTATAGATGTTTCTGCTCTATGTCAGTTCTCTACTGTATAGATGTTTCTGCTATCAGTTCTCTACTGTATAGATGGTTCTGCTATCAGTTCTCTACTGTATAGATGGTTCTGCAATACGTTCTATACTGTATAGATGGTTTTGCAATATGTTCTATACTGTATAGATGGTTCTGCAATATGTTCTATACTGTATAGATGTTTCTGCTCTATGTCAGTTCTCTACTGTATAGATGGTTCTGCTATCAGTTCTCTACTGTATAGATGGTTCTGCTATCAGTTCTCTACTGTATAGATGGTTCTGCAATATGTTCTATACTGTATAGATGGTTTTGCAATATGTTCTATACTGTATAGATGTTTCTGATATCAGTTATATACTGTATAGATGGTTCTGCAATACGTTCTCTACTGTATAGATGGTTCTGCTATCAGTTCTCTACTGTATAGATGGTTCTGCAATATGTTCTATACTGTATAGATGGTTTTGCAATATGTTCTATACTGTATAGATGTTTCTGATATCAGTTCTATACTGTATAGATGGTTCTGCAATACGTTCTATACTGTATAGATGGTTCTGCAATATGTTCTATACTGTATAGATGGTTTTGCAATATGTTCTATACTGTATAGATGTTTCTGATATCAGTTCTATACTGTATAGATGGTTCTGCAATACGTTCTCTACTGTATAGATGGTTCTGCTCTATGTCAGTTCTCTACTGTATAGATGGTTCTGCTATCAGTTCTCTACTGTATAGATGGTTCTGCTATATGTGAATAAAAGAGTGAATGTCGTGATTACATTTGGCTCGATCTGTGGTCCATGATCTTCCAGACACAAACATACATACAAACACACAAAGACAAACGTACACACACACGCACACACATATACAGACACATAAATACACACACACACAAAGACAAACATACACACACACACACGCACACACATACAGACACTTAATTACACACACACACAAAGACAAACACACACACACGCACACAAATACAGACACATAAATACACACACACACAAAGACAAACATACACACACGCACACGCACACACATACAGACACTTAAATACACAGACACACAAAGACAAACGTACACACACACACACACACATACAGACACTTAAATACACACACACACAAAGACAAACATACACGCACACGACACACACATAGAGACACATAAATACACACACACACATACAGACACATAAATACACACACACACACATACAGACACATAAATACACACACACACACTTACAGACACATAAATACACACACACACACACAAAGACACACCAAGCACACACTCCATTTAGCACAGATGTGTCTGACCTTTCTAAGGTGTACCCTTGGGGATTATTACCTCTGCCTTATAAAGGAGCTGTCAATCACTGGGGTCATGGGACAAGCTGAGATAATAGTGTGTCTTTCATCCACCTAGCCCAGTGTGTCCTTCATCCACCTAGCCCAGTCTGTCCTTCATTCACCTAGCCCAGTGTGTCCTTCATCCACCTAGATCAGTCTGTCCTTCATTCACCTAGCCCAGTGTGTCCTTCATCCACCTAGCCCAGTCTGCCCTTCATCCACCTAGCCCAGTCTGTCCTTCATCCACCTAGCCCAGTGTGTCCTTCATCCACCTAGCCCAGTCTGTCCTTCATCCACCTAGCCCAGTGTGTCCTTCATCCACCTAGCCTAGTCTGACCTTCATCCACCTAGCGCAGTCTGTCCTTCATCCACCTAGCCCAGTCTGTCCTTCATCCACCTAGCCCAGTGTGACCTTCATCCACCTAGCCCAGTGTGTCCATCATCCACCTAGCCCAGTGTGTCCTTCATCCACCTAGCCCAGTGTGTCCTTCATCCACCTAGCCCAGTCTGTCCTTCATCCACCTAGCCCAGTGTGTCCTTCCTCCACCTAGCCCAGTCTGTCCTTCATCCACCTAGCCCAGTGTGTCCTTCATCCACCTAGCCCAGTCTGACCTTCATCCACCCAGCCCAGTGTGTCCTTCATCCACCTAGCCCAGTCTGTCCTTCATCCACCTAGCCCAGTGTGTCCTTCCTCCACCTAGCCCAGTCTGTCCTTCATCCACCTATCCCAGTCTGTCCTTCATCTACCTAGCCCAGTCTGTCCTTCATCCACCTAGCCCATTGTACAGTATGGTGTGTGTTGTCGAAAGTCCTCAACTTTGTCATAACTACCTCTGTGTGAGGAAGAAAGAAGCAGTACTCGGCTTATGATTGAGATCATGAAGATTCGCACATACACAAAAAGTTGCCTTTTAAAAAAGCATTGTACATGCAGTCGGCTTGAGCTTAAATTAGAATTTTCTCTCAAGCGTTGAAAAAGGTGCTTTCCTTGTTTCGCTAGTCTATACTATACCATTCTGTCTGAGTCACTATACTGTCAGTCACGGTACGCTACATGACAAAAAGCACGTGAACACCTGCTCGTCGAACATCTCATTCAAAAATCACGGGCATTAATATGGAGTTGGTGCTATAACAGCCTCCACTGTGTGCAGGCCAGTCAAGTTCTTCCACACCGATCTCGACAAACCATTTCTGTAGGACCTCGCTTTGTTCACAGGGGCACTGTCATGCTGAAACAGGAAAGAGCCTTCCCCAAACTGTTGCCACAAATTTGGAAGCATAGAATTGTCTAGAATGTATGCTGTAGTGTAAAGATTTCCCTACACTGGAACCAAGGGGTCTAGCCCGAACCACGAAAAACAGCCACAGACCATTATTCCTTGGCGTTATGCATTCAGGCAGGTAGCATTCTCCTGGCATCCGACAAACCCAGATTCGTCCGTCAGACTGCCAGATTGTGAAGCGTGATTCATCACTCCAGAGAACGTGTTTCCACTGCTCCAGATTCCAATGGCGGCAAGCTTTACACCACTCCAGATTGTGATCTTAGGCTTGTGTGCTGCTGCTCGGCCATGGAAACCCATTTCATGAGGCGCCCGACAAACCGCTCTTGTGCTGGCGTTGTTTCCACAGGCAGTTCGGAACTCGGTGGTGAGTGTTGCAACCGAGGACAGACGATTTTTACGCCCCTCCAGCCCCCGGCGGTCCCGTTCTGTGAATTTGAGGAACTGACTTGTTGGAAAGGTGGCATCCTATGACGGTGACACGTTGAAAGTCACTCAGCTCTTCAGTAAGGCCATTCTACTGCCAGTGTTTGTCTATGGAGATTGCATGGCAGTGTGCTCGATTTTATACACCCGTCAGCGACTGGTGTGGCTAAAATAGCCGAATCTACAAATTTTGAAGGGGTGTCCACATACTTTTGTACCTATAGGGCAACTCCCACTATAAATGTAACATACTGTATAGAGAGTGAAAAAACATCTACATGTCTAAGACATTCCCACTGCAGAAGCCAAGGGACAGCTTGTATGGCCTTTTTACAACGGCAACTGCAATTTGCACAGAATCCCAACTTAAGATAGCTTTCTGAGGGTCCAATCATGATGCAGCTTAATGACCATACCATTTCTCTCTCTCTCTCTCTCTCTCTCTCTCTCTCTCTCTCTCTCTCTCTCTCTCTCTGTCTCTCTCTCTCTCTCTCTCTCTGCCTGTCCTCTCTCTCTCTCTCTCTTTCTCTCTCTCTCTCTGCCTGTCCTCTCTCTCTCTCTCTCTCTCCCTCTCTCTCTCTGTCTCTCTCTCTCTCTCTCTGCCTGTCCTCTCTCTCTCTCTCTCTCTCTCTCTCTCTCTCTCTCTCTCTCTCTCTCTCTCTGCCTGTCCTCTCTCTCTCTCTCTCTCTCTCTCTCTCTCTCTCTCAATTCAATTCAATTCAATTCAATTCAAGGGGCTTTATTGGCATGGGAAACGTGTTTACATTGCCAAAGCAAGTGAGGTAGATAATATACAAAGGTGAAATATACAATAAAAATGAACAGTAAACATTACACATACAGAAATTTCAAAACAATAAAGACATTACAAATGTCATATTATGTATATATACAGTGTTGTAACAATGTACAAATGGTTAAAGAACACAAGGGAAAATAAATAAGCATAAATATTGTATTTACAATGGTGTTTGTTCTTCACTGGTTGCCCTTTTCTTGTGGCAACAGGTCACAAATCTTGCTGCTGTGATGGCACACTGTGGAATTTCCCCCAGTAGATATGGGAGTTTATCAAAATTGGATTTGTTTTCAAATTCTTTGTGGATCTGTGTAATCTGAGGGAAACATGTATCTCTTATATGGTCATACGTTGGACAGGAGGTTAGGAAGTGCAGCTCAGTTTCCACCTCATTTTGTGGGCATTGTGCACATAGCCTGTCTTCTCTTGAGAGCCAGGTCTGTCTACGGCGGCCTTTCTCAATAGCAAGGCTATGCTCACTAAGTCTGTACATAGTCAAAACTTTCCTTAAGTTTGGGTCAGTCACAGTGGACAGGTATTCTGCCACTGTGTACTCTCTGTTTAGGGCCAAATAGCATTCTAGTTTGCTCTGTTTTTTTGTTAATTCTTTCCAATGTGTCCCTCTCTCTCTCTCTCTCTCTCTCTCTCTCTCTCTCTGCCTGTCCTCTCTCTCTGCCTGTCCTCGCTCACTCTCTCTCTCTGTCCTCTCTCTCTCTCTCTGTCCTCTCTCTCTCTCTCTCTCTCTCTCTCTCTCTCTCTCTCTCTCTCTCTCTACCTGTCCTCTCTCTGCCTGTCCTCTCTCTGCTCCCTCCCGCAGGACCTTGTTAGGGCTCAAGTAACCAGTTAATGCTCTGCCATTCTCTCTTTACCCAGAGGGTTCTGATGTATTCTGTTTGCTGTGCATCTGCACTACAGAGGAATCTGCAAACACCGCAGTCACACCACAGTCACACCACGGTCACACCACGGTCACACCACAGCCACACCACAGTCACACCACAGTCGTACCACAGTCACACCACAGTCACACCACAGCCGCACCACAGTCACACCACAGTCACACCACAGCCACACCACAGTCACACCACAGCCACACCACAGCCACACCACAGCCACACCACAGTCACACCACAGCCACACCACAAACACACCACAGTCACACCACAGTCACACCACAACCTCCAGCCTCTAATCATGATTCTGCTGAAAGGCAGGATTTTACTTACAGTATGTGTTGGGGTGATTGCACAAGTAGAAACATGTGGATTAAAACAGCATGGCCACCCGGGTGGGTACCCATTGGGCAAAAACTTGTTATTTTCACATCATAAAAAATAAAATAAAATTGTGACAACATTTAATCAACGTGGAAAACTCATTAGGATTTGCAGAAGGGAATTTTGTATTATTTTATTTTGTAACTTTTAACCTAGATCCAATGATATGGTGACATTTGTTTGGTTGATTTCATATTGAATTCACATTAGTTGACAACTCAAACCAAATCTTAAATCTTAAATCAAATCTAGATGTTGAAAACTATATCTGTGCCCAGTGGGTAGAGGTCACCTCCATGAACAGCCTTCTCTTCACAGGAAATCACGCAACAGGAATCATAATCTCCTCTCATTTCTGCTCTGTCACCCGCTTGGCTACTCCCGTTGAGGGAGGGAGAGGAGCTTACAGGATTCCTGCCTGGCGGGCCAAGTCCAGAAGAAATAACCTGTAGTCTACAAGGCAGACATAATGATTCACTATAGCCAGGTTACGGTAATGTTTCTCTAAAGCTGAAATCCAACGGAATGTCTATTCCTGTAAGGCCAACATCTCCCTGACGATCTCTAGCGATGACTGATGCAGTGATTATCTATCAGATGACCGCAAGAGTTAAGGAATGAATATAACATATAAATATAGAAAAGTATCTAAGACTTGCTTCGTCTCTGTAAGACACATGTGTAGAAGATCATAGATATCACCCATAGAAAAGTAGGTGAAAGGTAGGTGCTATGTTTAGTGTTGATGGTAATGTACACTTGTCACAGTAGGAAGCACAATGTACTGATGGGTATTGCAATTCTCTTTTCACCGGGCGGAAAGCATATAAAGGAATTCATGTGTAAAACTAAAAGGATATAGCATGTGGATGCTAACCAATCAGATTGAAAGGCAAGCTCATCTTGTTATATCACAGTTAAGTATGTCTTTCATCTTGTCCCACAGTCCAGAGATAAAAGGTCACCGCCAGGTCATGTTTGTTTCCCCAATGACAGTGCTAAAAGCAATACTGTTTTCCATTTACTTACTCTACAAAATGGCACCATTGGTTTTGTTCTATGCTTTTCTCTCCCCATTGCTCTCTCTGTCGTCAATGGGGTTTTTTTTGTGTGTGTTTTTTTTTAAAGTGGACTGGATTCATGGTTGCTGAGTGAGCCTCCTCTTCCTCTGGACCAGACTTTCTCTGGTGCCGAGAACCCGGAGCAGCCAGGCAGAAAACGCTCTCAACACACAGAAGGAAAAGAGAAATAAAGTACTGAGTGATATGAAGCGTATAAACCCCATGTTATTATCCAATCACTCGGGGCTGTCAAACTAACACAGGGGCAACTAGTTTCAGCTCTAGGGAATTTGCTCTGCAAAATTGTTTTTAAAAGAAACATTGGAGCTCAAACCAGCTTTCCCACAGATTTTTGTACGGAGCTCCTGTCATCCTCATTATTCCAGACTTTGGCAAAACAACAGAGGCATGCCCAGGCAGTGGACTGGAAGAGTCAAGTTGGCAAGCCAAGGAGGGCATTCCTTACTTTCTTCTCTTTTCTTCCACTGGGGGGTTTTAATGGCGGGGGCTTAGTGAAAAGCCACATACAGGGAGCTCAGATATCCCTGGAGACGTCTGAAGATAGGTGAGACAAGCAGCACATCTATCCGGACCAACCGATGTCTCTGCTTACTTATTTGTCGTAGCATCTTAGATACCGCTTTTATTAATACAGTCAAATAATTAGTCGCGTAATCAAGCAGGTAAAAATCTCCACACGACACACACACCGAAACATCACGCTTCATTAAACAATAGAACCCGTCTCACTATTGAACCCGATTCATTATTGTATATTGTTGATCTGATAATCAGCCAGTCTCTAAACATTGTTCCCTGTCCCCTTGTTTGTTTAAAGGGTTTCTCCTTTCATCTCACACTGTTATCCTGACTAACATTTACATTATGCAAATGCGTTCATTCTAATTCAAAATCCCTCGATGCCAATTGAGATTATTTGTAGTTATAGGGCAGCTCCCAGTGCTTGACAGGTGCCTCGTGTGATGATGAAGACACAGTGCTAAACCTGTGAAAACTCCCATGGTAATCAGAAAGAGACAGTACAGGAAGAGCCTCATAAGCTTTCCAACACAGCCCCTCTCAACCAAGCAAGTTATCATCCAATACAGAGCAGGCATTTTAAAAGAGGTTGTGTTGTTGGTTACACAAGCTGGGTTCCCAAAACATTTTAGATGAATATTTTCACAGTGTGACTGAAAGTGTGACATTTGCTGGTTTCATGCACTGAATAGACTCTGAAACACTGATCTCCAGCACTCAGCTGGGAGAGCCTCCTTTTGGTCAAAATAACAACCTGACCCTGTTGACAGAGACCAAGCGGAATATGATAACACTTAGTTTTAATGGCTCTGTACGTGATAGACAGCTAACGTTCAGATCGGTGCTGAGCCCGTGCTGAGCCAGTGCTGAGCAAGTGCTGAGCCCGTGCTGAGCCAGTGCTGAGCCAGTGCTGAGCCAATGCTGAGCCAGTGCTGAGCCAGTGCTGAGCCAATGCTGAGCCAATGCTGAGCCAAAGCTGAGCCATAGCTGAGCCAAAGCTGAGCCATAGCTGAGCCCGTGCTGAGCCAGTGCTGAGCCAATGCTGAGACATAG
This sequence comes from Oncorhynchus mykiss, assembly GCF_013265735.2. Taxonomy (NCBI): domain Eukaryota; kingdom Metazoa; phylum Chordata; class Actinopteri; order Salmoniformes; family Salmonidae; genus Oncorhynchus; species Oncorhynchus mykiss. The sequence goes on along the minus strand of NC_048580.1, from coordinate 69,458,670 downwards.
CTGAGCCATAGCTGAGCCAGTGCTGAGCCAATGCTGAGCCAATGCTGAGCCAAAGCTGAGCTATAGCTGAGCCCGTGCTGAGCCAGTGCTGAGCCAGTGCTGAGCCAAAGCTGAGCCAGTGCTGAGCCAATGCTGAGACATAGCTGAGCCCGTGCTGAGCCAGTGCTGAGCCAGTGCTGAGCCAAAGCTGAGCCAGTGCTGAGCCAATGCTGAGACATAGCTGAGCCCGTGCTGAGCCAGTGCTGAGCCAGTGCTGAGCCAGTGCTGAGCCAGTGCTGAGCCAGTGCTGAGCCAAAGCTGAGCCAGTGCTGAGCCCGTGCTGAGCCAGTGCACCCTGCTGTCCATAAGTGTTTCATAGGTTGTATCAATTGACTTTGACGTATTGTTCCGTTCTGTTATGGAAATGCTTTTTGAACAATGTTCATTTCAACAAGGATTATTTCTTACTGTTGGCTCCTTGTCACTGTGTCAATAGCAGCCAACCTGTGTGTGTGTGTGTGTGTGTGTGTGTGTGTGTGTCCGGAATATATAAACGTGATGTGATTACGTTTATCTAAATGAATGAGGGGAACGTCAAAAAATGAGAAAGAATCAAAGTGAGGAAAGTCGTGATGAGAGGAACATGAGAGCAATACAAACAAAGTGATGAGAGGAACATGAGAGCAATACAAAGGAAGTGATGAGAGGAAGCAGTTGAGAATGAATCTTCTCCATGATTGAGCTTCAGCTTCGTTTATCTCTTTCATTGGATTTCCCACCGCGGTGTCACACAAAACACATGGCACAAAGTCGACATACTCAAGACAGTTAAAACAAATGGAACAAATGTGGTTTTCAGTAGGAAGGCTGTTTTCAGTAGGAAGGCTGTTTTCAGTAGGAAGGCTGTTTTCAATAAGAAGGCTGTTTTCAGTAGGAAGGCTGTTTTCAGTAGGAAGGCTGTTTTCAATAGGAAGGCTGTTTTCAGTAGGAAGGCTGTTTTCAGTAGGAAGGCTGTTTTCAATAGGAAGGCTGTTTTCAATAGGAAGGCTGTTTTCAGTAGGAAGGCTGTTTTCAAAAGGAAGGCTGTTTTCAGTAGGAAGGCTGTTTTCAATAGGAAGGCTGTTTTCAGTAGGAAGGCTGTTTTCAATAGGAAGGCTGTTTTCAGTAGGAAGGCTGTTTTCAATAGGAAGGCTGTTTTCAGTAGGAAGGCTGTTTTCAATAAGAAGGCTGTTTTCAGTAGGAAGGCTGTTTTCAATAGGAAGGCTGTTTTCAGTAGGAAGGCTGTTTTCAATAGGAAGGCTGTTTTCAATAAGAAGGCTGTTTTCAGTAGGAAAGGCTGTTTTCAATAGGAAGGCTGTTTTCAGTAGGAAGGCTGTTTTCAATAGGAAGGCTGTTTTCAGTAGGAAGGCTGTTTTCAGTAGGAAGGCTGTTTTCAGTAGGAAGGCTGTTTTCAATAGGAAGGCTGTTTTCAGTAGGAAGGCTGTTTTCAGTAGGAAGGCTGTTTTCAGTAGGAAGGCTGTTTTCAGTAGGAAGGCTGTTTTCAAAAGGAAGGCTGTTTTCAGTAGGAAGGCTGTTTTCAATAGGAAGGCTGTTTTCAGTAGGAAGGCTGTTTTCAATAGGACGGCTCTTTGCGACTGTGAAGAAAAAGCTATTGTAATACACTTAACATTTATAAAAACACGATTGCGATATTGCTCTGTCCTTTTTCTCACTGAATATTTCTGAATGTGATAATCAATCAAAAAAATATCCCGTCCTTGGATAAACCTTCAGCCTATAGAGGAAGATGATTATTAAGCTACCGGTCTTGATGTTGCGTGTGTTGTGACAGGAAACCTATTGTGACAGACTTACGTAGCCAAATTGTATCTATGATCGTACTCTATCCATTTAGGTTTTTTGTATGCTATTTTAATATATGAGAATTAACCAATGATATCAGGCCACACCTGGCCATGATTACAGACACCTGTGTGTCTTTTGACACTATATAAACAAGTCACCCCACAGTGTTTGTCATTATACCCTGATGAAGACAGCTTGCCTGTCGAAACGTTGGACATTACATCTTTGCATCTGAGCTCCTAGAGTGTGCGGCTCTCCTACATTTTTTTAAGGGACCGTATGAGGACCTGTTGATCTGATCAAATGCGTGGATAAATCCATTCCAATCCATTATTTTTGAATGTACACAGACTCTATGTAGGCCTATGTACTCTAGTCCAAGGCTGTTCAACTCTTATCCTGAAGGGCCGAAACACTTCAGGTTTTCAATCCTCTCCTTCTAATCAGGGACCAATTCAGACCTGGGACACCAGATGAAGGTAATTAGCTAACATGTAGAAACAAAAAAAACTCCCTGCCCTCCGGGAAGGGAATAGAATGGTCCTGCTCTAGTCTCTCTCTCAGGTGGTATCAGTCTTCTACGTGCCACTTGTTCTTTATTCTGCCTAAGATAATGCTGGTGACGCCAGCATTCATGCAAGATTTGCTTCGGGGTTACCAAGATTATACGTACTCAAATTTAACTGCCTGTTAAAACCTGTTGGTACTAGGGGGCAGTATTTTCATTTTTGGAAAAATAACGTTCCCAAATTAAACGGGATATTTTGTCAGGACAAGATGCTAGAATATGCATATAATTGACAGCTTAGGGTAGAAACACTCTAAAGTTTCCAAAACTGTAAAATGCCCTGCGTTCTGATGCGTCCCTATTGAGCTGTGAATGCCCTATTAACCAGATTACGCTTTCTACGTATTCCCCAAGATGTCTACAGCATTGTGAAGTAGTTTTATGCATTTATGTTGAAGAATACCCGTAGGCGGCTTCATTGCGCAAGTGGTCACCTGATGCTCCCAGAGAAATTTGCGCGTAAAATACATAGGTAGCCATTATTCCAATCGCTTCTACTGAGAAACCAATTGTCCCAGTTGATATATTATCGAATAGATATTTGAAAAACACCTTGAGGATTGATTATAAACAACGTTTGCCATGTTTCTGTCGATATTATGGAGCTAATTTGGAATATTTTTCGGCGTTGTCGTGACCGCAATTTCCGGTCGATTTCTCAGCCAAACGTGAAGAACAAACGGAGCTATTTCGCCTACAAAAATAATATTTGGGTAAAAAATGAACTTTGGCTATCTACCTGGGAGTCTCGTGAGTGAAAACATCCGAAGTTCATCAAAGGTAAACTATTTAATTTGATTGCTTTTCTGATTTTCGTGAAAATGTTGCCTGCTGCTAGCAAGGCATAATGCTATGCTAGGCTATCGATAAACTTACACAAATGCTTGTCTAGCTTTGGCTGTAAAGCATATTTTGAAAATCTGAGATGACAGGGTGATTAACAAAAGGCTAAGCTGTGTTCCAATAGATTTCACTTGTGATTTTCATGAATAGGAATATTTTCTAGGAAGATTTATGTCCGTTGCGTTATGCTAATTAGTGTCAGATGATGACAACGGTCCCGTTCACGGGATGGGGTGTCACTAGAGGTTAATCAATGTACTTAGGGACAAATCCTGTTTGTGTTTAACTCCGATTTTCACATAAATCAGGCATTATAGTCAATGGGATATTCGCACAAAATGTCGTGCGAATACGGAGATTAGTTAGTTTGTGTTGTGCTCTCCAGAGGATTTACATAGTATGGTAGAGGAGAGGTCATACTAAGAATCTCTTGTTTCCCTCTCTATCTCACATTTAAATATTGGCTGATATATGATCTAAATTCACAGGTGAGTTCTGGAAGCGCTGCCCAGAGGAGGGGGGTATAGGAAACCTCAGACTATTGAGCCAGAGATCATTAATCACGTTTCCTCTGAAGGAGGAGGAATCGTCACTGTAGATGAAGGTAGACATACTTCTCTCTTTCCTGTTCCCTATTTCTCTGTTACTCATCCCTTCTCTCTCTCTCTCTCTCTGTCTCTCTGTCTCCTGTCTCTCTCTGTCTCTCTGTCTCTCTCTCTGTCTCTCTGTCTCTCTGTCTCTGTCTCTGTCTCTCTCTCTCTCTGTCTCTCTGTCTCTCTGTCTCTCTGTCTCTCTCTGTCTCCTGTCTCTCTCTGTCTCTCTCTCTCTCTCTGTCTCCTGTCTCACTCTGTCTCTCTCTGTCTCTCTCTCTCTCCTGTCTCTCTCTGTCTCTCTCTGTCTCTCTCTGTCTCTCTCTGTCTCTCGCTCAGTTCATTCCCCACAGCAGAGAAGAATGTAGTGTGCATTAGGAAGCTCAGGCAGAGGGTAGTTGTCAGATCATTGTCACCTCGATGATCCTCTTCTCTGAGGCAGGGCAGAGCGGTGCGAAGCAGTGGGAGAATAACTTATGACACTGATAGCTGACACAACACACTTCGTTATCTCCCTTGTCTCTGTCATCATCACTCCCCACACGCTCCCTCCCACTCACCCTGAAATTAAATAGAACTCTGAAACTTCTCTGAGAGAAAGAGCGAGAGAAATACAGTTGATATGGAGTCAGAATCAGATAAATAAAGTTGATATGGAGTCAGAATAAGAGAAATACAGTTGATATGGAGTCAGAATCAGAGAAATACAGTTGAAATGGAGTCAGAATCAGAGAAATAAAGTTGAGATGGAGTCAGGATCAGAGAAATACTGTTGATATGGAGTCAGGATCAGAGAAATACTGTTGATATGGAGTCAGAATCAGATAAATAAAGTTGATATGGAGTCAGAATAAGAGAAATACAGTTGATATGGAGTCAGAATCAGAGAAATACAGTTGAAATGGAGTCAGAATCAGGGAAATAAAGTTGAGATGGAGTCAGGATCAGAGAAATACTGTTGATATGGAGTCAGGATCAGAGAAATACTGTTGATATGGAGTCAGGATCAGAGAAATACTGTTGATATGGAGTCAGAATCAGAGAAATACTGTTGATATGGAGTCAGGATCAGAGAAGTACTGTTGATATGGAGTCAGGATCAGATACAGTGCCTTGCGAAAGTATTCAGCCCCCTTGAACTTTGCGACCTTTTGCCACATTTCAGGCTTCAAACATAAAGATATAAAACTGTATTTTTTTGTGAAGAATCAACAACAAGTGGGACACAATCATGAAGTGGAACGACATTTATTGGATATTTCAAACTTTTTTAACAAATCAAAAACTGAAAAATTGGGCGTGCAAAATTATTCAGCCCCCTTAAGTTAATACTTTGTAGCGCCACCTCAGATGTAAGTCGCTTGGGGTATGTCTCTATCAGTTTTGCACATCGAGAGACTGACATTTTTTCCCATTCCTCCTTGCAAAACAGCTCGAGCTCAGTGAGGTTGGATGGAGAGCATTTGTGAACAGCAGTTTTCAGTTCATTCCACAGATTCTCGATTGGATTCAGGTCTGGACTTTGACTTGGCCATTCTAACACCTGGATATGTTTATTATTGAACCATTCCATTGTAGATTTTGCGTTATGTTTTGGATCATTGTCTTGTTGGAAGACAAATCTCCGTCCCAGTCTCAGGTCTTTTGCAGACTCCATCAGGTTTTCTTCCAGAATGGTCCTGCATTTGGCTCCATCCATCTTCCCATCAATTTTAACCATCTTCCCTGTCCCTGCTGAAGAAAAGCAGGCCCAAACCATGATGCTGCCACCACCATGTTTGACAGTGGGGATGGTGTGTTCAGCTGTGTTGCTTTTACGCCAAACATAACGTTTTGCATTGTTGCCAAAAAGTTCAATTTTGGTTTCATCTGACCAGAGCACCTTCTTCCACATGTTTGGTGTGTCTCCCAGGTGGCTTTTGGCAAACTTTAAACAACACTTTTTATGGATATCTTTAAGAAATGGCTTTCTTCTTGCCACTCTTCCATAAGGCCAGATTTGTGCAATATACGACTGATTGTTGTCCTATGGACAGAGTCTCCACCTCAGCTGTAGATCTCTGCAGTTCATCCAGAGTGATCATGGGCCTCTTGGCTGCATCTCTGATCAGTCTTTTCCTTGTATGAGCTGAAAGTTTAGAGGGACGGCCAGGTCTTGGTAGATTTGCAGTGGTCTGATACTCCTTCCATTTCAATATTATCGCTTGCACAGTGCTCCTTGGGATGTTTAAAGCTTGGGAAATCTTTTTGTATCCAAATCCGGCTTTAAACTTCTTCACAACAGTATCTCAGACCTGCCTGGTGTGTTCCTTGTTCTTCATGATGCTCTCTGCGCTTTTAACGGACCTCTGAGACTATCACAGTGCAGGTGCATTTATACGGAGACTTGATTACACACAGGTGGATTGTATTTATCATCATTAGTCATTTAGGTCAACATTGGATCATTCAGAGATCCTCACTGAACTTCCGGAGAGAGTTTGCTGCACTGAAAGTAAAGGGGCTGAATAATTTTGCACGCCCAATTTTTCAGTTTTTGATTTGTTAAAAAAGTTTGAAATATCCAATAAATGTCGTTCCACTTCATGATTGTGTCCCACTTGTTGTTGATTCTTCACGGAAAATACAGTTTATATCTTTATGTTTGAAGCCTGAAATGTGGCAAAAGGTCGCAAAGTTCAAGGGGGCTGAATACTTTCGCAAGGCACTGTAAATAAAGTTGATATGGAGTCAGAATCAGATAAATAAAGTTGATATGGAGTCAGAATCAGATAAATAAAGTTGATATGGAGTCAGAATCAGAGAAATAAAGTTGAGATGGAGTCAGGATCAGAGAAATACTGTTGATATGGAGTCAGGATCAGAGAAATACTGTTGATATGGAGTCAGGATCAGAGAAATACTGTTGATATGGAGTCAGAATCAGAGAAATACTGTTGATATGGAGTCAGGATCAGAGAAATACTGTTGATATGGAGTCAGGATCAGAGAAGTACTGTTGATATGGAGTCAGGATCAGAGAAGTACTGTTGATATGGAGTCAGGATCAGAGAAGTACTGTTGATATGGAGTCAGGATCAGAGAAGTACTGTTGATATGGAGTCAGGATCAGAGAAGTACTGTTGATATGGAGTCAGGATCAGAGAAGTACTGTTGATATGGAGTCAGGATCAGAGAAGTACTGTTGATATGGAGTCAGGATCAGAGAAATACTGTTGATATGGAGTCAGGATCAGAGAAGTACTGTTGATATGGAGTCAGGATCAGAGAAGTACTGTTGATATGGAGTCAGGATCAGAGAAGTACTGTTGATATGGAGTCAGGATCAGAGAAGTACTGTTGATATGGAGTCAGGATCAGAGAAGTACTGTTGATATGGAGTCAGAATCAGAGAAGTACTGTTGATATGGAGTCAGGATCAGAGAAGTACTGTTGATATGGAGTCAGGATCAGAGAAATACTGTTGATATGGAGTCAGGATCAGAGAAGTACTGTTGATATGGAGTCAGGATCAGAGAAATACTGTTGATATGGAGTCAGGATCAGAGAAGTACTGTTGATATGGAGTCAGGATCAGAGAAGTACTGTTGATATGGAGTCAGGATCAGAGAAGTACTGTTGATATGGAGTCAGGATCAGAGAAGTACTGTTGATATGGAGTCAGGATCAGAGAAGTACTGTTGATATGGAGTCAGGATCAGAGAAGTACTGTTGATATGGAGTCAGGATCAGAGAAGTACTGTTGATATGGAGTCAGGATCAGAGAAGTACTGTTGATATGGAGTCAGGATCAGAGAAGTACTGTTGATATGGAGTCAGGATCAGAGAAGTACTGTTGATATGGAGTCAGGATCAGAGAAGTACTGTTGATATGGAGTCAGGATCAGAGAAGTACTGTTGATATGGAGTCAGGATCAGAGAAGTACTGTTGATATGGAGTCAGGATCAGAGAAGTACTGTTGATATGGAGTCAGGATCAGAGAAGTACTGTTGATATGGAGTCAGGATCAGAGAAGTACTGTTGATATGGAGTCAGGATCAGAGAAGTACTGTTGATATGGAGTCAGGATCAGAGAAGTACTGTTGATATGGAGTCAGGATCAGAGAAGTACTGTTGATATGGAGTCAGGATCAGAGAAGTACTGTTGATATGGAGTCAGGATCAGAGAAGTACTGTTGATATGGAGTCAGGATCAGAGAAGTACTGTTGATATGGAGTCAGGATCAGAGAAGTACTGTTGATATGGAGTCAGGATCAGAGAAATACTGTTGATATGGAGTCAGAATCAGAGAAATACTGTTGATATGGAGTCAGGATCAGAGAAGTACTGTTGATATGGAGTCAGGATCAGAGAAGTACTGTTGATATGGAGTCAGGATCAGAGAAGTACTGTTGATATGGAGTCAGGATCAGAGAAGTACTGTTGATATGGAGTCAGGATCAGAGAAGTACTGTTGATATGGAGTCAGGATCAGAGAAGTACTGTTGATATGGAGTCAGGATCAGAGAAGTACTGTTGATATGGAGTCAGGATCAGAGAAATACTGTTGATATGGAGTCAGGATCAGAGAAGTACTGTTGATATGGAGTCAGGATCAGAGAAATACTGTTGATATGGAGTCAGGATCAGAGAAGTACTGTTGATATGGAGTCAGGATCAGAGAAGTACTGTTGATATGGAGTCAGGATCAGAGAAGTACTGTTGATATGGAGTCAGGATCAGAGAAGTACTGTTGATATGGAGTCAGGATCAGAGAAGTACTGTTGATATGGAGTCAGGATCAGAGAAGTACTGTTGATATGGAGTCAGGATCAGAGAAATACTGTTGATATGGAGTCAGGATCAGAGAAGTACTGTTGATATGGAGTCAGGATCAGAGAAGTACTGTTGATATGGAGTCAGGATCAGAGAAGTACTGTTGATATGGAGTCAGGATCAGAGAAGTACTGTTGATATGGAGTCAGGATCAGAGAAGTACTGTTGATATGGAGTCAGGATCAGAGAAGTACTGTTGATATGGAGTCAGGATCAGAGAAGTACTGTTGATATGGAGTCAGGATCAGAGAAGTACTGTTGATATGGAGTCAGGATCAGAGAAGTACTGTTGATATGGAGTCAGGATCAGAGAAGTACTGTTGATATGGAGTCAGGATCAGAGAAGTACTGTTGATATGGAGTCAGGATCAGAGAAGTACTGTTGATATGGAGTCAGGATCAGAGAAGTACTGTTGATATGGAGTCAGGATCAGAGAAGTACTGTTGATATGGAGTCAGGATCAGAGAAATACTGTTGATATGGAGTCAGGATCAGAGAAGTACTGTTGATATGGAGTCAGGATCAGAGAAGTACTGTTGATATGGAGTCAGGATCAGAGAAGTACTGTTGATATGGAGTCAGGATCAGAGAAGTACTGTTGATATGGAGTCAGGATCAGAGAAGTACTGTTGATATGGAGTCAGGATCAGAGAAGTACTGTTGATATGGAGTCAGGATCAGAGAAGTACTGTTGATATGGAGTCAGAATCAGAAGCTGCAACAGAGTGGGTATGGAAGGAAGGCAATCACATTCTATGAAATATACAATTAATAAATACTGTACATATTAATAAATACTGTACATATTAATAAATACTGTACATATGCTCATTATGTGACACTAATGCAGGTGTATATTGGAACACATAAGAACACGCAACAAACCAGCGACCCCCAAGGACCCATCAACCAGTCACAGAGCCAAATGCATTACCCAGCTTGCCCAACCCCCCCACCATCAAATATATTGACTTTCAGCGTGGCGATCTGTTACAGATTCATAAGACATGAAAGAGACAATACTTGAACGGAGAAAGAGCACGTTTAAATGGAATGACTGGAATAGATCAAAGTCCTGTCTATTAACAAAAACTATTTACATAACAAATCACTGCAGAGGAGTTCATTCTGATGACGAGTAACACGAAAATCAATTACTCCATGTGTAATTACTCCATATTTAATTACTCCATATTTAATTACTCCATATTTAATTACTCCATATTTAATTACTCCATATTTAATTACTCCATATTTAATTACTCCATATTTAATTAATCCACATTTAATTACTCCATATTTAATTACTCCATATTTAATTACTCCATATTTAATTAATCCATATTTAATTAATCCATATTTAATTACTCCATATTTAATTACTCCACATTTAATTACTCCATGTGTAATTACTCCATATTTAATTACTCCATATTTAATTACTCCATATTTAAATACTCCATATTTAATTACTCCATATTTAATTACTCCATATTTAATTACTCCATATTTAATTAATCCACATTTAATTACTCCATATTTAATTACTCCACATTTAATTACTCCATATGTAATTACTCCATATTTAATTACTCCATGTGTAATTACTCCATATTTAATTAATCCATATTTAATTACTCCATGTGTAATTACTCCATATTTAATTAATCCGTATTTAATTACTCCATGTGTAATTACTCCATATTTAATTACTCCATATTTAATTACTCCATATTTAATTACTCCACATTTAATTACTCCATATTTAATTACTCCATATTTAATTACTCCACATTTAATTACTCCATATGTAATAACTCCATATTTAATTACTCCATATTTAATTACTCCATATTTAATTATTCCACATTTAATTACTCCATATTTAATTACTCCATATTTAATTACTCCACATTTAATTACTCCATATTTAATTACTCCATATTTAATTACTCCACATTTAATTACTCCATATGTAATAACTCCATATTTAATAACTCCATATTTAATTACTCCATGTGTAATAACTCCATATTTAATTACTCCATATTTAATTACTCCATGTGTAATAACTCCATATTTAATTACTCCATATTTAATTACTCAATTTTTAATTAATCCATATTTAATTACTCCATATTTAATTACTCCATATTTAATTACTCCATATTTAATTACTCCATATTTAATTACTCCATGTGTAATAACTCCATATTTAATTACTCCATATTTAATTACTCCATTTTTAATTACTCCATATTTAATTACTCCATATTTAATTACTCCATATTTAATTACTCCCTGTGTAATTACTCCACATTTAATGGTTAAAAAAATAAAACAAAAATCTGAAGAGATATAATTCTAATTTGAGACCGAGAATGTTTCCATCTTCAACAGAGAGGAAATACCATTTCAATACATGATTAGAGCAAATACACATTAAATAGATGAAGAAATCAATTATATTGGAAGAATTTTCAATAAAGCAGTTTTGGAGATCCCCTTTCATCATGATTCCTGTATCAAGGGGGTAATCACTTCACCTAAGGAGGCCGTTGTTAATTTTCAATTTACGCTCTCACACACAGCTTTTAACGTTCTCACACACAGCTTTTCTCTGGGAAGCATTCCTTGGCAAATTAACGCTAGGGTTATTAATTAAAACACTTTTTTTTTTTGCACGCTCTGTCTATGTGAATAATAGTAGGTACACAGTTGTTGGAATGAGCCTAGTGACATGTCTCTTTTTTTCTATGACATCTGCATGGGTGTAAAGTATTGGTTCCAGGAACGTTGTAGAACTCCAACTCCAGACAGAGACGGGCCTGTCAGAGTGAATAGGAGACCTGTAGGTGAGGCTTATCCTGATTAAATCATGGCCAGCAGATTAAATGGAAAACTCAGCTGGGAACCTGTAAACAACTCGCCTCTCTCTCAGGTACGTTCTCCACGCCTTGCAAATTCACATAGGACAGCAGCACACTCTCATAAACAGCACTTTCAGTACTCACATAGGACAGCAGCACACTCTCATAAACAGCACTTTCAGTACTCACATAGGACAGCAGCACACTCTCATAAACAGCACACTCTCATAAACAGCACTTTCAGTACTCACATAGGACAGCAGCACACTCTCATAAACAGCACTTTCAGTACTCACATAGGACAGCAGCGCACTCTCATAAACAGCACTTTCAGTACTCACATAGGACAGCAACACACTCTCATAAACAGCACTTTCAGTACTCACAAAGGACAGCAGCACACTCTCATAAACAGCACACTCTCATAAACAGCACTTTCAGTACTCACAAAGGACAGCAGCACACTCTCATAAACAGCACTTTCAGTACTCACATAGGACAGCAGCACACTCTTATAAACAGCACTTTCAGTACTCACATAGGACAGCAACACACTCTCATAAACAGCACTTTCAGTCCTCACATAGGACAGCAACACACTCTCATAAACAGCACTTTCAGTACTCACAAAGGACAGCAGCGCACTCTCATAAACAGCACTTTCAATAAGCTGCTGGAAACATAACAATGCATGGAGTTGGACTGAATTAATGACTCATAACTCTCATACAGCCTAATGCCCCTCTTTATACAGATAGTACAAAACATATAGACTTCGATGGAGCTGTGATCATGCTATGAGTTTGTGAAAATCTCGCTGGGTCCATGCGACAAGGAGAGCGAAGGAGAGTAGGAGAACGAGGGGGAGCAAGGAGGGCGAGGGGGCGCAGGAGGGCGAGGGGGCGCAGGACTACATCTTCACTTCTCTGAGTACCGTCTGACTCACCATCCCTCTCTGAAAAGAGCTTCATACACTAATCAAAGGAGACCTTGACAAACACTGCTGAGACGGACATGCATTTGGTCTGTCTGAGTAAAGAGACATCCCCTCCAGAATCGAACGCTCCAACCATGTCATAGAATTAACCAGGGCTCTCTTGAATTATTTTTTTTTATCTCAATGAGTACCTGGATGAATAAAGACTTTTTTTTTTAAATATAAAAATAAGAACTTGAAAGGCAGTATTTATTCCCTTTGTGAGGGGATGGGATGAAGAGGGGTCGAGGGCTTGTTTATTAATTCTGTCGTTGGCTGTGATGGATCTCTTTATACATCCCCCCACCTACAACTACCCATTCTTCAACCAACCACACAAGAAGGAATGATTACTCTGAGTGGAAAATGATGTACTATAGCACAAATGTATTACTTTAAGTTTAAAATGTGTGTCACACCCTGATCTGTTTCACCAGGTCTTGTGATTGTCTCCACCCCCCACCAGGTGTCTCCCATTTTCCCCCATTATCCCCTCTGTACTAACAGTTAAAGTCGGAAGTTTACGTACACTTAGGTTGGAGTCATTAAAACTCGTTTTTCAACCATTTCACACATTTTTTGTTTTAACAAACTATAGTTTGTATAGTCAACTATAGTCGGTTAGGATATACAGTGTATACTTTGTGCATGACACAAGTCATTTTTCCAACAATTGTTTGCAGACAGATTATTTCACTTATAATTCACTGTATCACAATTCCAGTGGGTCAGAAGATTACATACACAAAGTTGACTGTGCCTTTAAACAGATTGGAAGATTCCAGAAAATTATGTCATGGCTTTAGACGCTTCTGACTGGCTAATTGACATAATTAGAGTCAATTGGAGGTGTACCTGTGGATGTATTTCAAGGCCTAACTTCAAACGCAGTGCCTCTTCGCTTGACATCATGGGAAAATAAAAAGAAATCAGCCAAGACCTCAGAAAGGTCTTTAGAATGGTAGACCTCCACAAGTCTGGTTCATCCTTGGGAGCAATTTCCAAACGCCTGAAGGTACCGCATTCATCTGTACAAACAATAGAACGCAAGTATAAACACCATGGGACCACACAGCCGTCATACCGCTCAGGAAGGAGACGCATTCTGTCTCCTAGAGATGAACGTACTTTGGTGCAAAAAGTGCAAACAGAACAACAGCAAATGACCCTGTGAAGATGCTGGAGGAAACAGGAACAAAAGTATCTATTTCCACAGTTAAACGAGTCCTATATCGACAAAACCTGAAAGGCCGATCAGCAAGGAAGAAGCCACTGCTCCAAAAACACCATAAAAAAGCCAGACTACGGTTTGCAACTGCACATGGGGACAAAGATCGTACTTTTTGGAGAAATATCCTTTGGTCTGATGAAACAAAAGTAGAACTGTTTAGCAATAATGACCATCGTTATATTAGGAGGACAACGGGGGAGGCTTGCAAGCCGAGGAACACCATCCCAACCGTGATGCACGGGGGTGGCAGCATCATGTTGTTGGGGTGCTTTGCTGCAGGAGGGACTGGTGAAATTCACAAAATAGATTTTCATGAGCTTCATGAGGAGAGAAAAGTATGTGGCTACATTGAAGCAACATCTCAAGACATCAGTGAAAGCTTGGTCGCAAATGGGTCTTCCAAAATGGACAATGACCCTAAGCATACTTCCAAAGTTGTGGCAAAATGGCTTAAGGACAACAAAGTCAAGGTATTGAAGTGGCCATCACAAAGCCCTGACTTCAATCCCATAGAAAATGTGTGGGAAGAACTGAAAGAGCATGTGCAAGCAAGGAGGCCTACAAACCTGACTCAGTTACACCAGCTCTGTCAAGAGGAATGGGCCAAAATTCACCCAAATTATTGTGGGAAGCTTGTGGAAGGCTACTTGAAACGGTTGACCGAAGTTAAACAATTTAAAGGCAATGCTACCAAATACTAATTGGGTGTATGTAAACTTCTGACCCACTGGGAATGTGATGAAAGAAATAAAAGCTGAAATAAATCATTCTCTCTACTATTATTCAGACATTTCACATTCTTAAAATAAAGTTGTGATCCTAACTCATCCTAAACATCATTTTTACCAGAATTAAAATGTCAGGAATTGTGACAAACTGAGTTTAAATGTATCTGGCAAGGTGTATGTAAACTTCTGACTTCAACTGTATACCTGCGTTTTCTGTTGGTCTGCTGCCAGTTCGTCTTGTCTTGTCAAGTCTTAACAGAGTGTTTTCCCGTTTTCCAATCATTTCTGTTTTCTCATCCTCCTGGTTCTGACCATTCTGCCTGCCGTGAGTCTGCCGTTCTGTCCCCGATTGACGCTGCATTGAATTACTGACCTCGGCCTGCCCTTGACCTGCCATTTGCCTGCCTCTTGTTTTGTACAAACATCTGAAATTCAAACTGTCTGCCTCCTGTGTCTGCATCTGGGTCTTATCCTGAGTCGTGTTAGTACAAACTGGCCATTACTGACCCAGCTGACTCGGACCAGCTCCGTAACGCCCGGCTCCTCCCAAAGAGCCACCATTGAAAGACACGATGAGTTACTTCAAAATCTTATGGAAGGATTCCAGACATTGGAGGAACGCCATGACCTCACTTTCAATACATTGCCGGAGCAATTCCTTGGATTGTCTATTAGGCAGCCACAACGGTAACCAGCCAGCCTCTTAGTAACCCCGCTATCAGCAGCGCATCTCCCCAGCCAAACCCGGCTTCCCGAGACCCCTGCTTACCTCCTCCGTAGCACTACGCTGGAGATTCAGGAACTTGTCGGGCATTTCTCTCCCAGTGCTCCCTCATCTTTGAGCTTCAGCCCTCTTCTTTTCCCTCGAACCTCTCGAAGTTAGCATACCTTATAGCGCTAATATCCGGGACGGCTCTCGTCTGGGCTCCGGTGGTGTGGGAGCAACAATCCACTGTGTGCTTCAGTCTGGAGGAGTTCATGGCAGAGGTAAATAAGGTGATAGATTATCTGTTGTCCAGGAGAGAGGCTGCTCAGAAGCTACTCCTGCTACGTCAAGACCATAGTGTGGCAGACTTTGTTGAAAGTCACACGCTGAACCACACGCTGATCGCCGAGAGTGCCTGGAACCCTGAATCCCTGTTCGACATGTTCCTTCATGGATTATCAGAGGAGGTTAAAGATGAGCTCGCCCATGGATCTCGACTCTCTCATAGCCTTGACCATATGGATCGATTGGCAGCTACGGGAACATAGGAGGGAGAGGAGATCTTTTCCCAGTCACACTCTCTCGTCCAAAGATCCCCAGCATCTACATTACTGAGAGAATCTGAGGTTACCCGAGTCCCCTGCCAAATGTTTACGCAGACTGAACACCAAGTTCTGTCTGTATTGTAGAACTACAGGTCATTATATTTCTACGTGTCCATTGGGGCGGCAGGGTAGCCTAGTGGATAGAGCGTTGGACTAGTAACCAGAAGGTTGCAAGTTCAAACCGCGAGCTAACAAGGTACAAATCTGTCGTTCTGCCCCTGAACAGGCTGAACAGGAACCCACTGTTCCTAGGCCGTCATTGAAAATAAGAATTTGTTCTTAACTGACTTCCCTAGTTAAATAAAGGAAAAAAATAAATAATAATAAAAAAGACCAGGCTCATCAATAGGTACGCTGGTGGGCCATACAGAGAATTTCCAATCTACCATTACTCGTACCCCTCTCCATGCTGTCCTTTCTGTGGGGGGACTGGTCAAAACCTCTCCGGGTACTCATTGACTCTGGGGCCGGACGAGAGTTTTATGGACACTGGTGTTGGAGTTGGGAATCCCCAACTCCCCTTTTTTTATGGACCCTGGTGTTGGAGTTGGGAATCCCCAACTCCCCTTTTTTTATGGACCCTGGTGTTGGAGTTGGGAATCCCCAACTCCCCTTTTTTTATGGACCCTGGTGTTGGAGTTGGGAATCCCCAACTCCCCTTTTTTTATGGACCCTGGTGTTGGAGTTGGGAATCCCCAACTCCCCTTTTTTTATGGACCCTGGTGTTGGAGTTGGGAATCCCCTTTCAATCCCTCCCCATTCCCGTGGACATCAGAGCGCTGGATGGGTGCTCTATTGGCAGAGTCACCCACAGAACAATAAGAATAAGGTTCCTATCAACCTGCGAGTGTCAGGTAACCACAGGTCAGTCCATGCAATTTCTGCTCATTGAATCTCCTAAAGTACCCGTAGTTTGGGGGGTTTTCATGGCTCCAGAGGCACAATCCCCTTATTGACTGGACTGTTGGTTCTACCGTTTTGCCACGCTCATTGCCTGAAGTCGGAGTAGCATGCCCTTGGGAAAAGCCTCGGACCTCCTTGCCGTTCCCACTGACTACCATGACCTCCAGGTGGTTTTCAACAAGGCCCGTTCCACATCACTTCCTCTGCATCGGCCCTACGACTGCGTTAACGACCTTCTCCCGGGCACTACACCACATCGGGGGCAGCTTTATTCCCTGTCGGGTCCGGAGACCAAGGCGATGGAAAGGTACATTGACGACTCTCTGGCTGCAGGGTGTATCCATCCTCCTGCCTCCCCCGCTGGCGCAGGGTGTATCCATCCTCCTGCCTCCCCCTCTGGCGCAGGGTGTATCCATCCTCCTGCGTCCCCCGCTGGCACAGGGTGTATCCATCCTCCTGCCTCCCCCGCTGGCGCAGGGTGTATCCATCCTCCTGCCACCCCCGCTGGCGCAGGGTGTATCCATCCTCCTGCCTCCCCCGCTGGCGCAGGGTGTATCCATCGTCCTGCCTCCCCCGCTGGCGCAGGGTGTATCCATCCTCCTGCCTCCCCCGCTGGCGCAGGGTGTATCCATCCTCCTGCCTCCCCCGCTGGCGCAGGGTGTATCCATCCTCCTGCCTCCCCCGCTGGCGCAGGGTGTATCCATCCTCCTGCCTCCCCCGCTGGCGCAGGGTGTATCCATCCTCCTGCCTCCCCTGCTGGCGCAGGGTTCTTCTTTGTGGAGAAGAAGGACACAACACTGCACCCGTGTATCGATTACCGGGGCCTGAACACCTGCTCAGTAAATGGATGTAATAATCCTGATTCCTTTTTGAGATTCAGAGAGAGCCAACAGAAATGAGCGAGGGAGAGCAAGCGAGAGAAACAGAGAGAACAGAGAACAGAGAGAACAGACAGAACAGAGAGAACCAAAGAGAGGGATGGAGATAATGATAGTGGATGAGGTGATGAAGGTTACCTAGTTGTGATGGAGAGGCACATGTGTTGAGGCAGATGTTACCTTTTCAACCAACAGACAGTAACAACTTTCCTCACCCATCTAAAGTCTGTAATCTGTGAGAGTACAAACCTTTTCAACCAACAGACAGTAACAACTTTCCTCACCCATCTAAAATCTAATCTGTGAGAGAACAAACAAAAGGTTTCTGATCCTCCAGTTCTGAGCATTATGTTTGAATTGGAGTCTTTATGGCTCACACAAATGTAAGTGGTATTCTCCATTCATTTCTGACATGGAGAGCGCTGCAAAGTCTTCCCTTTTGTGCATTCCACATTTCCTGTGGAAGGGAAATGGTGTGGGAGATGAAAGTCTGGCAAAGAAATAAGTATTGATGAAGGGATAAACATTCCACTTCTAAATGGTTTAGCGACAAGGGAGCAGAAAGGTGTTAAATTCCAAATGATAAGATCTGAATGGCAACGGTTTAGTAATCTAAAGATAAAATAAAGTATTCTGAAGATAAATTCACCTTTTTTTACATTTCACATTTCCTGTGGAAGGGAACGAGTGGTGGGGGAGATGAAAGGGACCAACGTCTGTATTGATGAAGGGGAAAACTCTGGGGCGGACTGGGACAAGGATTCGGCCCTGGCATTTTATCCACATCAGCCCACAACCTGTACTGTCTGTCTGTCTGTCTCAGCATCTTCTCTGCTGTCACTCTGTGCCAGTGTTCATTGTGTCAACATAAATAGTGACTACAATATTCGTCAAACACCTATTTTTCAGTGGCAATTGACAAGACTATAACTGACTAAATAGATCCAGAAAAAAAACTATAACTAAATGGAAATTATTTTTCATTTCAGGTGACTAAAACGAGACGAAATTATCTCTATGATTAAAATCTGAGTACTAAATGGACTGGACACAAGTTTTTTGGAGAGATTGAGAGCTTTTCAGTGGAAAGCTGAATTAATATTAGCAGCACTTATGCACAGCGCAGTTCTGTTCAGCAGTGGGAAGGACACGCAACACCTGAAACACACAGCCTGGCTTACATCAGCTTGTGAGCTGCACAGAAACAAGCGCTGAGCGTTGGCAGACAGGCTCAGCTCGGGATCAGACTCCGATTATACACATCACGCAGGTAACTCTCTTGCTTTCCCATCTCCACCTGCCTTCTAGTTAGATACCCTTTGGCTGGTTAAGAAACACAAGATCCATTATGAAATTAAAAACAATAGCAGTATTAAGTTTAATAGTAAAACAACAGTCTAGCTATGCTTTTCTATCCATTGATTAAATACACGTTTTAGAATTTGTAGTTTCGCTCAACCCTCGCATTTTCCCCATCTGCATTTCATAGCCAGGTTCTGTAGCCAAGGGACTATCCAAGTCTACCTCTTGATTGTAGCCATTATCATTCAAAAGATATGACCCATAATACCGGCGCTACGTTTTGTTCTTTCTATCGTGCGTTGGCGGGCCGCATTTTACATTCATAAAGATTACAGCGGAACGTTCTAAAACTAGGCTACTTGAGGACCGGACTGTTAATCATTTGTTTAGGCTACAACTTGTTCAGTTATGTTACCTCATTAGCTAGCTAAAGATACCAACCTGGGGGTGCATTCAGCAGGACGCAACGTTTTGGAACGTTCAGATAGAAATATGCTATGTAGAACAAACATGCCTCTCTGACATGTAGAATAAGGATTAACGTCGGCTCTATTGACATAATTTCTATCTGCGAATGAACGTGGCCCTGGTAACATTCCCAGTAGCATATATGTAAACATTTGGTGCCACAGAAAGAAAGGGAAAATGTGTAGAAAACAGTTGATTCACAAAAATCCCTCTTGCCACTACACTACACTACACTGAGTGTACAAAACATTAGGAACACCTGCTCTTTCCTTGACATAGACTGACCAGGTGAATCCAGCCGAAAGCTATAATCCCATGTTTATGTCACCTGTTAAATCCACTTCGAATCAGTGTAGATGAAGGGGAGGAGACCAGTTAAAGAACCATTTTTAAGCCTTGAGACAATTAAAGACATGTATTGTGTATGTGTGTTCCATTCAGAGGGTGAACGGAACAAGACAAAAGATTGAAGTGCCTTTGAACGGGGTATGGTAGTAGGTGCCAAGAACTGCAACGCTGCTGTTTTTCACACTCAACAGTTTCCTGTGTGTATCAAGAATGGTCCACCACTGAAAGGACATCCAGCCAACTTGACACAACTGTGGGAAGCATTGGAGTCAACATGGGCCTTCATCCCTGTGGAACACTTTCGAACCCTTGTAGCGTCCATGCCTCGACGAATTGAGGCTGTTCTGAGGGCAAAAGGGAGATTAACTCAATATTTAACTCTGAGTACTAAGTGGACTGGACAAGAGTTGTTGGAGAGATTGAGAGCTTTTCAGTGATAAGCTTAATTAAATATTACGAAGCTATTCCTAATGTTTTGTACGAAATTAGCACTGCTCTGTGCTTCTTCTTGATCTCTGTCTGCCTGCATGCCTGTCTGCCTGTCTGTCTGCCCGACTGCCTGTACGCCTGTCTGTCTGTCTGCCTATCTGTCTGTCTGTCTGCCTGTCTGCCTGTATCTCTGTCTGCCTGTATCTCTGTCTGCCTGTATCTCTGTCTGTCTGTATCTCTGTCTGTCTGCCCGACTGCCTGTACGCCTGTCTGTCTGTCTGTCGATCTGCCTGTCGATCTGCCTGTCTGATTAAGTCTTATACGTTATAGAGCTTGCCAGCTTGTAGTCCTAAAATCCTCTGGTTCGTTCAGCCATTCATATCAGGGAAATGAATGGGGAAGAATGGGGTTTTGGGATAATTTCTGAATATAAGGTCTGAGATGAACACAGGTTTAGGAGATCTCATAGGTTTTGTTCTATGAGATAATACGGTCACACTTCATTTAGATAGTCCGGATTTTCCGATTGGTAGATGCTCTACAGATGGTCATACTATCAACAAACTATCTGTTGATAAACAACTGCTTGCTAAGGTTACGGTTAGGGTTAGGGTTAGGTTTAGAATAAAGGTTAAGGGTTAGGTTTAGAATAAAGGTTAAGGGTTAGGTTTAGAATAAAGGTTAAGGGTTAGGTTTAGAATAAAGGTTAAGGGTTAGGTTTAGAATAAAGGTTAAGGGTTAGGGTTAGGTTTAGAATAAAGGTTAAGGGTTAGGGTTAGGTTTAGAATAAAGGTTAAGGGTTAGGGTTAGGTTTAGAATAAAGGTTAAGGGTTAGGGTTAGGTTTAGAATAAAGGTTAAGGGTTAGGGTTAGGTTTAGAATAAAGGTTAAGGGTTAGGGTTAGGTTTAGAATAAAGGTTAAGGGTTAGGTTTAGAATAAAGGTTAAGGGTTAGGTTTAGAATAAAGGTTAAGGGTTAGGGTTAGGTTTAGAATAAAGGTTAAGGGTTAGGGTTAGGTTTAGAATAAAGGTTAAGGGTTAGGGTTAGGTTTAGAATAAAGGTTAAGGGTTAGGGTTAGGTTTAGAATAAAGGTTAGGGTTAGGTTTAGAATAAAGGTTAAGGGTTAGGGTTAGGTTTAGAATAAAGGTTAAGGGTTAGGGTTAGGTTTAGAATAAAGGTTAAGGGTTAGGTTTAGAATAAAGGTTAGGGTTAGGTTTAGAATAAAGGTTAAGGGTTAGGTTTAGAATAAAGGTTAAAGGTTATGGTTAGAGCTAGCGTTAGGGTTAGTCGATAGTTAGTTTAAATGTTACTGATAGTCTGGCCTTTATGAATTATGAAGCCTTTATGTGCTTGTTTAAATGCATCAAAATTCACACACAAAAAATGACATTAGCCGATGAAGATTATCTCATAGAACAGAACGTATAAGATATC
This sequence comes from Oncorhynchus mykiss, assembly GCF_013265735.2. Lineage (NCBI taxonomy): Eukaryota > Metazoa > Chordata > Actinopteri > Salmoniformes > Salmonidae > Oncorhynchus > Oncorhynchus mykiss. The sequence continues at coordinate 69,437,150 of NC_048580.1, read as the reverse complement.
CTAAGCCTGTTTTACCACAGACAGTATTTTCGGCGTTTATCCCAAAACCTTGCAAAAAACAGTGGTGGAAAAAGTACCCACTTGTCATACTTGAGTAAAAGTAAAGATACCTTAATAGAAAATGACTCAAGTAAAAGTGAAATTCACCCAGTAAAATACTACTTGAGTAAAAGTCTAAAAGTATTTGGTTTTACATCTACTTAAGTAAAAGTATGAATAATTTAAAATTCCTTATATTAAACAAACCAGACAGCACCATTTTCTTGTTAATCAAATGTTCAGATAGCCAGGGGGCACCCTCACACATTATTTACAAGCAAAGCTTTCATTTGTGTTGAGGCAGTCTGCCAGATCAGAGGCAGTAGGGATGACCAGGCATGCTCTCTTGATAAGCACGTGAAATTAACTATTTTTATGTTCTGCCTAGCATTCAAAATGTAACAAGTACTTTTGGGTGTCAGGTAAAATGTATGGAGCAATGAATGGAGGAATGTAGTTAAGTAAAAGTAAATGTTGTCCAAAATATAAATAGTAAAGTAAAAAAAAACACTTAAGTAGTACTTTAAAGTATTTTTACTTAATTAAGTACTTTACATCAGTGCAAGAAAAGCATTAATTTCCATATAGGCTTTAGCCAACAAGCCACGGTGGAGTTAGTGACTATAAAAAGATGCCATTTCTATTGCTCTCTATAAAAGCCAAGCTAATGACTTAGGCTATATTGCAAATTAGTACCTGTCGCACATCTTCCCCGGAATCATCACCTACCCTAAGTGTTCATTACTATTACAGGGCTCCAGACTAACATGTTCCTGTGAATCATCACCTACCCTAAGTGTTCATTACTATTACAGGGCCCCAGACTAACATGTTCCCCTGAATCATCACCTACCCTAAGTGTTCATTACTATTACAGGGCCCCAGACTAACATGTTCCCCTGAATCATCACCTACCCTAAGTGTTCATTACTATTACAGGGCCCCAGACTAACATGTTCCCCTGAATCATCACCTACCCTAAGTGTTCATTACTATTACAGGGCCCCAGACTAACATGTTCCCCTGAATCATCACCTACCCTAAGTGTTCATTACTATTACAGGGCCCCAGACTAACATGTTCCCCTGAATCATCACCTACCCTAAGTGTTCATTGCTATTACAGGGCCCCAGACTAACATGTTCCCCTGAATCATCACCTACCCTAAGTGTTCATTACTATTACAGGGCCCCAGACTAACATGTTCCCCTGAATCATCACCTACCCTAAGTGTTCATTACTATTACAGGGCTCTAGACTAACATGTTCCCCTGAATCATCACCTACCCTAAGTGTTCATTACTATTCCAGGGCTCTAGACTAACATGTTCCCCTGAATCATCACCTACCCTAAGTGTTCATTGCTATTACAGGGCCCCAGACTAACATGTTCCCCTGAATCATCACCTACCCTAAGTGTTCATTACTATTACAGGGCCCCAGACTAACATGTTATGTTTTTATGGTGTTTTTGGAGCAGTAGCTTCTTCCTTGCTGACCGGCCTTTCAGATTATGTCGATATAGGACTCGTTTTACTGTGGATATAGATACTTTTGTACCTGTTTCCTCCAGCATCTTCACAAGGTCCTTTGCTTTTGTTCTGGGATTGATTTGCACTTTTTGCACCAAAGTACGTTCATCTCTAGGAGACAGAACGCGTCTCCTTCCTGAGCGGTATGACGGCTGCATGGGTCCATGGTGTTTATACTTGAGTACTATTGTTTGTACGGATGAACGTGGCACCTTCGGGCGTTTGGAAATTGCTCCCAAGGATGAACCAGACTTGTGGAGGTCTAAAAACAATTTGAGGTCTTGGCTGATTTATTTTCATTTTCTCATGATGTCAAGCAAAGAGGCCCTGAGTTGGAAGGTAGACCTTGAAATACATCCACAGGTACACCTCCAATTGACTCAAATTATGTCAATTAGCCTTTCAAAAGCTTCTAAAGCCATGACATCATTTTCTGGAATTTTCCAAGCTGTTTAAAGGCACAGTCAACGTAATGTATGTAAACTTCAGACCCACTGGAATTGTGATACAGGGAATTATAAGTGAAATAATCTGTCTGTAAACAATTTTTTGGAAAAATGACTTGTGTCATGCACAAAGTAGATGTCCTAACCGACGTGCCAGAACTATAGTTTGTTAACAAGAAATTTGTGAAGTGGTTGAAAAACGAGTTTTAATGACTCCAACCTAAGTGTATGTAAATGTCCGACTTAAACTGTTAGTACAGAGGGGATAATGTGTCCTGTGTTCCCCATTATCCTTGTCGGTTATTGTTCCCATGTCCACTGGTCTTGTGAGTACCTGTACGTTGTTGTTTCGGCTTTCGTGCTCCGTGTAATTGTGCACTTGTTCTTTCGGGTCTCGTCCCGTGTAATATTTAGAGGTTTAAACCTCGCTCTTAAGTAGGAGTCAAAATCCTACTGTAGTAAAAGTATAGATGGATACCTTTTTTTAGACAATTACTCAAGTAAAAGTGAAAGTCACCCAGTAAAATACTCTAGAAGTATTTGGTTTTACATATACTTAGGAATATAAAGTAAATGGAATTGCTAAAATGTACTAAAGTATCAAAAGTAGAAGTGTTAATAATTCAAATTCCTTATATTATGCATACCAGACAACAGAATTTATTGCTTATTCATTTATTTACAGATAGCCAGGGGCACACTACCACACTCGGACATTAATTTGCAAATGAGAGCATTTGTGTTTGGTGAGTCCGCCAAATCAGAAGCAGTAGGGATGACCAGGGATGTTCTGTTGATAAGTGTATCTGACTTAGAGCATTTTCCTGTCACAATGTAAGAAGTACTTTTGGGTGTCAGGGAAAATGTATGGAGTAAAAAGTACATTATTTTCTTTACGAATGTAGTGGAGTAAAAGTTGTACAAAGGAAGCTTTGAGTGAGGTGTCAATATACAACTTCTACATTTATAGTCACCCTTTCTGTTTTTTACGATCCCATGATGTTGGCTGTCTTTCTGATGACAGAGCAGGTCCCTTTCTGTTTCTTACGATCCATGATGTTGGCTGTCTTACAGATGACAGAGCAGGTCTTTTTGATTCCGTGTTTGACTTTGAATGTGAGTTTGTGTGAACACCGGGCCGGCCCATGTTAGTAACGGCTTTCTTCCTGGGAAGGAGAGGAGGACCAAAATGCAGCGGGGTTAAAGTTCATGGTTCTTTTAATAGGAGAAACTAAACATGAACAGAATACAAAACAATAAATGTGGCACAACCGAAACAGTCCTAACTGGTGCAGAAAACACAAAGACAGGAAACAACCACCCACAAAACCCAACACAAAACAGGCTACCTAAATATGGTTCGCAATCAGAGACAACGACTAACACCTGCCTCTGATTGAGAACCATATCAGGCCAGACATAAAAACAGACAAACTAGACACACAACATAGAATGCCCACCCAGATCACGTCCTGACCAACACTAAAACAAGGAAAACACACAAGAACTAAGGTCAGAACGTGACAGTAAGGGGGACTGGACGTTGCCCACTGAACAGCCAAAGGTTCATTATAGATTAGTATGACAGAGAAATTGCACACAAAAAAAAAATCGTAAAACAAAAATACATCTTAACAGGCCCATGGGCTGCTAGACATGTCAACTTTTTCATTGTTTTATATTTAGTGCTTTCAGAAAGCATTCATACCCCTTCACTTATAGTACATGTTGTTGTGTTGCAGCCTGAATTCAAGATGGAGTAGCTTTCTCACCTATCTACAAACAAACCCTTAATGACAAAGTAAAAACATGTTTTTAGAAATGTTTCCAAATGTATTGAAAATTAAATACAGAAAAATCTTCACATACAGTAAGTATTCCCACCCCTGAGTCAATACTTTTTAGAAATACCTTTTGGCAGTGATTACAGCTGTGAGTCTTTCTGGCTAAGTCTCTTAGAGCTATCCACACCTGGATAAGTATTCAACCCCTTTCTTATGGTAAGCCCAAATAAGTACAGGAGTAAAAATGTGCTTCATAAGTCCCATAATAAGGTTGCATGGTGTAACACAGACGCTGGGAGTCGGGAAGCAAGTACAGGGGGGTGAATTTAATCATGCAAAAAATACATGGCCCAAAACAACAGTGGCATCTGGACATGAGACACACAACTTAATACTGCCAGGGGTCTGAACCAAAGAGAGAGACAGATATATGGGTGGTAATCATAGAATTGATGGAGTCCAGGTGAGTCTCGTGACGGGGCGTAACGATGGTGACAGGTGTGCGTCATAATGAGTAACCTGGCGACGACGAGCGCCAGAGAAGAGGAGCGGGAGTAGACATGACACATGAACTCGCTTTTTTGTTAATGATTACCTCATCTCTGTTCATTAAAATTAAATTAAAAGTACATTACAATAAAACACATTTGAATTTGTTTACGTGTAACTGTGTTGCTGTCTGTTCACACTGCTTTGCTTTATCTTGGCCAGGTCGCAGTTGTAAATGAGAACTTGTTCTCAACTAGGCTACCTGGGTAAATAAAGGTGAAATAAAAATAAATATACAGTAAGGCTTTCCCAAAAGATATGTTACTACTCTGGCCAGTCTAAATCAGGCCACGTGAGGCCTATCCATTGAGTGCTTGTTGTTTCAGGCTGGGTATCTGTTAAACACTTTGTGAAAACTGCTAACAAAGGGCTTTATAAAAAAAATAAAAAATCTATGTATGTGATTGATTGATTAATTGATTGATTGATAAACCACTCTGTTTCTTCGTGTTGCTCTGGACCTTACTTTTGGGAAAACAACATCTTCAGAGCGATGATAATTATACAGTAACCTCACTATGGATCACCTCTATAACTAAATGAATATTATCTGTCAAATCATTAGCTCTCTGTCACACTACTACATATGTAGTAATCAGTACTTGTATATGTTCTCCCTCCGGTGTAACTGGACAATATTAGCTGTTGGAGACCATGGTGGAATGTATGTAAAAGCCAAGGACACACAGTGGCACAGCGCTACGCACTCAGGAGGGATGGTGTACCACCCAGCCCAGTATTAAGAAACAAAGCCTGGTGTGATCGAAGGTACTGACACAGGATTAGGCCTGTAGCCTGTGTTTGCTTTATGTTCTGAACTGCTGGCCTTATGTGTGTCCTTCTGGCTGAGACACAACTCTCTGAGAGAAGCTGGAGTCAGGTACACTAAGCTCACGGAGTCCTTGAGGAGCAACAGTGTACTCCTCTGGTACTGTAGGGCGAAGCAGGAAGTGCCATGGAGAGACAGGCAGTGTGTTGCACAGATAAGAGATGACAGGACTGAACCAGGGCCCAGCTAGCTGTACATTTCAGTCCCCAAACCAACCCCAAAAACGTACGGCCTTGAAGAGACAGAGGAAGAGACGGTGTCCCCACACAGCTTAAGGCATGTCACTCTGGTTACCTTGTTGTGACAACTGCGGTTAACACCTAAGCAAACAAACACTGTGTCTTCAGACCATGAGGTTCTGGACTGACTCACTGCACGCTATATCCTCATCGGAAACATCTGGGAAGGAGGTTTAGGATATGTTTTTTAGATATTCTTTGACTTAGCAGTTCATATACTATTACGTGAAAGTGTGTTGTGCAATTCCGGCATTTGCTCTTACGTTTTATCATAGCTGGTTTAGATGTCTAAGGGAGTGGAATAATGTTTTTACGCATGTGACATTACAACCCGGTTGTAACGGTTTTCTTGCAGTGAAGGAGAGGCGGACCAAAATGCAGCATGGTTTCTATTCATGGTACTTTAATAAAGACTCTACACATGAACAAACTAACAAAACAATAAACGTAACGAGAAAACCTAACAGCCTATACTGGTGCACAAACAAACACAGAGACAGGAACAATCACCCACGAAACACTCAAAGAATATGGCTGCCTAAATATGGTTCCCAATCAGAGACAACAATAAACACCTGCCTCTAATTGAAAACCACTCCAGACAGCCATAGACTATGCTAGATACCCCCACTAAGCCACAAACCCAATACCTAACAAAACCCCAAGACAAAACACACCACATAAAAAACCCATGTCACACCCTGGCCTGACCAAAATAATAAAGAAAACACAAAATACTAAGACCAGGGCGTGACACCGGGACCATAAAATACTGTTCTATTACCTCATTACAACCCGGGACCATCAAATACTGTTCTATTACCTCATTACAACCCGGGACCATAAAATACTGTTCTATTACCTCATTACAACCCGGGACCATAAAATACTGTTCTATTACCTCATTACAACCCGGGACCATAAAATACTGTTCTTTTACCTCATTACAACCCGAGACCATAAAATACTGTTATTTTACCTCATTACAACCCAGGACCATAAAATACTGTTCTTTTACCTCATTACAACCCGGGACCATAAAACACTGTTCTATTACCTCATTACAACCCAGGACCATAAAATATTGTTATTTTACCTCATTACAACCCGGGACCATAAAATATTGTTCTATTATCTCATTACAACCCGAGACCATAAAATATTGTTCTATTACCTCATTACAACCCGGGACCATACAATACTGTTCTATTACCTCATTACAACCCAGGACCATACAATACTGTTCTATTACCTCATTACAACCCAGGACCATAAAATACTGTTCTATTACCTCATTACAACCCGGGACCATAAAATATTGTTCTATTACCTCATTACAACCCAGGACCATACAATACTGTTCTATTACCTCATTACAACCCGGGACCATAAAATACTGTTCTTTTACATCAACTACTACATCCCAAAGTGATTGTGAGCCCTGTTATGCTCCACCGTGTTGTCTGTGATTGATTTGTTTCTATATCAAGACAGAGTGCTGCTGTACCTCGGAGAGTATTCTGACCTTTTCCAACTCAAGGAAAATATTAGGAGTGTTCATTTGTATTGTTTATTTCACTTTTCTATATTATCTACTTCACTTGCTTTGGCAATGTTAACATATGAGAGAGAGAGAGAGAATTTGTGACCTGTTGCCACAAGAAAAGGGCAACCAGTGAAGAACAAACACCATTGTACTTGAACTATTTGCACATTGTTACAACACTGTATATAGATACAGTATAATATGACATTTAAAATGTCTTTATTCTTTTGGAACTCCTGTGAGTGTAATGTTTACTGTTCATTTGTATTGTTTATTTCACTTTTGTATATTATCTACCTCACTTGCTTTGGCAATGTTAACATGATTCCCAATAAAGCCCTTGAATTGAATTGAGAGAAATAGAGAGACACCCTCCTGGTCACAATAGGTCCACCAGAACTTGTCTTTCTCATGTATCAACATCTAATATACTGTCCTCTGTTTGTTTGAAAAGTAATGTTACTGTAGACAGTCACTTTAAACAGAAGGTACACTGAAGAATGGTGTTGGCTGGAGTCAGAGACGCGCGAAGAAACAACCAAAGGTGTGAGGGTGGCACCAGGTTCAGAGACGAAAGAGGAAGATAACAAGCTTTCTCTGAGTCACTATCAAATCAACCATGTAACGGGCAATGTGTTTTTTTTTTACAGTGATGTTTTCATTATTTTCACTTGTTTTAAAGTTTCTAGCTTTTTTAAAAGCCGGTTTTCATTTGTACCGTTCTCTTTTTTGACTGATTGTTCCTGGTCTTCTTTATCTCTGTGGGAAAGCTGTTAAATCAATGATAAAGATGTCAACACTTTTTCTTCAACCTGTCATCCCATTACACAAACAGAGTAGGCCCCACAAAACACACAGAGGGATCGACAAATAGGTTCACGTCCTGGTTACAGACACAATAATACAGCAATAACAAAAGTCTCTATATCAAACACGTGTGTGTATACATGCGTGCAATCACACATACAAAACACGCAGGTCTATACAGTCACAGACAGACACCGACACAAACACAGACATAGACACAAACAGACACTGACACAGACACAAACAGACACTGACACAGACACAGACACAGACATAGACACAAACATACACTGACACAGACACAAACAGAGACACAAACACAGACACCGACACAAACAGACACCGACGCAGACAGACACCGACACAAACAGACACCGACACAAACAGACACCGACACAAACACAGATATAGACACAAACAGACACGACACAAACACAGATACCGACACAAACAGACACCGACACAAACACAGACATAGACACAAACAGACACTGACACAGACACAAACAGACACTGACACAGACACAGACACAGACATAGACACAAACATACACTGACACAGACACAAACAGAGACACAAACACAGACACCGACACAAACAGACACCGACGCAGACAGACACCGACACAAACAGACACCGACACAAACACAGATATAGACACAAACAGACACTGACACAGACACAGACATAGACACAAACAGACACAGACACAAACAGACACCGACACAAACACAGACATAGACACAAACAGACACTGACACAGACACAAACAGAGACACAAACACAGATACCGACACAAACAGACACCGACACAAACAGAGACATAGACACAAACAGACACTGACACAGACACAAACACAGACATCGACACAAACAGACACAGACATAGACACAGCCACAGACACAGACACTGACACAGACACAGACACAGACATAGACACAGACATAGACATACGTAGACATCGACCTAGACACAGACACAGACATAGACATAGACATACGTAGACATCGACCTAGACACAGACACAGCCACAGACCTAGACATAGACATACGTAGACATCGACCTAGACACAGACACAGACACAGACACAGACATAGACATACGTAGACATCGACCTAGACACAGACACAGACACAGACACATACACAGACACAGACACAGACACAGACATAGACACAGACACAGACACAGACCTAGACATAGACATACGTAGACATCAACCTAGACACAGACACAGACACCGACATAGACACAGACACAGACCTAGACACAGACACAGACACAGACCTAGACACAGACACAGACCTAGACATACATAGACATCGACCTAGACACAGACACAGACCTAGACACAGACACAGACCTAGACACAGACACAGACACAGACACAGACCTAGACACAGACACAGACACATATAGCTTCAAAATGGAAGAAAGAGCAATAACAACGCTTCTGAGAGGACCTGCCAAATCTGTCAGTGCCAGTAGCAGACAGACGTGAGGTTCTCTGAAGATCAACAGCCACCAAGACACCTGAGACGAATGAACTTATACTGGGCTTAAACATTTGACATTTAAAGAAAGAGGAGAAGAGTTGGGGTCAGGAAGAAGAGAGAGATTATCACTCCTCTGGGATGTTGGACATGTAACCATCACTGAGTTCTGCGTCGCAACCCCTTCCCAACAGCAATGTCTCTTGCCATTCTTCAAATCAAAATCAAATGCAATTTTATTTGTCCCATACACGTGTTTAGCAAATGCTTGTGTTTCTAGTTCCAACAGTGCAGTAATATCTAACAATTCACAACAATTCACAACAATACACACAACCTAATATATTATTAATGGGATTAAGCAATATATATGCAATGTCGAAGTGGCATAGACTAAATAGAGTAGAATAAGATACAGTATATACATATGAGATGAGTAAAGCAAAACTATGTAAACATTAAAGTGACTCGTGTTGCATTATTAAAATGGCCTATGTTTATGGGGCAGCCTAGTGATGGCTATTTAACAGTCTGATGGCCTTGAGATAAAAGCAGTTTTTTCAGTCTCTCGCTCCCAGCTTTGATGCACCTGTACTGACCTCGCCCTCTGGATGATAGCGGGGTGAACAGGTAGTGGCTCGGGTGGTTGCTGTCCTTGATGATCTTTATGGCCTTCCTGTGACATCGGGTCCTGTAGGTGTCCTGGAGGGCAGGTAGTTTGCCCCCGGTGCTGCGTTGTGCAGACCGCACCACCCTCTGGAGAGACTTGTGGTTGCGGATGGTGCAGTTGCCGTACCAGGCGGTGATACAGCCCGACAGGATGCTCTCAATTGTGCATCTGTAGAAGTTTCTGAGGGGTTTATTTAATTAGGAAAGTCAGTTAAGAGCAAATTCTTATTTACAATGACGGCCTACCCCAGCCAAACCCGAACGATGTGGGGCCAATTGTGTGCCGCCCTATGGGACTCGCAATCACGGCCAGATGTGATGCAGCCTGGATTCAAACCAGGGACTGCAGTGACGCCTCTTGCACTGAGATACAGTGCCTTGGAATTCTGCACCACTCGGGAACCCAATTTGGGTGACAAGCCAAATTTCTTCAGCCTCCTGAGGTTGAAGAGGCGCTGTTGCACCTTCTTCACCACACCGTCTGTGTGGGTGGACCATTTCAGATCGTCGGTGATGTGTACGCTGAGGAATTCGAAGCGTTCCACCTTCTCCACTGCTGTCCGGTTTGAAGCTTTCCTGAAGTCCATGACCAGCTCCTTTGTTTTGTCAACATTGAGTGAGAGGTTATTTTCCTGGCACCACACTCCCGGGGCCCTCACCTCCTCCCTGTAGGCTGTCTCGTCATTGTTGGTAATCAGGCCTACTACTGTCGTGTCGTCTGCGAACTTGATGTTTGAGTTGGAGGCGTGCGTGGCCACGCAGTCATGGGTGAACAGGGAGTACAGGAGGGGGCTGAGCACACACCCTTGTGGGGCCCCTGTGTCGAGGATCAACAAAGTGGAGGTGTTGTTTCCTACCTTCACCACCTGGGGGCGGCCCGTCAGGAAGTCCAGGACCAGTTGCACAGGGCGGGGTTCAGACCCAGGGGCTCAAGCTTAATGATGAGCTTGGAGGGTACTGTGGTGTTGAATGCTGAGCTATAGTCAATAAACAGCATTCTTACTTAGGTATTCCTCTTGTCCAGATGGGATAGGGCAGTGTGCAGTGTGATAGCGATTGCATCGTATGTGGATCTATTGGGGCACTATGCAACTTGAAATGGATCTAGGGTGACAGGTAATGTAGAGGTGATATTATCCTTGACTAGTCTCTCTAAGCACTTCATGATGACAGAAGTGGGTTCTACGGGACGATAGTCATTTACTTCAGTTACCTTTGCTTTCTTCAGTACAGGAACAATGGTGGACATCTTGAAGCAAGTGGGGACAGCAGACTGGGATAGGGAAAGATTGAATATGTCCGTAAACACTCCAGCCAGCTGATCTCCTAAGTTCCTACCTAACCCTTCATTAGTCTCCGTCTGTCACATGACTTCACTGACCCTAACCCTAAACATGCACATTTTACCACAACATTTATATATCGGAGAAACCAGTCACACAGTCTTGACACGCGTCAAACAGCACCTCTACACAATTGATCAAATTTATATTACAAACACACCTGATAAAACACTTTCAAAACCACCCTTACAACCTCCCTCCACATCACCAGTCTGGAGATGAAAGCCAGAGAAGAGCAGCTGAATCCAGTTGGATAGCAAAACTTAAGACCTTGGCTCCACTTGTTATGAATGTCAAAGAGTAGTATAGAGCCTTAAGAGTGGGAGTTAGTGAGGGCCTAATTAAGAGAGCCGGAGGGGCAACCAACACGAGTAGGAAGTTGTTTTAATTTGCTCAATCTGGTTTTGTGTTTTTTTTAATTGTAATTATATTAAGCACTTTAACATAGCCCTTTTTTTTGTAGCACTTAATCCCTTCATTTCCAATTATGTACTTATTTCCAGTTTTCGTGTTTTATTATGATTTAATTATATAAAATTTGTTTTAAAATTAAACTTGTTTACCCCCAAGACTTGTTTACCCCCAACAATTGTCTTCCTGTTGTTGTTGTCACGCCCTGGTCTTAGTTATCTGTGTTTTCTTTATTATTTTGGTTAGGCCAGGGTGTGACATGGGTGATTTATTGTGTTTCGGCTTGTCTAGGGGTTTATTAGATGTATGGGGTTGTGTTCAGTGTAGGTGTCTAGGTAAGTCTATGGTTGCCTAGAGTGGTTCTCAATCAGAGGCAGCTGTCAATCGTTGTCTCTGATTGGGAACCATATTTAGGCAGCCATATTCTTTGGGTATTTTGTGGGTGGTTGTCTCCTGTGGTAGTGTTTGTGCCACACGGGACTGTTTTCGGGTTTTCACATTTCTTGTTTTGTATTCTGTTCATGTATAGTTTCTCTTATTAAAGTACCATGAACTTTAACCACGCTGCATATTGGTCCTCCTCTCCTTCCCAGGAAGAAATCCCTTACAGAATCACCCACCAACCAAGGACCAAGCAGCGTGGTAACGGGCAGCAGCAACAGCGGCAGAAGAATCAAGACTCCTGGACGTGGGAGGAGATCCTAGACGGGAAAGGACTCTGGGCACAGCCAGGGGAATATCGCCGCCCAAAGGCAGAGCTGGAGCCAGCCAAAGCGGAGAGGCGGCGGTTTGAGGAGGCAGCACGGCGGCGCAGATGGAAGCCCGAGAGTCAGCCCCAAAAATGTATTGGGAGGGGGCACAGGGAGAGTGTGGCAGAGTCAGGAGTCAGACCTGAGCCAACTCCCTCTGTTTATCGTAAGGAGCCAAGGAGGAAACCAGAACCAGAGCCGGTGTTGGAGGTGAGCGAAGTAGAGACCGTGAAGGAGTTAATGGGGAAATTGGAGGAGAGAGTTATGAGGGAGTTGCTGTGTTTGTGCATGAGGCACGGCATTCGCCCGACGGAGCGTGTCGGGGATTTGATGGCACCTGGGTCAGCTCTCCATACTTGTCCTGAGTTGCGTGCTAGTCGTCTGGTGCAGATTGTACCAGCCTCACGCACCAGGCCTCCTGTGCACCTCCCTAGCCTTGCACGTCCTGTGCCAGCTCAGCGCTACAGTGCTCCTAGCAGTGCTAACCGTGGCGGGCGTGTTACTGGTCAGGCACCGTGTTATGCGGTGGAACGCACGGTGTCCCGTGCTTAGCCCGGTACGCTACATCCCAGCTCCCCACATCTGCCGGGCTAGGGTGAAGTTCCAGCCAGGGCAGTTGGTGCCAGCCCTGCTCTCAAGATCTCCAGTACGCCTTCACGGTCCGGTCCATCCAGTGCCACCGCCACACACCAGCCCTCCGGTGGCAGCTCCCCGCACCAGGCTTCCTGTGCGTGTCCAGAGCCCAGTACTCCCTGTTCCTCCTCCCCGCACTCACCCTGAGGTGCGTGTCCTCGGCCCAGTACCATCAGTGCCGGCACCACGCACCAGGCCTACAGTGCGCCTCGTCTGTCCAGGGCCGCCAGAGTCTCCCGTCTGTCCAGGGCCGCCAGAGTCTCCCGTCTGTCCAGGGCCGCCAGAGTCTCCCGTCTGTCCAGGGCCGCCAGAGTCTCCCGTCTGGTGGCTCTGGCGGATCCTGGCGGATCCTGGCTGACTGGCGGCTCTGGCGGATCCTGGCTGACTGGCGGCTCTGGAAGATCCTGGCTGACTTGCGGCTCTGGAAGATCCTGGCTGACACAATAGGAATGCTGTCACAATAGGAATGACATCACAATAGGAATGCTGTCACATTAGGATGTGGAACATGCTTGAGAAATGAACCATAAAAAGTGGGTGAATGGTATGAGAACTGAACCAGCCTTTTAATAATTAGCTGTCTATTTGTCTATATTCATCATTCAGTGATGCCTTTCATCTAAATGTAACTAAAATGCAACACAACCAGTAAAGTGTTGGTCCTATGTTTCATGAGCTGAAATAAAATTCTTCATTTGCACGAAAAGCTTATTTCTCTCAAATGTTTTGCACAAATTTGTTTACATCCCTGTTAGTGAGCATTTCTCCTTTGCCAAGATAATCCATCCACCTGACAGGTGTGGCATATCAAGAAGCTGATTAAACAGCATGATCATTACACAGGTGCACCTTGTGCTGGGCCAATAAAATGACACTCTAAAATGTGCAGTTTTGTCATACAACACAATGTCACAGATGTCTCAAGTGTTGACATGCTGACTGCAGGAATGTCCACCAAAGCTGTTGCCAGAGAATTAAATGTTAATTTCTCTACAATAAGCTGCCTCCATGGGCAGGCATAAGCTATGGACAACGAACACAATTGCAATTTATCAATGGCAATTTTAATGCACAGAGATACCTTGACGAGATCCTGATGCCCATTGTGCCATTAATCTGCAGTCATCACCTCATGTTTCCGATTAATAATGCACGGCCCCATGTTGTACACAATTCTTGGAATCTGAAAATGTCCCAGTTCACCAGACATGTCACCCATTGAACATGTTTGGGATGCTCTGGATATATGTGTACAACAGCGTGTTCCAGTTCCCGCCAATATCCACAAACTTCGCACAGCCATTGAAGAGGATTGGGAGAACGTTCCACAGGCCACAATCAACAGCCTGATCAACTCTATGCGAAGGACATGTGTCGCGCTGCATGAGGCAAATGGTGGTCACACCAGATACTGACTGGTTTTCTGATTTTTTTAAATGATATCTGTGACCAACAGAGGCATATCTTTATTCCCAGTCATGTGAAATCCATAGATTAGTGCGCAATTATCTTTTTTCAATTGACTGATTTTCTTATAAGAACTGTAATTCAGTAAAATCTTAGAAAATGTTGAATTTATATTTTTGTTCAGTGTAAAGCTGTATAACAAAACAGTACTGGAAGCTTTTTAAAGAGTTTAAAGTTCAAAGAGATCAAAGTTTGGAGTTATTTTATATTGTCCTTCTGGAATCATCGCAAGGGGAAGAAGGCGATAGAAAAGGCAGAGGAGGGTAATAGAAAACGTGGGGTAGAGAATTGAGCAATAAGATAAAAACATGAGCAAGAGACATAGAAAGGGGGAGGAACAGAGAGAGCTCATAATTGATCAATACAGACTCACAATGCTTGGGACTCAACAAGAATAAAGAGAAGCCCAGAGTCTCAACGAGAGCCGAGAAAAGCCAAGAGTCTCAACGAGAGCCGAGAAAAGCCCAGAGACTCAACGAGAGGCGAGAAAAGCCCAAAAAGAACTGAGAAGCACAGAGAAGCAGCGATAAGCTCAGAGAAGCAGCGAGAAGCCCAGAGAAGCACAGAGAAGCAGCGAGAATCACAGAGAAGCACGAGAAGCATAGAGAACAACAGAGAAGTCCAGAGACTCAACGAGAGCAGATAAAAGCCCAGAGACTCAACAAGAGCAGAGAAAACTCCAAGAAGGACATAGAAGCAGTGAGAAGCAAACATAAGCACAGGGAAGCAGAGATAAGCCCAGAGAAGCAGCTAGAATCACAGAGAAGAACAGAGAAGCAGAGAGAAAGACAGAGAAGCAGCAATAAGCCCAGAGAAGGACAGAGAAGCAGTGAGAAGCAGACATAAGCACAGGGAAGCAGAGATAAGCGCTGAGAAGAAGCTAGAATCACAGAGAAGAACAGAGAAGCAGAGAGAAAGACAGAGAAGCAGCAAGAAACACAGAAAAGCAGAAGGGGAAGCACAGAGAAGCAGAGAAAAGCACAGAGAAACACAGAGAAGCAGAGAGTGGGATATGACTTCCAACGCCAAGATAATATTTCCCATCGTTCTGCACCTGTCTCCCACAGAGTGGGGGAAATCACTAACACTCTCACACACACCAGAGGACCTGTCAAACCCGTCAGATCACCACAGGCCTAGCAGCATTGTTACTACAAGGTCTTTCCTCCCAAACCATTATAATTGGTCCACACCAAACTCCTGCCGTTTTAACAGGTTGACCCCTACGGTGCTACGGGAAATCCCATGAACATTACAGCAGCATAATTGGAAAAATAAAGATTCTCTTGAAAACAACAATCCCATTTGATATATCATGGCAAATTAAAAAGAGCCCTAGGACAGCAACTTGGACTAGAAATAGGACCCGATAACGAATGTTGTTCCCTCACATTTCCACCATAGTGTATTTCCAAAGGAGAGAAAGGCTCATTTGATTTACCGTTGAAAGTGCACTTAACATACCTCACAATGGTATCAATATCCTCTGTACCTCACAATGGCATCAATATCCTCTGTACCTCACAATGGCATCAATATCCTCTGTACCTCACAATGGCATCAATATCCTCTGTACCTCACAATGGCATCAATATCCTCTGTACCTCACAATGGCATCAATATCCTCTCTACCTCACAATGGTATCAATATCCTGTGTACCTCACAATGGCATCAATATCCTCTGTACCTCACAATGGCATCAATATCCTCTCTACCTCACAATGGCATCAATATCCTCTCTACCTCACAATGGTATCAATATCCTGTGTAGCACATCAATGGTATCAATATCCTCTGTAGCACATCAATGGTATCAATATCCTCTCTAGCACATCAATGGTATCAATATCCTCTCTAGCACATCAATGGTATCAATATCCTCTCTAGCACATCAATGGTATCAATATCCTCTCTAGCACATCAATGGTATCAATATCCTCTCTAGCACATCAATGGTATCAATATCCTCTCTAGCACATCAATGGTATCAATATCCTCTCTAGCACATCAATGGTATCAATATCCTCTCTAGCACATCAATGGTATCAATATCCTCTCTAGCACATCAATGGTATCAATATCCTCTCTAGCACATCAATGGTATCAATATCATCTGTTGCACGTCATTGGTATCAAATCAAATTGTATTGGTCACATACACATGGTTAGCAAATGTTAATGCGAGCATAGCGAAATGCCTGTGCTTCTATTTCTGACCGTGCAGTAATATCTAACAATTCCAAGTAATCTAACAATTCCACAACAACTACCTTATACACACAAGTGTAAAGGGATGAAGAATATGTACATAAAAATATATGAATGAGTGATGGTACAGAACGGCATAGGCAAGATGCAGTAGATGGTATCGAGTACAGTATATACATATGAGATGAGTAATGTATGGTATGTAAACATTATATAAAGTGGCATTGTTTAAAGTGACTAGTGATACCTTGATTACATACATTTTTCATTATTAAAGTGGCTAGAGATTTCAGTCTGTATGTTGGCAGCAGCCACTCAATGTTAGTGGTGGCCTTGAGATAGAAGCTGTTCTTCAGTCTCTCGGTCCCTGCTTTGATGCATCTGTACTGACCTCGCCTTCTGGATGATGGGAAGGGGTGGGGGGTGGGGGGGTGAACAGGCAGTAGCTCGGGTGGTTGCTGTCCTTGATGATCTTTTTGGACTTCCTGTGACATCGGGTCGTGCCACCGGTGATGCGTTGTGCTGACCTCACTACCCTCTGGACAGTCTTACGGTTGTGGGCGGAGCAGTTGCCGTACCAGGCGGTGATACAGCCCGACAGGATGCTCTCGATTGTGCATCTGTAAAAGTTTGTGAGTATTTTCGGTGACAAGCCAAATTTCTTCAGCCTCCTTTAGCACGCTGCTGCGCCTTCTTCATCATACTGTTTGTGGGTGGCCCATTTCAGTTGTCCGTGATGTGTATGCCGAGGAACTTAGAACTGTCCACCTTCTCCACTGCTGTCCCGTCGATGTGGATAGGGGGGTGCTCCCTCTGCTGTTTCCTGAAGTCCACGATCATCTCCTTTGTTTTGTTGACGTTGAGTGTGAGGTTATTTTCCTGACACCACGCTCCGAGGGCCCTCACCTCCTCCCTGTAGGCCATCTCGTCATTGTTGGTAATCAAGCCTACCACTGTAGTGTCGTCTGCAAACTTGATGATTGAGTTGGAGGCGTGCATGGCCACGCAGTCATGGGTGAACAGGGAGTACAGGAGAGGGCTGAGAACGCACCCTTGTGGTGCCCCAGTATCAATATCATCTGTAGCACATCATTGTCTCTGATTATTTTCTTTTTCTCATAATTGTTCATATGAATCTTCGCTAACACCTCATTTTACAGGGGCCTTATTAGAGTATATTTGCATTTGTAATTTACACATATTGTAATAATTAATAGTTACAGTGTAATAACAACATGTAATTTGTGGTAATTGCAGTCTGTAATTACAGAGGTGTAACAACAAATGCTTGTTACCGTGCTTGCTACAAATGTTAAAGTTTCCTATAGCAACCTTGCAAGGGTTCCACTGTTGAGGAACATTCTCACTTTTGGATGGGATGTGTTGGTGCAATGATTTATTTATGCCACAAGGCATCATGTCAAGATCTGCCCCAATGCGCAACAGAAATAACAGAAATAACGACAACCTCGAACGTGTCCCACGTGTTGAGACTGAGGTAATGTAAAAGTGTGCAAAGAATGGGGTCGAAAAGGTCAGTGTGCAAAATCCAGACATTAAGGATTGCCATGAAAGAAAAGTGTTGTAGGTCAAAAAAACATCAACACAGGAGAGAGAAAGTAAGTTTCGCATTAAATTTGTTTTGCTTTTTTGGATACATTAATTCTGCTGGACGATTTAGAATAGGTAGTTAGCTAGCTAGCTAGCAAACGTTGGCTGCCGTTTTTGTTGAGCCTACCAACTAGGCTTGCTTGCTAGCTAGTAGCCCAAGACATACTCTTAAGGAGACTACCGTTAGTCCTTAATTGCTAGCTAGTAGCCCAAGACATACTCTTAAGGAGACTACCGTTAGTCCTTAATTGCTAGCTAGTAGCCCAAGACATACTCTTAAGGAGATACCGTTAGTCCTTAATTGCTAGCTAGTAGCCCAAGACATACTCTTAAGGAGACTACCGTTAGTCCTTAATTGCTAGCTAGTAGCCCAAGACATACTCTTAGGGAGACTACCGTTAGTCCTTAATTGCTAGCTAGTAGCCCAAGACATACTCTTAAGGAGACTACCGTTAGTCCTTAATTGCTAGCTAGTAGCCCAAGACATACTCTTAAGGAGACTACCGTTAGTCCTTAATTGCTAGCTAGTAGCCCAAGACATACTCTTAAGGAGACTACCGTTAGTCCTCAAGGTCCAATGATCTGACAGTGACTTCAGAAAGTATTGACAACCATTGACTTTTTAAAAATGTTGTTGTGTTACAGTCTGAATTTAAATGTAATTATCTTGAAATGTATTGTCACTGACATACACACAACACCCCATAATGTCAAATTGAAATTAGGTTTTTCAAAAAAAAAAATAATAATAATTAAAAATGAAAAGCTGAAATGTCTTGAATCATTAAGTATTCAACACCTTTGTTATGACAAGTCTAAATAAGTTCAGGAGTAAAACTTTACATAACAAGTCACATAATAAGTTGCATGGACTCATTCTGTGTAATAATAGTGTTTAACATGATTTTGAATGACTACCTCATCTCTGTACCCCACACATACAATTTATCTGTAAGGTCCTTCATCTCTGTACCCCACACATACTGTAAGGTCCCTCATCTCTGTACCCCACACATACTGTAATGTCCCTCATCTCTGTACGCCACACATACAATTATCTGTAAGGTCCTTCAGTCGAGCAGTGATTTTCAGACACAGATTCAACCACAAAGACCAGGGATGTTTTCCAATGCCTCACAAAGAAGGGCACCTGTTGGTGCATGGGGTAAAAAAAAATACAGACATTGAATATCCCTTTGAGGATGGTGAAGTTAAGTACATTTTGGATGGTGTATCAATATACTGTACCTAGTGACTACAAAGATACAGGAGTCCTTCCTAACTCAGTTGGTGGAGAGGAAGGAAACAGTTAAGGGATTTCCCCATGAGGCCAATGGTGACTTTAAAAACAGTTACAGAGTTTAATGGCTGTGATAGGAGACAACTGAGGATGGATCAACAACATTGTAGTTACTACGCAATACCAGCCTAAATGACAGAGTGAAAAGAAGGAAGCCTGTACATATCATTGTTTTTCAAAAACAGGTATACTGTTTGCAACAAGGCACTAAATTAATACTGCAAAAAAAACGAGGCAAAGCAATTCACTTTTCGTCCTGAATACAAAGTGTTATGTTTGGGGCAAATCCAATACAACACATTACAATACTTGTGGCTCAGTTGGTAGAGCATGGCAGAGCATAGCACTTGCAATGGCAGGGTTGTGGGGTCAACTCCCATGAGGGACCAGTATGATAATGTATGAACTAACTACTGTAAGTTGCTCAAGATAAGAGAGTCTGCAAAATAACTCAAATGTAATTACTGAGTACCATTCTCCATATTTTCAAGCATAGTGGTGGCTGCATCATGTTATGGGTAATCGTTAAGAACTGGTGAGTTTTTCAGGATTAAAAAAACAGAATGGAGCTAAGCACAGGCAAAATCCTAGAGGAAAACCTGTTTCAGTCTGCTTTCCACCAGACACTGGGAGTTGAATTAACCTTTCAGCAGGAGAATAGCCTAAAACACAAGGCTAAATCTACACTGGAGATGCTTACCAAGAAGACAGTGAATGTTTATGAATGGCTGAGATACAATCTGGACCTAAATGTACTTGAAAATGTATAGTACACCGTGAAAATGGTTGTCTAGCAATGAGCAACAAACAATTTCACATAGCTTGTTTTTTTAAGAATAATGAGCAAATGTTGCACAATCCAGGTGTGGAAATCTCTTAGAGATTTACTTAGAAAGACTCTCATCTGTAATCACGTCAAGAGGTGCTTCTAAAATGTTCTGACTCAGGTGTTTGAATACTTATGTAAATTAAATATTTATGTTTTTAATTTTCAATTACATTTAGAAAAGTGTTTAAAAACATGTTTTCACTTTGTCATTAAGGGGTATTGTTAGTAGACGGGTGAGAAAAAGGATCTATTTAATACATTTTGAATTCAGACTGTAACACGATCAAATATAGAATAATGGGTATGAATACGTTCTACTTTCTGAAGGCAACGTATATGTTATTTTCCGAGGTTTTCTGGCAGCCAAAAGAGACAAATACTATCTAAACCTGAATCGATTCTCAATTGCAATACGGTTCTAGAAACATAAATCCCTTTACTTTCATATCATATCAAAATAATTAAATAAATGCAAAATATACACTCACTGTTTTAATCTGCTTTATCACAGTTGCAGCCTACAGCATTTTTCAGTGACAACACATTTCTGTCGGCTTTCTTCCATTCCACACAGGTGTTCAGAGCATGCTAGATAGCTAATTAGCACAGGTGTTCGGAGCATGCTAGATAGCTAATTAGCACAGGTGTTCGGAGCATGCTAGATAGCTAATTAGCACAGGTGTTCGGAGCATGCTAGATAGCTAATTCGCACAGGTGTTCGGAGTATGCTAGATAGCTAATTAGCACAGGTGTTCGGCGCATGCTAGATAGCTAATTAGCACAGGTGTTCGAAGCATGCTAGATAGCTAATTAGCACAGGTGTTCAGAGCATGCTAGATAGCTAATTAGCACAGGTGTTCGGAGCATGCTAGATAGCTAATTAGCACAGGTGTTCGGAGCATGCTAGATAGCTAATTAGCACAGGTGTTCGAAGCATGCTAGATAGCTAATTAGCACAGGTGTTCGGAGCATGCTAGATAGCTAATTAGCACAGGTGTTCGGAGCATGCTAGATAGCTAATTAGCACAGGTGGTCCCTCTCTGTCTTCCGTCTGTCTTACGTAAACATGTGCTGTAACATGGAGTCACGGCCGTGTGGGAAAACTAACCAGAGATCCTCTTTCCTCACAATGAGGGTACAGGCCAGGCAGCAGGCTGTTAGCCAGCCTGTCAGCTTAGTGGAGTCTACCCCTAGTACAGTCAGTGTAGTCAGCTCAGTTTTCTTCATTGAGTATGTGCCTGTGCCTCAATCTAGGTCGGGCAAAAGTAAACATGGTGGTGTTCGCCTTAGCAATCTCACTGGAATAACGTAAAGGCTAAATGTTTTTTCCTCATAATCCTGGATTATTGGACCACCATCTTATTACGTTAGCAATTGCAACAAATAATTTGCTTACACTCCAACCAAGGATTATCCAAAGCTGCGCTATAAATTCTTGGATATTCCCCAAGATTCCTAGATGCCTACCCAAGGACATTCAGAGTACAAAAATAAGTTAACCACCTAACCTAGGCTCTAAATTTAAGCTTGCGTAGTACCCTAAGTGCAGTCGCACCGATAAAACTAAAAGAAACTAGCTCCCTGGTATACATAAAATATGCGGGCATTGAAGCAAGCTTCCAGAAAATTGGAACGGAAATGGCCCGTCACCTAATTGGAAGTGTTCCGACTAGCTTGGAAAGACAGTACCATACAATATCGACTGCCCTCACTAGCTGCTCGATCAGCCTAGTTTTCCAATCTGCTTGAGTTGAATAAAAACAAAATGTATTTTTGATACTGTCGCATTCCCCAAGTGAGGATGGCCTTCACTTCAGCAGTGATGAATTCATGAATTTATTTGACAAAAAGATCTTAATCATGAGAAAACAAATTACAGACTCCCCTTTGGATAGGCGTATTTCTTCAAAACTAATTTGTCCTGGGTCTGCACAGAACTGCCAGGACCTTGGATCAATAGAGACACTCTAACTGTTTAATCCTGTATCTCTCTGCACATTTACAAAAATAGTCATGGCCTCTAAACCTTCCAGCTGTCTACCGGACCCTATTCCAATGAAACTACTGAAAGAGCAACTTCTTGTGCATGGCCCTCCTACAGTATGTTGAACATAATAAACGGCTCCCTATCCTCCGGATGTGTACCAAACTCACTAAAAGTGGCAGTAATAAAGCCTCTCCTAAAAAAAAAAACTTGTACTGGAAACGTTGTAAAACTATCAAATCAAATCAAATGTATTTATATAGCCCTTCGTACATCAGCTGATATCTCAAAGTGCTGTACAGAAACCCAGCCTAAAACCCCAAACAGCAATCTATCGGCCTATATCTCCCATTCTAAAAATGTTTCATTAAAAACTCACTGCCTTCCTGAGGACAAATAATGTCTACGAAATTCTTTTAGACCCCGTCATAGAACTGAGACCTCACTCGTGAAGGGGATAAATGACCTTTTAATGGTGTCATACCTGTCCTGGTCCTCGCAGACCTTAGTGTCACTTTCGACACCACATTCTTTCGGAGTAATTGGAAACCCTAATTGGTCTATGCAGACAAGAAAAAAATATCAAATCCTGATCTTTCTTATATCTCTCAGACAGACACTTCAGAACAAACTTCCTTCTGATTTTTTGGGGGGGACAATCTGTTGTTCCATGTAGTGAATGCCTGGTTTAGATCTTATCTGTCTGAAAGTTATCAGTTGGCCTCTGTGGTTTGTCCTCTGTCAAATCAATGGTAAGTTCCGGTGTTCCGTTCTAGGACCACTATTGTTTTCACTATATGTGCTGCCTCTTTGTGATGTCATTCAGGAACACAATGTCAACCGTTACTGCCATGCAGACGACACACGGTTCTAACATTTGTTTTTTTAGCAGTCTTGTCTCATCACTGCAGTTCCCGTACGGACTCACGAGAGGCAAAGGTCAGGAGCCTGGCATCCTCCGAAATACAACCCAACCAAGCCACACTGCTTCTGGACACAATGCCCACTTAATCCAGAAACCAGCCGCACCAACGTGTCAGAGGAAACACCGTACATAAGTGTCAGCGTGCACTATGCCCAGCCCACCACAGGATTTGCTAGTGCACAATGAGACAAGGACATCGCTGCCGGCCAAACCCTCCCCTAACCCAGACGACACTGGTATTGTGCGCCGCCCTATGGGTCTCCCGGTCACGGCCAGCTGCGACAGAGCCTGGACTCGAACCCAGGATCTCTAGTAACACAGCTAGCACTGCGATGCAGTACCTTAGACCACTGCACCACTCGGGAGGCCTACAGTTCTACATTTGAATGAAATATGGTGAAACCACAAAATTGCCTTCACAGGAAGCCTTTGTTTCAGAAAAAAGAAAATGTATTAAGGTCATACCAAGGATCCTTTAGCTATTAGATTTTGAATTTTGAGACCCCTTAAAAAATATTTGATGGCCGTACTGCTATTAGCCCATACAAATTAATTGAATAACAGATTCACTACATGGAACAACAGATTGGAAGGAAGTTTGTTCTGAAGTGTCTGTCCTATATCTGAGAGATATAAGAAAGATCGGGATTTTATATTTTTTTACCCATTATGTTAGACACTAAACAGTCTAAGTCCTGTCTAAGCCGGGGGAAGGAGGGTTCTACTAAGCTATATGGAATTGTTTTAAGAAGGTCCTACCAAGGATCATTTTGCTGTTTGATTTTGAATTTTAAGACCCCTTGAAGTAAAAAGAATCTATAAATGATTTGATTTAAATTATTATTGGGTCCTATATCTGAGAGACATAAGAAATATTTATTTATTTTTTCCATGTATTTGTCCCTTATTTTTGGGACTTAACAGTCTCCATATGTACCTCCATTCATGTTTTACAACTGGTACCAGGGGATCGTCAGACTAGTTTTGTGAAGCCTGTGGGCGTCCTAGACCATAACAACCAACATGTAATGTTCATGAGAGTCTCACATTTCCATATTAGTGTGTAGAACAACCTGTTTGGACGCAACAGACTGAAGTTGGCTAATGGTCTGTACTGACTTCAGAGGAGTCCAAAGATGTTTGTGGGGGTTGTAGAGCAAAACGGAGAACACCATCGTGTTTGTAAGAGTCTCGTCTTACCAGACAGGGGGCATATTTTGTAGGCCAAACCATTTGGACGCTACAGACGATTTTGTGAGAAGACCGATTTTCCGGATGTCTCATGGTTTGACAAACACCGCTCTAGCTCCCGAGTGGCGCAGTGGTCAAAGGCACTGCATCTCAGTGCTAGAGGCATCACTACAGGCCCTGGTTTGATTCCAGGCTGTACCACTACTGGCTGTGATTGGGAGTCCCATAGGGCGGCGCACAATTGGCCCAGCGTTGTCTGGGTTAGGGTTTGGCCGGGGTAAGAATTTGATAAGAATTTGTTCTTAACTGACTTGCCTAGTTAAATAAAATCGCTCTTTCACTACAGATGCGGAAGTCAGACATAGGTGGATCAAACCAAATTTTATTTGCTACATGCGCCAAATACAACTACCCGTGAAATGCTTACTTACAAGCTCTTAAACAACAGTGCGGTTCAAGAAGAGTTCAGAAAATATGAACCAAATAAACGAAAGCAAAAAATATATATATAAAAAGTTACAAAATAAAATGACTGAGATATCTCTATCTTAAATTAACAGATTTTTATTGTTGAATTTCTTTATTTTGCTAATCTGATTTCTGCTGGGGCGAGGACATCAACCTTACGGGGTTAAACTCAGACCAAAAAGAGATGCTAGTTCTAGGTCCCAAGAAACAAGCTGCTTTCAGATCTGACAATGAATCTCCATGGTTGAAATGTCAAATAAAACTGTGAAGGGCGTCCAGTTACTCTGGACACTGATTTCTCTATTTTGTTATTTTTTTCCCCCCTTTCTCTCCCCAATTGCGATCTTGTCTCATTGCGGCAGATTCTCTGCAATAAAAGATTGGACAACATCTTGCCAGTTGTTTTTACAATTAGAATACCTTACACTGACAGTGGTGAAACATGGAGGGACTCAGTCTGGGTTGAACACATCTTCCCACTAGCCACACGCTTGTAGATTTGAAAGAACCAGTTCAAGTGATACAGGACAAGATCCTCCCAGTCTATCAAAAGGCATGGGGGCTAGGGTTTAGAGACAAAGGGTTGATTAGTAATCAGCATTGCAGGCTACCATGCTTCCATAACTTGGAGGCAGTAGTGGCTGGGGGTGGGAGATTAGATTCCTCATGTGATTCTAAAACACACAACAATATACTGTATAAAAAGCATGCCGAGTCAATTTTATGGAAACAAACTGTTAATGTGTTTAAACATACCAGTTATAAATTATTTGAATACATTTTTTTGTTGTTGGTTTCTCTTGGAGATCTCCTCCACCTCGCTGGCGTCTGTGATTTCGAACATCTTCACATTGCTGTTTTGATTCTGAATGGTTGGGTGAGGGTTCGAACAATTTAACAGTCATTTCTAACAGTTTTTACTTATATTGCGTTTTCAAGTTGAAATATATTTGCTATTTACCTGATTTCAGTTTTATCCTCAGAAGCTGAAATTACTTCCCTTTCAGAGAGGCTGTGGACCAATCGCTTTACTGCTCATATTGATTTGGGGGACACCACACAGTTCGGTTGTTTGATCCAATGCTCTGGAATAACACTACCTTCTCATTGCCCATCCACACTGCTCTGGCCCACATCCTCTGAGATTACAACCTGCGGAAAAATACATTATTAAACAATATAAAACTATTCCAATACATCTGATCTTACTTGGCAAAACTGTGCAAGAGAGCGATCACTATGTATTGCCTACGATAGTGCAGACACACAGCGTGGCTGATGAGGTCAATGACGAGAGCGATCACTATGTATTGCCTACGATAGTGCAGACACACAGCGTGGCTGATGAGGTCAATGACGAGAGCGATCACTATGTATTGCCTACGATAGTGCAGACACACAGCGTGGCTGACAAGGTCCTCTGGATAAAAAACTTTTCTTTTGCATTTGTGGATATTTGAGATACTGATGATGTTGACAACTTTGGGGCCACATGGAAGAAAGATGGAGTTGTCAGTTTGAGTATGGTGAATGACATCACAGACAAGGTTTCCATTGCCTCTTTTTTATTTGACAGATCCATATTTGTCCCGGACGAGGAAGCAACCATCTGGCATGTTATTCTTGATGTATGGTTGGATGTTCTTGGCAATATGTTTCACTTGGCTTGAGTCAGATAGTCGCCTCATCACTTTGTACCAAGGGATTATGTGGGCTTTTTGACGGCACGTTTATGCCACTGCAAACGGTTGTCAAACTCAAAGCAATTGAGGTCATTGCGTGAGCAGTTGTGAAATGCAACCTTCAACTGCCAAGTGAGTGAGACCATGTACATTGTACATTGTAAACTGTAAATGAATCGTCATAGACATTCTTGCTCATCTCAAAGTGCATCAACAGCTGTTCTGCATAATGCCTCCTCCGGCCATCATCTGGATCGATCTAAACTGACATGGCTACACTGAGGGACAGCAGTGATAGACCTTCTTGGAAACAAAATCCTTAAATTCTATGGGACCCGTGTAGAGCAAAAAACTGCCTGAACTCAGTGGCCTTCCATCGTCAAGTTCTGCCAGTGACCGAGGTTTTCGGGCAAATTCTTTTTTGGCAATAAGCCTGGAAAAGAGATCAGAGCCTCTGACAACTTGGTTTCCTAGATACTGGTTCTAGATCCTGGTTTAAGGGAAATCAACATCTTCCTCATGACAACCAAGCACACCATATGCATAGAATCTAATGGAAGCCCTGAAATGAAATAAACTCTAGCGTCTATCGATGGCTAGCCAGGTAGACCAAGTTATTGAATTCACCATCATTTCTCTCCGGATGTGTGCCCTCAGAGTGCAACACTACCCTTCCGTTCCCAGAGCCTTTAATCTGACCTTTCTCATGCTAAATATCTACTATGGGATTTGATGCACTCTGACATGGCTCTCACTGGTGCATCACAAAGACAAGCTTTGATTGTGACATGGTAATGACCATTTGTCCGATTGACACTTGAAACCAGGAGCACCTTCAACTGAGACAGGACACCACTCAGGTAATCATCCGCAGCAGGCTTAGTCACTCCAATGAATGGATGGAAATCATTAATGCTGCATAAAATAGGCTAAAGTTGACAGCTAGATGATTTGAAGAGAAAAACACCATCAATGTTGATTTTCAAATAAATATGAAACCTCAATGAAATCTGGATGCTCAAGCAGTCTTCACTATACTCTGCTCAACACCAGAAAAAAATCATTGTTACCCTGACATTTCTCAATAGTGTTGTACTCTCTGGGTGAATGCATAAGTGTGCCAAACAATATTTTAGTATGATCACATCGAGAAGGTGTCACTTAAGTGACCATTTACACTAGTTTCAGTAGAAATGTCAGAAGTTTCATTAATTGCTAAACTCTGACAGATTCTAAAACATCCACGTGGAATTTACTCCACCGTTTATGATAAGACACCGTTTATGATAAGACACCGTTTATGATAAGACACAGCTAAATTGCAGTATTCCCAACAAATCAAACTAAGTCCCATTTGCCGTTACAGGTGACAAAATGATTGTGTTTTACCTCTTCAAAGATCGTCTTCTTGTCCACCGGGCTTGATTAACTTGAAATAGGTAGTACTCTGTGTTCATTTTCTTCTTCTATGGTATTATGGCGGTCTGCAAACATACGTTAGAGGTGCATGCTGCTACCCACTGTATGGGGTAGTATACAATCTTTTTTTTCATATTTTTTTTAACATATTCCGGGAAATTAACAAGAGCATCTTCGAAACAGTATTTTTTGCAATGTTTCAGCCATAAAGTCCTGGAGACCCATACACTTTTCAGTTGGAGATACAATTATGGCCAGTTTCTGGGACTTCTTGCTCGTTTGGGCAGTACAACGAATCACATGCTATAAAATCAACCTTCTTCACGAGCAGCATGTCAGTTTCCCTCAACTGTTGAACGACACTGAATCTCCACAGGCTGCGGGGCATCCACCACCATATCTTCAGCTCCCTTCGGCTCCTTCAACTATTTTGTGTGCCTCTGTGTAGGAGACCTGCTGTACAGCCCTGACCCTTAACCCTTCAAACTCCTTTACCCTAATCGGGCACTCTGGGAAATTAGGAACGGGATAAGCAGCACAATTACAATACAGTATATCCTCAGATTCTTCAATATTATCCCTTCAGCACACACTTGATACATGGCTTGATGCACGGCTTGATGCACTGCTTGATGCACGGCTTGGTGCACGGCTTGGTGCACGGCTTGGTGCACGGCTTGGTGCATGGCTTGATGCACGGCTTGGTGCACGGCTTGGTGCACGGCTTGATGCACGGCTTGGTGCACGGCTTGATGCACGGGTTGATGCACTGCTTGGGCACGAGAGCTCTCAGCGCATATCTCACATATCTCAGCTTCACATGTGAAGGGAGATACTCTTAGTCAAACATCAATTATATGGACAGGTTTTCTTTTCTACCGTCCACTACACGGTTCAGACGGCGTTCTCCAACTACTCCTGGTATGTTCCTTGTAAACCACAAGGCCTCCACATCCGACTCAACCCCAGAGATGACACCTTTTAACCGTGTTCTGCTCCAAAAATCTTAACTCTCCACTTCGTACGTTGATAGTTCGTAGAGCCTTATTGCCTTTTCCTTCTGCTAAACAAACCCACCTCGGGTCACTCTGACTGACGCCTTTCCTAATACATCCTTTACCTTTCCTCAATGTTTCAAACGGATCTCCAAAAAAAGCAGAATTGTTAGTGAATCGTACTACATTTTCCTTTATCACTGGTCTTCCACAATTTTTCTTTAAAATTCCTGCTCCGTGTGCCATCAGACTCAAGCTCGTCCCTCCCACCTTCCATATCACTCCGCTCCGGTAACCGTCACCCTTCTCGCCCTGTCATTGTATCTGGCGTCTCCATTCCGTCCGACCGGCTTCCTCGTGCCGCCGTCATCAGTGTTAATTACCATAACAATAAAGCAATCAGGTCAGTAGGGTGCAGCGGTCACACAACGTCACAGACAGGTTGAGATGACACCTTTCTCACTAGTGTGAGACTTAGCACTATAAATAGAACGCTAAATACATGATATTAATATAATAACTATTTACATTTGGATATTGTCTTATCCATATACAGTATATTATGCATAACATATTTATAAAAAGGCAATATCCAAAGGTGAATCATTATTATTAATATCACGAATTTGGCATCCTTATAAAGCTAATGGTGACTATTTCAAAACATCTAAAGATCAATCATGAATGATCGATATACCAAGCTGCACGTTGAAATGATGTTGTCCTTTGGGGCAAATTAGATGTCACACCCTGACCATAGTTTGCTTTGTATGTTTCTATGTTTTGTTTGGTCAGGGTGTGATCTGAGTGGGCATTCTATGTTGGATGTCTAGTTTGTCTGTTTCTGTGTTTGGGCCTGATATGGTTCTCAATCAGAGGCAGGTGTTAGTCATTGTCTCTGATTGGGAACCATATTTAGGTAGCCTGTTTGGTGTTGGGGTTTGTGGGTGATTGTTCCTGTCTCTGTGTTTGTTTGCACCAGATAGGGCTGTTTTGGTTTTTCACATTTCTTGGTTTTGTTAGTTTATTCATGTATAGTTTCTTTATTAAAGAACCATGAATAATAACCACGCTGCGTTTTGGTCCGCCTCTCCTTCCACACAAGAAAACCGTTACAGTAGCCTACATAAACCCAACATCACTCCAAATTCACTTTCACATAGCTTGTGTAAAACAAGTTAGAGGAGTTACTTTCAACTATTTATCGTTATTAAGGTTTGAGCGTAGCTACGCAGATGTGTATGGAAGCTGATCCGTATTCACATGCTGTCTGTGGACATGATAGCTCAGGAGAAATGAACACCGCTTGTTTCCACAGCCAAGCAGGGTAAATAGAGGTAGGCATCTGGATGGTAGACTCGCTCTCAATAGAGTACATTACTCCTCGTATACACGTAGGAGTACTGTTCAGCTAGGACTGTGGCTTCAGATTTTACTTCAATTAAAAGGTAGCTCTTAATTTAGGTTGATAGCATGACCTTTTTCATACCATTTTGCTATGAACATTGAAACAAAGTGAAATAAAAGATGTCTAAACAAATATAAAATTCAACATAATTTAAACCACCCAATATATAGGATGAAAAACTGACGTTGTTTAAGCAGTGAGCATGTGCAAAAATGTCAACATCTAAAATAGAATGATAATGTGACATGAATCGGATGTTGCATGTTCAACCTACACTACCTATCAAAAGTTTTAGAACACCTACTCATTCAAGGGCTTTTCTTTATTTTTACTATTTTCTACATTGTACAATAATAGTGAAGACATCAAAACTATGAAATAACACATATGGAATCATGTAGTAACCAAAAAAGTGTTAAACAAATCAAAATATATTTGAGATTCTTCCAATAGCCACCCTTTGCCTTGATGGCAGCTTTGCACAATCTTGGCATTAAAATAATTGTAAAAATAAAGAAAAACCCTTGAATGGTCGGCGGTCTAAACTTTTGAACGGTAGTGTATTTACAACACCACATGAACGTGTTGCAATTTCCATGTAGATTCTACATTTAAAAAGAAATGTACCATTCTTTGGTGGAATTTTCATTGCAGTTTCAACATATACGTAGTTTGATGATTATGTTGAAATTTAATTGATGTAACAACCTGTTAGTCAGGTTAAGACATTGTATTTAAGTTGAAGGTTGACCCTAATTTCAATGTTTGCAACGCTGGTTGAAATGATATGGAAACAGTACTGGTTGATGACTTTTTGCAAATCCAAATGTCTTTCAAAAGATAGTTTCAACGTCACAATATGTTGACAAATTACGTTGAAACAACGTTGATTCGACCAGTTTGTGCCCAGCCTGGTATGTTATGGTTGATCGGATTGTAGCTCCCAAGTGCCCTAGAAAGATGACAATATTGTCAAGAAAACGTAGATGAAATTCAAAAAGTTTAAAGAACATTTTTAAATGTTTGAGAATAGACAGCATTAATGATAGAAAATAACACAGGATTAATATTATTATTTGTTATTTGTTCAAGGACTTGTTTTGCTCATTCACTGAAGTGAATTCACAGCCTGTATTCTTCTTGTACACACGTCCAAATGCACAACATGTAAAGATGCTGGAGAGTTTAGCTGAAATAACGGTTTTGTAATACAGGAAAGGTCACCTCCAGTCCAAGGGACACGAACACCTGTCTCTCAACAGGTCTGTTCTTGGTAGACGTCATAGCCGTGAATGAATGGAGACACGAGTATGAGAGTGATCGTATAGTGACATCTACTGGTAGTTGAGTAGTATTACACCTTCAGTTTATAAACCAGGGGGGTTGTTCAGGATCACAACATTTTACAACCGTTTGCAACTAATGAATTAATCGGAATAACTAGTACTCCCTGCTCAAAACGCCATGCTTCTGCAGTACACCCTGCAGAAGAAAATATATATATGTATCTGTGATAACAGGCTTACAAACTCTTCTGAAGTGCAAGAGACACCAGGTTCAAACTTCTGCAGGTCACTTAAAACCTCAGCAAAATACCAGATGCATTTCCTTCGCAATAAGAGTCACATTATTAGGAACCAACCATAGAATGGTTGAAAATTGTCTGGTGAATGTATCCGACTCAATAGCTCACTCCAAACTGGAATTTCAATTATGTTGAAGGATGATTAGCTAAATCCACTAGATGGCATCATTGTCACGAAAAAGAGGAAGAGGGCCTGGTGAAGGCCTGTTAGGTAGGCTTCACACACGGCCGCCGTTATGGGCAGGCCTTAGGGGGCCTGGCCCGCCCTACCGTACCTCCTTGCCTATCCAAATAAAATATAGAAATATTTATCATTTATTTGACCGAGACGCAGGCCGACAGAAAGTCGCATCAATCTCAGTTAAAGCAGCCGAGCGAGCAAAACACCGCCCCGCTGTCTCAGTATATGTGGACTATGTATATCAGATACATTGGCTACATAGTGGGGCGCTGTTTCGCTATGCTTTCTCCGGTGATCTACCATAGTTTCAACCGAGAGGAAGAGGCGAAGCTAAAAAGGGCTCACTCTCGCCAAAATCTGTCCAGTATAAATCCAATGCGTTTCTATGGGAATAATTTGCAGACCTAAGCTTGTCGCCTGCCTTCTCGACTTTTGGACAAGGAGTCCCATTGTTAGGGCGGAGACATGAGCATCTCGTCATTATAAACAGGTCTCTGGTTTCAGCCTCTTGTGAATTGGAAAGGAAAGTATGCGGGTGCACTGTTAGGATGCTGGATTGCCCTAAAGTAAATGGATGTTTTGCCTGAATTATAGAATTACTCCTATCTAAATAAAATACTTCACCAGGGAGTATGACTTAGCCACGGGGATCATTAGCTTATATTTAAACAATAGCTGTGGACTGTTTCAAAACACAAGTGTGTTTAGGAAGATCAAATCAAATTGTATTTGTCACATGCGCCAATACACCAGATGTAGACCTCACCGTGAAATGCTTACTTACGAGCCATAACCAACAACGCAGTACAATAAATAGAGTAAATAAAATATGAACTAAATAAACTAAAGTAAATGCCAAGAGTGTGCAAAGCTGTCATCAAGGCAAAGGGTGGCTATTTTGAAGAACCTCAAATATGACACATATTTTGATTTGTTTAACACTTTCTTGGTTACTACATGATTCAATATGAGTTATTTCATAGCTGATGTCTTCACTATTATTATACAATGTAGAAAATAGTTTAAAAAAATAAAGAAAACCCTGGAATGAGAAGGTTTGTCCAAACGTTTGACCGGTACGGTATATGTCCTGGATGTCAGGAAGCTTGGGCCCCCAGCTTGGGCCTTATGCCTTACAGTCAGATGCCGAGCAGTTGCCATACCAGGCGGTGATGCAACCGGTCAGGATGCCCCCGATGGTGCACCTGTAGAACTTTGAGGATCTGGGGACCCATGCCAAATCTTTTCAGTCTCCTGAGGGGGATAAGGTGCTGTCGTGGCCTCTTCACAACTGTCTTGGTGTGTTTGGACCGTGCTAGTTTGTTTGTGATGTGGACTCCACGGAACTTGAAACTCTCGACCTGCTCCACTTCAGTCCCTTCAACGTTAATGGGGGCCTGTTCAGCCCTCCTTTTCCTGTAGTCCACGATCAGCTCCTGTGTCTTGCTCACATTGAGAGAGAGGTTGTCCTGGCACCACACTGCCAGGTCTCTGACCTCCTCCCTATAGGCTGTCACCACGGGTGATCCGACCTACCACTGTTAGGTCGTCAGCAAACTTGATGGTGTTGGAGTCGTGCTTGGACATGGAGTCATGGGTGAACAGGGAGTACGGGAGAGGAATAAGCACGCACCCTTGAGGGGCCCCAGTGTTGAGGATCAGCGTGGCAGATGTGTTGTTGCCTACCTTCACCCCCTGGGAGCGTTCCCATCAGGAAGTCCAGTTGCAGACGGAGGTGTTTAGTCCCAGGGTCCTTAGTTTAGTGATGAACTTTGTGGGCACTATGGTATGTGTGAAGATAATGTGTCTGGAGTATAATTTTAAATGTTGCATACAGAAAAAGGGGGCGGGGTGTGGCGAAGCTATGGTGCATCTCTAGAATGTTGGCCCAGATATGGTGCATCTCCAGGAATGTTTGCCCAGATATGGTGCATCTCAGGAATGTTTTCCCAGATATGGTGCATCTCAGGAATATTTGCCCAGATATGGTGCATCTCAGGAATGTTTGCCCAGATATGGTGCATCTCAGGAATGTTTGCCCAGATATGGTGCATCTCCAGGAATATTTGCCCAGATATGGTGCATCTCAGGAATATTTGCCCAGATATGGTGCATCTCAGGAATGTTTGCCCAGATATGGTGCATCTCAGGAATGTTTTCCCAGATATGGTGCATCTCAGGAATGTTTGCCCAGATATGGTGCATCTCAGGAATGTTTGCCCAGATATGGTGCATCTCAGGAATGTTTGCCCAGAAATGGTGCATCTCAGGAATGTTTGCCCAGATATGGTGCATCTCAGGAATGTTTTCCCAGATATGGTGCATCTCAGGAATGTTATCCCAGATATGGTGCATCTCAGGAATGTTATCCCAGATATGGTGCATCTCAGGAATGTTATCCCAGATATGGTGCATCTCAGGAATGTTTTCCCAGATATGGTGCATCTCAGGAATGTTATCCCAGATATGGTGCATCTCAGGAATGTTATCCCAGATATGGTGCATCTCAGGAATGTTATCCCAGATATGGTGCATCTCAGGAATGTTTGCCCAGATATGGTGCATCTCAGGAATGTTATCCCAGATATGGTGCATCTCAGGAATGTTATCCCAGAAATGGCGCATCTCAGGAATGTTATCCCAGATATGGTGCATCTCAGGAATGTTTGCCCAGATATGGTGCATCTCCAGGAATGTTTGCCCAGACATGGTGCATCTCAGGAATGTTTGCCCAGATATGGTGCAACTCCAGGAATGTTTGCCCAGATATGGTGCATCTCCAGGAATGTTTTCCCAGATATGGTGCATCTCCAGGAATGTTTGCCCAGATATGGTGCATCTCCAGGAATGTTTGCCCAGATATGGTGCATCTCCAGGAATGTTTGCCCAGATATGGTGCATCTCCAGGAATGTTTGCCCAGATATGGTGCATCTCCAGGAATGTTTGCCCAGATATGGTGCATCTCAGGAATGTTTGCCCAGATATGGTGCATCTCAGGAAAGTGCCCATTTGGCAACATCGTATGTCTGTGTCTTAACTCACCACGTACACCACTCGTTTTTTTTCTTCGCCTCACACAAGTCAACAAAGTCTGTTTGTTTAACATCCATTGCGAATGATAGTTCCTAAGTATTTGAAAAATCTTTCCAACACTCCTGACCTCAATCCCCAAGCCTTGGTGTGAAAGAGCCAAATATCATGATCTGATGAGCCCATATATCCAGTGGAAACGTCATTTAAAAAAAGCTTTTGGTTCTGAGCTCACAGGTGCAGGAAACTTTGAGAGCCCAAAATAGGCTAGTTGACACTGTTGCAAGTTCGTTAGCTACAACTTCAGGCTGTTGATGTGATAATTTGGTACACATGTTGAACACTAGCAATAGCTCAAGTCAAGACAGATAGAAAGGGATGCAGTCAGGCAGAAAAGAGAGATGAATGTGATTGAAAGAACCAGAATTTTGAAACTCACAAGCTGCCTGCCTATGGTCTTTATTAAAACACCCGTTTTCAAAATGCACGTGCACACATAGGAGGTCCCATGAAAAATATAGAAATCAAACACCCCTCCAACTGATTCCTTCTGGTGCGTTGGTAGGGCTACATGCAGAGAAATAGTACTGAATTATGGGTAAATCACTTCTGAAATATAAGAATACAAGGTAATATGCAGTATAATAAATGCCATTTAGCAGACACTTTTATCCAAAGCGACTTACATTTGCGGGAGGGGTGACAGGTAGCGGCAGGTAGCCTAGTGGTTAGAGCGTTGGACTCGTAACAGAAAGGTTGCAAGGTTGAAAAAAAATCTGTTCTTCTGCTCCTGAACAAGGCAGTTAACCCACTGTTCCTAGGCCATCATTGACTTGCCTAGTTAAATGCTACCTAATGCTACCTAATATAATGTTTACATACCCTACATTATTCATCTCATATGTATATGTATATACTGTACTCTATATCATCTACTGCATCTTTATGTAATACATGTATCACTAGCCACTTTAACTATGCCACTTTGTTTACATACTCATCTCATATGTATATACTGCACTCAATACCATCTACTGTATCTTGCCTATGCCACTCTGTACCATCACTCATTCATATATCTTTATGTACATATTCTTTATCCCCTTACACTTGTGTCTATAGGTAGTAGTTTTGGAATTGTTAGCTAGATTACTTGTTGGTTATTACTGCATTGTCGGAACTAGAAGCACAAGCATTTCGCTACACTCGCATTAACATCTGCTAACCATGTGTATGTGACAAATAAAATTTGATTTGATTTGAAATGCAGAAATTTTTCCTATGGGTGGCCCCAGCAGGAATCGAACCAATGATCACTGTCAGGGCCATACTCTACCAACTGAGACACACAGGACCACAATGCAAATAGGAATCTAAAGCGCGGAGAACTGTCTCTACCGCCAAAACTACGGTAATCAGCGTTTTTGGACGAGCACTGTCACATTTGGATTCAATCCTTTTCGCCTTAATCCTGATACTATTGTTACATATAAACAGCCTAAATCAAAACATTGTAATACATTAAATGATGAATAATGTTTTATCTAAATGTCACATTCAGGGGTCGAAGATAAGGAGCTTTGAGAGCATTTTGTGCACATGTATTACTTAGAGGACAATTGAGTCACTGATATTGTGTGTATAGACACACACTTTACCAGAAGTGCACAGGGTCGACACTGAGGAAATATAATGGACAAGCTCCATACCTCTGTAGGAAGATATGACACTGGACTGAGTATACCGACTTCATTTCACTGTAAAGAAGGCACTACTGTAGGTCTCTGGGAATTTTACCCTTGGGGTTTCTGCAACCAAATATAGACTGTCTGGATAAGGTGTGTATAGGCATGTTTATAATACTCTGTGTGTGTTTCTCAATATGCATACTACCTACTCAACACGCTTATGCTCCAAGTGCATTTCCGAGGAAGTTCTCTTAAGTACTTTCTTGTGAGGACGAGTGTGGAAAACGCATAAAACAATACATTTGAGAAGCATTCCACCTACTGTATTACCTCACACTGCACCTCACCATTCACTGAACCTTCTTCCAGCCAGAGATCTGTTTCCTGACGTGTTCCCCACGACGGGCTTTGACGTTATGCATCGGGTTAGGGCCGGGTAGGGCCTGCTTTTTTTCCATCAATAACTAGAGTACGGTAGAGCTCGGCTATCACTAAATTGATCACAAAATAATTTTGAAGATGAGCCAAGTGCTTCAACCTTCTCAAATATAAGACAAGAGAGAATCTTTCACAGAAAATAATGTTCCTTGAGTTTTGTCAGAGTTTAGTGATGAAAAGCTAACTGGTCTCATCAGTGGCGATATTAGCATGCAAATCTCAGTGGGGCAAACTAAAAAAAAAATGTTTTAGATGCATGCCAGCAAAGCCACTACACAACACAACACTAAACAATACATGAATTGCACTATAACAGTGACATGACGTGCCCACAAACTGTTAGGACCTACATAAAGCTGTCCCAACAGCAGAGCTTTCTTTTCTGCACCATGGAGTGAATCCTTACCACCACTACACCTGACTATCTACCACGGCTCCACCTGGCTATCAGCAGAGCCTTGTCATTCAGCCTTATTTACTGCTTTTAAAAAACATAGATGATATGGCTGACTTTCTTAAGGATCGGACCCCTTTTCGCAATTTTCGCATAAAATGACATACCCAAATCTAACTGCCTGTAGCTCAGTACCTGAAGCAAGGAAATGCATATTCTTGAAACCATTTAAAAGGAAACACTTTGAAGTTTGTGGATATGTGAAAGTAATGTAGGAAAATATAACACATTAGATCTGGTAAAACATTTTTTACATCATCTTTGAAATGCAAGAGAAAGGCCATAATGTACTATTACAGGTTAGGAGCAATTTAGATGTTGTCCACTAGATGGCAGCAGTGTTTGTTCAATGTCTTAGACTGATTCAATGAACAATTGCATTTCTGTTTAACATTTTGTATCAAGTTGGCCCAAATGTGCCTAATTGGTTTATTAATACATTTTCAAGTTCAGAACTGTGCACTCTCCTCTAACAATATCATGGTATTATTTCACTGTAATAGCTACTATAAATTGGACAGTGCAGTGAGATTAACAAGAATTTAAGCTTTCTGCCCATATCAGATATGTCTATGTCCTGGAAAAATGTATTGTTACTTAAAACATCATGCTAATCACATTAGCCTACGTTAGCTCAACCGTCCCGTGGGGGGGACAACGATGCCGTAGAGGTTAAACAAATGTGGTTTGTACTGACAATTGAGATGTACAAACTATGGCATAAGGGAACGACAAGCGGATAAGAAGCAGTCCGTAATTGATGATGAATCGTGATTCCTTCAAACCACTCATTGTTAAATGTGCGATTTCCAACTTGTTGTGTAATGTTCATGTCCAATTGCCAATGAGCACCAATACGTAATTTCTCTTCATTATTTATCTTCATATGACAAGGATTGAAAAGGTTTTGCCAGTAGATTGTCAACTTAATTCATGATGATGACTGCTAGCTTGCTAGCTAAGATTTGTAATGTATTATGTTGACATGATCAGTCCAATCAAAACTACGGTAGATATGACGATATGTGACACGTACTAATGTCAAAATAACATGCAAAACAGGCAACAGGTGGGGCTCAAACAATTCTTATTATTATTTGTATTTTTTTTTAACTCAACAGGTCGAGCTCAGATATTCCTGCAGTCAGCATGCGAATTGCACACTCCCTCAACTTGAGACATCTGTGGCATTGTATTGTGTGACAAAACTTCACATTTTAGAGTGGCCTTTTATTGTCCCCAGCACAAGGTGCACCTGTGTAATGGCATGCTTTTTAATCAGCTTCTCTATATGACACACCTGTCAGGTGGATGGATTATCTTGGCAAAGAATAAATGCTCAAAAACAGGGATGTAAACAAACGTGCGCACAACATTTTAGAGAAATAAGCTTTTTGTGCTTATGGAACATTTCTGTGGTATTTTATTTCAGCTTTATTTCAGCTTGGCACCAACACTTTACAGGTTGCATTTATATTTTTGTTCAGTGCATATTTTGTTCAGAACATAAATGATGTGAAGAATTGTATAAACTGCAGACACATGAGTTCACCCCTGATTCAGTATTTGTTTGTGTCCAGGACTGTTATTAAGATGCAGGTTTGATATGAAGATCGGTGTTTCCCTTTAAGAACCAACGTAGCATTACGCATCTGCTTTCAACAATGCACTTGTCTTTCCGTGCGGCTCTCAAACGCAACTCGGGCATTCCGGTCATCCACCTCGAGCGCCCGTGCAGAGGCACACCGTGTCCTTACCGGAGACGGGAATCGCGGGGTAATCAAGAAGGCAGGCGCTAAACCATCCCGGGCTATAACGATGGAACCGTAAAAATAAATACGGAAGGGGGAACAGGTAAACCTCATTCTTTTTCGATTCAAGACGTTGTAGCCTAATGCCATTTGGCTTTGCTGTCATTTTACTAAGGATGCTCCGGTGTAGAGCACATCAATGACTGTGAATAAGTATGAATAGAGTATTCGAGAAATGGAGACATGCAGAGAGCGCTGCAAGATGTTGCCAAGCCGAAAATAATATTGTTTATAAAAACCAGAGTTACGCACTTATCGCATAGGCCTAATGTTATGATGGTTTGTTGTTTGTGTCGCTGTCCAGCAGCGAGCCTGCTGCTGCTAGGATGCAGCGCAGATGTGTGTTTACCTTGTCATCCTGCGCTATACGTTGGTAGTAGCGCTACTAGGCTATTCTCCGGCCAGGTGATCGCAACCCTTGCAGATTACGCGTCGGTCATTTGAGAATTGGCGTTATACATTATTGATGCAATCTATTTGGAAAGCTTTTGATAGAGATGGTTCGTATAAATGGCAGGTTCAGTAAGCGTTCGGAAAAAGCACAGTAATCTCAAGCCAAACACCTGCCATTTTAGTAGCCTACTAAAGTCGTGACTGGTCTCCCCTGGCATGCAATTTGACCTTGCAGTAGTTTTCGATTTTCAGTAAAATAGGAAATCTCACGGAAATATAAACATCTGTCTTGTGAAAGGGCTCTGGACTTTGTGTTTGTTGGTGGGGACATTCTAGATTGTAGGTCAGGTTACTCACACTCTCTACAAATGTCCTCTAGAAATATGTGTTGTTTTCCCAGGAGTCTGCAGTGACTCAGCTTTGCATTGTGGTTGTTGGTGCATATGTTGATGACCTTAGGGGTAAAGGGCCCAGTTGTTGAGAGCACATGCACCCCACATACACCCCGGATGCTCCACACATACACCCCGCATGCACCCCACATACACCCCGCATGCACCCCACATGCACCCCACATACACCCCGCATGCTCCACACATACACCCTGCATGCTCCACACGGAGCATGCACCCCACATACACCCTGCATGCTCCACACATACACCCTGCATGCTCCACACGGAGCATGCACCCCACATACACCCTGCATGCTCCACACGGAGCATGCTCCACACCTACACCCCGCATGCTCCACACCTACACCCCGCATGCTCCACACCTACACCCCGCATGCTCCACACCTACACCCGCATGCTCCACACCTACACCCTGCATGCTCCACACCTACACCCCGCATGCTCCACACCTACACCCCGCATGCTCCACACCTACACCCCGCATGCTCCACACCTACACCCCGCATGCTCCACACCTACACCCCGCATGCTCCACACCTACACCCCGCATGCTCCACACCTACACCCCGGATGCTCCACACCTACAACCTGCATTCACCCCGCATACAACCTCTGCTTGTTTCCAAAACAACCATAGCCTGGTCCTTTCCTGTCTAACAACATCCTCTTTAGTGTTTGCAGATTGGAGAGGACTGTCACCGGACTGATCACATCAAATCACATTTTATTTGTCACATGTGTCATAAACAACAGGTGTAGACAAACAGTCAAATGCTTACTTACAAGGTCATTTTTCAACAATGCAGAGATAAAGACACAATATAAACATATATATATATAAAAATTTAAATTGTGACCCAATTAATAAATACACAGTGAATAATGAATAACAATGACGAGTAAAAATAACATGGCTATATACAGGAAGTAGAAAATAACATGGCTATATACAGGAAGTAGAAAACAACATGGCTATATACAGGAAGTGGAAAACATGGCTATATACAGTAAGTGGAAAATAACATGGCTATATACAGGAAGGGGAAAACAACATGGCTATATACAGGAAGTGGAAAACAACATGGCTATATACAGGGAGTAGAAAATAACATGGCTATATACAGGAAGTAGAAAATAACATGGCTATATACAGGGAGTAGAAAAAACATGGCTATATACAGGAAGTAGAAAATAACATGGCTATATACAGGAAGTAGAAAATAACATGGCTATATACAGGAAGTAGAAAATAACATGGCTATATACAGGAAGTGGAAAACAACATGGCTATATACAGGAAGTAGAAAATAACATGGCTATATACAGGAAGTAGAAAATAACATGGCTATATACAGGAAGTAGAAAATAACATGGCTATATACAGGAAGTGGAAAACAACATGGCTATATACAGGAAGTAGAAAATAACATGGCTATATACAGGAAGTAGAAAATAACATGGCTATATACAGGAAGTGGAAAATAACATGGCTATATACAGGAAGTAGAAAATAACATGGCTATATACAGGAAGTAGAAAATAACATGGCTATATACAGGAAGTGGAAAACAACATGGCTATATACAGGAAGTAGAAAATAACATGGCTATATACAGGAAGTAGAAAATAACATGGTTATATACAGGAAGTACCAGTAGCGAGTCGATGTGCAGGGGTACGGGATAATTGGGCTAGATATGTACATATAGGTGTGGTTAAAGTGACTAGGCAACAGGATAGATAATAGACAATAGCAGCCATTTGATTAGCTGTTTAGCAGTCTTGTTTAGCAGTCTTGTTTAGCAGTCTTGTTTAGCAGTCTTGTTTAGCAGTCTTGTTTAGCAGTCTTATGGCTTGGGGGTAGAAGCTGTCCAGTTATTGTGCCACCACCTATAGCCTTCAATGGACTCAGTGAGCCTCTGTCTTATTGCAACACTGATGCTTTCCCTTCAGATCTGCAAACACTGAAGGTGTAAGGGCTAGAGGTTGGACCAGGCCTGCAGGGTCAGGCAATTTTCTGCTGTCCAATCCCAGTGAACGAATGACCAATCCACTGCCAGTATCATATTTGCTAGCTACACACATCCTGATATTAAAAACACACCCTTGATCCAGTCTGTTACTGGGCATTGAGCAGCTCACCTTTTGGATAAGTGGCGGAATGACTGTCTCCATGGTAGCTTGGCCATCACTGTCATAGCATGCTGTTTCCTGTCAGTCTCCATTGTACATATCTCTCTCTCCAACTCCTCCGGAGGTAGACCACACTATCTACCAAGTGAGTTCTCATCTATATTATTCATAGCCGTCTATTTCCCACCACAAACCAATGCTGGCACTAAGACCGCACTCAATGAGCTATATAAGTGATTCATCCAATGGCATTGAGGAGTATACCACCTCAGTCACCGGCTTCATCAATAAGTGCATTGACAATGTCATGCCCACAGTGACCATAAGTACATATCCCAACCAGAAGCCATGGATTACAGGCAACAGCCCTCCGAGCTAAAGGCTAGAGCTGCCGCTTTCAAGTAGCGGGACACTAAACCGGACACTTATAAGAAATCCCACTATGACCTCAGATGAACCATCAAACAAGCAAAGCATCAATACAGAACTAAGATTGAATCCTACTATACAGGCTCTGATGCTCGTCAGATGTGGCAGGGCTTGCAAACTATTACGGACTACAAAGGGAAACCCAGCCGCGAGCTGCCCAGTGACACGAGCCTACCAGATGAGCTAAATGCCTTTTATGCTCGCTTTGAGGCAAGCGACACTGAAGCATGCATGAGAGCACAAGTTGTTAAGGACGACTGTGTGATCACACTCTCCGTAATCGATGTGAGCAAGACCTTTAAACAGGTCAACATTCATAAGGCCACACGGCCAGACAGATTACCAGAGCATGTACTCAGTGCATGCGCGCACCAACTGACAAGTGTCTTCACTGATATTTTCAACCTCTCCCTGACCGAGTCTGTGATACCCCCATGTTTCAATCAGACCACCATAGTCCCTGTGCCCAAGAATACTAAGGTAACCTGCTTAAATGACTACCGCCCCATATCACTCACAGTAGCCATGAAGTGCTTTGAAAGGTTGGTCATGGCTCATATCCACACCATCATCCCGGAAACCCTAGACCCACTCCAATTTGCATACTGCCCCAACAAATTCACGGATGACCCAATCACAATCGCAATCCACACTGCCCTTTCCCACCCGGACAAACTCCATCATTCAACACCATAGTGCCCACAAAGCACATCACTAAGCTAAGGACCCTGAGACTAAACACCTTCCTCTGCAACTGAATCCTGGACTTCTTGACGGGCCGCCCCCAAGTGGTAAGGGTAGGAAATAAACACATATACCACACTGATCCTCAACACCGGGGCCCCTCAGGGATGTGTGCTTACTCCCTGTTCACCCATGACTGCGGGGCCAAGTACGACTCCAACACCATCATTAAGTTTGCTGACGACACAACAGTGTTGGCCTGATCACCGACAACAATGAGACAGCCTATAGGGAGGAGATCAGACACTGCCAGGACAACAACCTCTCCCTCAATGTGAGCAAGACACAGGAGCTGATCGTGGACTACAGGAAAAGGAGGGCCGAACAGGCCCCCATTAACATTGACAGGGCTGTAGTGGAGCGGGTTGAGAGTTTCAAGTTCCTTGGTGTCCACATCACAAACAAACTATCATGGTCCAAACACACCAAGACAGTT
The DNA here is from genome assembly GCF_013265735.2 of Oncorhynchus mykiss. Taxonomy (NCBI): domain Eukaryota; kingdom Metazoa; phylum Chordata; class Actinopteri; order Salmoniformes; family Salmonidae; genus Oncorhynchus; species Oncorhynchus mykiss. The sequence continues at coordinate 69,392,852 of NC_048580.1, read as the reverse complement.
GTGAAGAGGGCATGACAACACCTTTTTCCCCTCGGGAGACTGAAAAGATTTGGCATGGGTCCTCAGATCCTCAAAAGGTTCTACAACTGCACCATCGAGAGCATCTTGACCGGTTGCATACGACCCAATATATCACTGGGGCCAAGCTTCCTGACATCCAGGACCTATTTACTAGGTGGTGTCAGAGGAAGGCAGCAGGTAGCCTAGTGGTTAGAGTGTTGGGCCAATAATCGAAAGGTTGCAAGATCAAATCGCAGAGCTGACAAGGTAAAAATCTGTCATTCTGCCCCTGAACAAGGCAGTTAACCCACTTTTTCCTAGGCCGTCATCGAAAATAAGAATTTGTTCTTAACTGCCTAGTTAAAAAAAAGTACAAACATTTTCAAAAACTCCAGTCACACAAGTCATAGACTGTTCTCTCTGCTACCGCACGGCAAGCGGTACCGGAGCGCCAAGTCTAGGACCAAAAGTCTCCCAAACAGCTTCTATAAGACTGCTGAACAATTAATAAAATGGCCACCCGGACTATTTACATTGACCCCCGTTTTGTTTTAAAACTGCTGATACTTGCTGTTTATTATCTATGCATCTATGCCACTTTACCCCTACCTACATCTACATTACCTTGACTAACCTGTACCCCCTGTCTATAGCCTCGTTATTGCTATGTCATTTTATTCTGTTACTTTTTATTAAATTTTTTACTATAATTTATTTAGTAAATATTTTGTTAACTCCATTTCTGGAACTGCATTGTTGTTTAAGGGCTTGTAAGTCAGCATTTCACGGTAAGGTCTGCACCTGTTGTATTCGGTTTGATTTGATTTTGATTGACTTCTCCTCCTAGACCCACAAGCAGCTTTGTTAGTCCATTAAGCAGTTGTCTTTTCACCGGCCTTATTGGCTCAATGTGCTCCAAGCTTTCACCCGGACACTGCTCACTATATAAGTAAAGCATTTAGCACAATTACTGCAGTGACTCCAGGCAAGGGAATTGCATTTCATGCTAAATGAATGCAGTCTGAATGACTGATGGATAGATGGGTTGATTTAATTTGCATTATCTGACTGATTCTTTGTTCTTTGTTTCATTGGGGATTTGCATGCAGTGATATCCAACTATAACACCATCTTGTTGAATGGCAACAGGAATGTAATCTGAGCCAGTGACCCTTTCCTATAGCACTCTAACCACTGAACCCACAATATCTTACTCTCTGGATGTCTGCATCTATCTTTTCTCTATTATTCACAATCCTAAAGTTTAGTTGGATAAGTCAATATGCTGAAATGGGCTACCAAAGTTCTAGTTAGAGGAGCCTTCCTCTTCCAAGCTTCTTTCATCCTGGAGCCTTCCTCTTCCAAGCTTCTTTCTTCCTGGAAAGACCTTTTCATGTCATTATTCCTGTGAGCCGGTCGCTCTCCACAGTACAAATGCTGAACTCTGGAATTCCAAGCATCTGTCAATTGTGCTGAAACGCAGATCGCCTTATTCGGGGCATTCTTTTTTTTCCAACATCGGACCTTTTTAAACTTGACAAAGTCACCATGGTCCTCCAGTTTAGTTCATTTTGACAGGTTCATTTCCTGTCAACTTGTCTCTTTGGGACATCTTTTTCAATTTGTCCCAGTTTTGCATGTTTTCCCAACAAGCTACTTTTGGTTTCTTCTTTGTTAATGTGATGTCCCTGTACACGATGCCATCTTCTTCCTGAAGGCAATCTAATCAAAAGATTGAATGTAGAAAACATGTATTTCCTGTTCCACCATGTCCCTACACTGATCATGGCTCAGAGAGAAATATTGTGCTTAGTGAGATTACGAATCCACATGTACTTCATATTTTTGTTGTTGTTGCTTTCTTGGCAATGGGGGTGAATCACGGTGGACAATGCCCTGAGCCAAGCCTGTAAATAACACTCCTAACAGCAGTATGGAGCTAACAGGGAGCGCTAATGGCCATTGGGCACATGTACAGTACACTCGCACAGTCTCTGGTTCAACAGGGTTTCTAAAGGTCCTGATAACATCACAGATAGACTGCTCAGCGAGAGGGGTCTCTGGTCAGTTAGGGGCAGGATGCTGCAACGGGATGTCAGGATCTTTCTGGAGAGCGCTCAAATTGAAAAATTAAAGCTGTGTTCAAATACTCATACTAACCTTACTAATACTAACCTTACTATTATTGTAATATTATATTTGACATTATTGCAAGATTATATTTGACATTATTACAATATTATATTTGACATTATTACAATATTATATTTGACATTATTACAATATTATATTTGACATTATTACAATATTATATTTGACATTATTACAATATTATATTTGACATTATTACAATATTATATTTGACATTATTACAATATTATATTTGACATTATTACAATATTATATTTGACATTATTACAATATTATATTTGACATTATTACAATATAATTTTTGTTGTGCTAGTCAGATGTACCTGCACCAAAACGCTGGTATTTTTCCTCCTAAAGCTTGTTCTCTATCTACTTAAAAACAAAACAAATCTGTACTTTTATTTCCCCCGATTGATCAAAACTCGTTTCCTAATGGATGTCTTTTGTTGCCTCTGCAGCAGACATATGGCGAGCAATGTCTGGTTCATCGAATTGCAATATATATAGGACCGGAAGAATCGTGAGAATGATCATACATATCGTATCAGCACCTAAATATGGTGATAATATCGTATGGTGAGGTCCCTAGGGGGAAATTCCCAGTCCTAATATGTATACGTTGTTTACATATCAGGCCTGCTTGCTTAAACCACAATTCCAGGGCGAGGAGAGGTTCCTGAATATGTTAACAAAGATGGCAACACACATAAACATTGGATGTGGCAACATTTGTTATGATAATCTTTGTCACTTTAGTGGAGGGTGCTCTTGCTGTTTCTCAGAAGGGGACCGGTGCTGGCTCCTGACCTGTTATATCCAGATGTCAGCCCAACATGGCTCCCCTCTCCTTAACTCCCCTCTCCACCTCGCTTCTCCTCCCCCTCTCTTCCCTCTCCCGCACTCCTTCCCCTCTCTTCCCTCACCCCTCTTCTCCACCCCCCTCTTCTCCCCCTCTCCACCTCGCTTCTCCTCCTCCCGCTCTCCACCTCTCCTCCCCCTCTCTTCCCTCTCCCTCCCCTATCTCCCCACACCCCTCTTCTCCACCCCCCTCTTCTCCCCCTCTCCAAACCTCTCTTCCCTTACTCCTCTACCCCTCCCTCTCCCGTTTTCCTCCCCCTCCCCTCTCGTAGCATTTTCGTGGATGGGTGTACAGAGCTCTGCTGCTGTGAGCTGCTCTGCAGTGCAGTGACTAGGCAGGATTTTTTTGAGATTCTTCGTAATGAAATGTGTTGTCCTGCCGAGTGCCGCAAGCTACTCTCCACTTGCCCTCAGAGCTCACACTGTCCCCTTTGGACATACAGGAGAAGCTTACCTGAAACCAGTTAGAGGTAGACTACTGCACTGGAGCTGTGTTCTGTCAGAGCTGAACCATGTCTTTAGGGTTGTAGCTGGGAGTCCTACTTAGCTGGGAGTCCTACTTAGCTGGGAGTCCTACTTAGCTGGGAGTCCTACTTAGCTTGGAGTCCTACTTAGCTTGGAGTCCTACTTAGCTGGGAGCCCTACTTAGCTGGGAGCCCTACTTAGCTGGGAGTCCTACTTAGCTGGGAGTTCTACTTAGCTGGGAGTCCTACTTAGCTGGGAGTCCTACTTAAAGTTGTTCGATCTTTTGGTTGTGACTGGGAGTGTACTCTCCACTCATACATTTTGTCAGTGTGATGATGTTAATATGTGTGGCATTAGGAGCTGTGCTGGGCTGGTGTTGTGAGCGGGGACATGCTCCATTATCGGCTGGCTGTGCCGGCCGTCCTGATAAGAGCGTGTGAGTTATCATCATCCAGGGAGGAGAAGTGCAGCACTGAAAACAAACATAGATCTATTATGCTTTAGAAAAACTGTCAGATCAACCATTGGGCCTAAAGCAAATGTATGTAACTTATTCTATAGCAGCTGTTCCACCACAACTGCTCAGATATCAGATATTCAGAAACCAGCTACCAGGTTCGTAAATACTAGAGTGATGAGTGTGGGTATAGACAGTGAGAGTGAGAGAGTGAGAGAGAGAGAGAGAGAGAGAGAGAGAGAGAGAGAGAGAGAGAGAGAGAGAGAGAGAGAGAGAGAGAGAGAGAGAGAGAGAGAGAGAGAGAGAGAGAGAGAGAGAGAGAGAGAGAGAGAGAGAGAGAGAGAGAGAGAGAGAGAGAGAGAGAGAGAGAGAGAGAGAGAGAGAGAGAGAGAGAGAGAGAGAGAGAGAGAGAGAGAGAGAGAGAGAGAGAGAGAGATAGGATGCTGTGCTAGGTTTCTGGTGTGACTGCTACTTTTTCTGTTATAAAAACATTACATACAATACATTAATTACAGAATTCACAACACTAAGTGTGTGTCCTCAGGCCCATACTGTGTGTGTGTGTGTGTGTGTACCCAGGGACAGTGATAGAGCTGCTATGAGTCACTCTGTCTCTCTATCCAATCCGTAGGGTGTACTGTACATTGTGAGTCAGAAGCCACAGAGAGTTTCACTAGTCTACTGAAACACAGAAGAGGGAAATATTAACCTGCGTTGTTTCATTTTTCAAGCACATTAATATACACTATATATACAAAAGTATGTGGACACCCCTTCAAATTAGTTTATTCAGCTAATTCAGCCACACCCGTTGCTGACAGGTGTACAAAAATTGAACACAGCCATGAAATTTCCCTAGACAAAGATCTGCTGTACAATGGCCTTACTGAAGAGCTCAGTGACTTTCAACGTGGCACCGTCATAGGATGCCACCTTTCCAACAAGTCAGTTCGTAAAATTTCTGCCCTGCTAGAGCTGCCCCGGGCACCTGCAAGTGCTGTTATTGTGAAGTGGAAACGTATAGGAGCAACAACGGCTCAGCCGCAAAGTGGTAGGCCACACAAGTTCACAGAATGGGACCCCCGAGTGATGAAGTGCGTAGAGCATAAAAATCATCTGTCCTCGGTTGCAACACTTACTGCCGAGTTCCAAACTGCCTCTGGAAGCAAGGTCAGCACAATAACTGTTCGTCGGGAGCTTCATGAAATGGGTTTCCATGGCCGAGCGGCCTCATACAAACCTAAGATCACCATGCGCAATGCCAAGCGTCGGCTGGAGTGGTGTAAAGTTCACCGCCATTCGACTCTGGAGCAGTGGAAAAACGCGTTCTCTGGCGTGATGAATCACGCTTCACCATCTGGCAGTCCGACGGACGAATCTGGGTTTGGCGGATGCCAGGAGAACGCTACCTGCCCGACTGCATAGTGCCAACTGTAAAGTTTGGTGGAGGAGGAATAATGATCTAGGGCTGTTTTTCATGGTTCGGGCTAGGCCCCTTAGTTCCAGTGAAGGGAAATCTTAACACATACAATGAAATACTAGACGATTCTCTGCTTTCAACATTGTGGCAACAGTTTGGGGAAGGCTCTTTCCTGTTTCGGCATGCAATGCCCCCCCCCCCCCCCCCGTGCACAAAGCGAGGTCCATACAGAAATGGTTTGTTGAAATCGGTGTGGAAGAACTTCACTGGCCTGCACAGAGCCCTGGTCTAAACCCCATCAAACACCTTCGGGATGAATTGGAACACTGACTGTGAGCCAGGCCTAATCGCTCAACATCAGTGCCCAAACTCACAAATGCTCTTGTGGCTGAATGGAAGCAAGTCCCCGCAGCAATGTTCCAACATCTAGTGGAAAGCCTTCCCAGAAGAGTGGAGGCTGATATGGCAGCAAAGGGGGGACCAACTCCATATTAATGCTCATGATTTTGGAATGAGATGTTCAACGAGCAGGTGCCATCATACTTTTGTACATCTCTGTATGTACAGCAGCACGTATATCACACGTGTCAGACTCCCACTCCATGTTCATCAACACGTGTCAGACTCCCACTCCATGTTCATCAACACGTGTCAGACTCCCACTCCATGTTCATCAACACGTGTCAGACTCCCACTCCATGTTCATCAACACGTGTCAGACTCCCACTCCATGTTCATCACACGTGTCAGACTCCCACTCCATGTTCATCACACGTGTCAGACTCCCACTCCATGTTCATCAACACGTGTCAGACTCCCACTCCATGTTCATCAACACGTGTCAGACTCCCACTCCATGTTCATCAACACGTGTCAGACTCCCACTCCATGTTCATCAACACGTGTCAGACTCCCACTCCATGTTCATCACACGTGTCAGACTCCCACTCCATGTTCATCAACACGTGTCAGACTCCCACTCCATGTTCATCAACACGTGTCAGACTCCCACTCCATGTTCATCAACACGTGTCAGACTCCCACTCCATGTTCATCAACACGTGTCAGACTCCCACTCCATGTTCATCAACACGTGTCAGACTCCCACTCCATGTTCATCAACACGTGTCAGACTCCCACTCCATGTTCATCAACACGTGTCAGACTCCCACTCCATGTTCATCAACACGTGTCAGACTCCCACTCCATGTTCATCACACGTGTCAGACTCCCACTCCATGTTCATCACACGTGTCAGACTCCCACTCCATGTTCATCACACGTGTCAGACTCCCACTCCATGTTCATCACACGTGTCAGACTCCCACTCCATGTTCATCACACGTGTCAGACTCCCACTCCATGTTCATCACACGTGTCAGACTCCCACTCCATGTTCATCACACGTGTCAGACTCCCACTCCATGTTCATCACACGTGTCAGACTCCCACTCCATGTTCATCACACGTGTCAGACTCCCACTCCATGTTCATCACACGTGTCAGACTCCCACTCCATGTTCATCACACGTGTCAGACTCCCACTCCATGTTCATCACACGTGTCAGACTCCCACTCCATGTTCATCAACACGTGTCAGACTCCCACTCAGACTCCCACCATCTCTCTCTCCCTCTCTCTTTGTCTCTCTATCTCTTCCCATCTCTCTCTCTCTTCCCATCTCTCTCTCTCTCTCTCTTCCCATCTCTCTCTCTCTATCTCTTCCCATCTCTCTCTCTCTTCCCATCTCTCTCTCTCTCTCTCTTCCCATCTCTCTCTCTCTCTCTCTTCCCATCTCTCTCTCTCTATCTCTTCCCATCTCTCTCTCTCTTCCCACCTCTCTCTCTCTCTCTTCCCATCTCTCTCTCTCTTTCTTCCCATCTCTCTCTCTTTCTTCCCATCTCTCTCTCTCTCTCTCTCTTCCCATCTCTCTCTCTCTCTCTTCCCATCTCTCTCTCTCTTCCCATCTCTCTCTCTCTTTCTTCCCATCTCTCTCTCTTTCTTCCCATCTCTCTCTCTCTCTCTCTTCCCATCTCTCTCTCTCTCTTTCTTCCCATCTCTCTCTCTCTCTTCCCATCTCTCTCTCTCTCTCTTCCCATCTCTCTCTCTCTTCCCATCTCTCTCTCTCTTTCTTCCCATCTCTCTCTCTTTCTTCCCATCTCTCTCTCTCTCTCTCTTCCCATCTCTCTCTCTCTCTTTCTTCCCATCTCTCTCTCTCTCTTTCTTCCCACCTCTCTCTCTCTCTTCCCATCTCTCTCTCTCTCTCTTCCCATCTCTCTCTCTCTCTCTCTTCCCATCTCTCTCTCTCTTCCCACCTCTCTCTCTCTCTCTCTTCCCATCTCTCTCTCTCTCTTCCCATCTCTCTCTCTTTCTTCCCATCTCTCTCTCTCTCTCTCTCTCTCTCTCTCTTCCCATCTCTCTCTCTCTTCCCACCTCTCTCTCTCTCTTCCCATCTCTCTCTCTCTCTTCCCATCTCTCTCTCTTTCTTCCCATCTCTCTCTCTCTCTCTCTCTCTCTCTCTCTCTCTCTTCCCATCTCTCTCTCTCTCTCTTCCCACCTCTCTCTCTTTCTTCCCATCTCTCTCTCTCTCTCTTCCCATCTCTCTCTCTCTCTTTCTTCCCATCTCTCTCTCTCTCTCTCTCTCTCTCTCTCTCTCTCTCTCTCTTCCCATCTCTCTCTCTCTCTCTTCCCACCTCTCTCTCTTTCTTCCCATCTCTCTCTCTCTCTCTCTTCCCATCTCTCTCTCTCTCTCTTCCCATCTCTCTCTCTATCTCTCTCTCTCTCTCTCTTCCCATCTCTCTCTCTCTATCTCTCTCTCTCTCTTCCCATCTCTCTCTCTCTCTCTCTTCCCATCTCTCTCTCTCTCTTTCTTCCCATCTCTCTCTCTCTCTCTCTCTCTCTCTTCCCATCTCTCTCTCTCTCTCTTCCCACCTCTCTCTCTTTCTTCCCATCTCTCTCTCTCTCTCTTCCCATCTCTCTCTCTCTCTTTCTTCCCATCTCTCTCTCTCTCTCTCTCTCTCTCTCTTCCCATCTCTCTCTCTCTCTCTTCCCACCTCTCTCTCTTTCTTCCCATCTCTCTCTCTCTCTCTCTTCCCATCTCTCTCTCTCTCTCTTCCCATCTCTCTCTCTCTCTCTCTCTCTCTCTCTCTCTCTCTCTCTCTTCCCACCTCTCTCTCTTTCTTCCCACCTCTCTCTCTCTCTCTTCCCATCTCTCTCTCTCTTCCCACCTCTCTCTCTCTCTCTCTTCCCATCTCTCTCTCTCTCTTCCCATCTCTCTCTCTTTCTTCCCATCTCTCTCTCTCTCTCTCTCTCTCTTCCCATCTCTCTCTCTCTCTCTTCCCACCTCTCTCTCTTTCTTCCCATCTCTCTCTCTCTCTCTCTCTCTTCCCATCTCTCTCTCTCTCTTTCTTCCCATCTCTCTCTCTCTCTCTCTCTCTCTCTCTCTCTTCCCATCTCTCTCTCTCTCTCTTCCCACCTCTCTCTCTTTCTTCCCATCTCTCTCTCTCTCTCTCTTCCCATCTGTCTCTCTCTCTCTTCCCATCTCTCTCTCTCTCTCTCTCTCTCTTCCCACCTCTCTCTCTTTCTTCCCACCTCTCTCTCTCTCTCTTCCCACCTCTCTCTCTTTCTTCCCACCTCTCTCTCTCTCTCTTCCCATCTCTCTCTCTTTCTTCCCACCTCTCTCTCTCTCTCTCTTCCCACCTCTCTCTCTCCCTCTATCTATTATCTTTCTTCCTCAAACACATGCGCGCTGCAGCGTCCTGTACAGGAAGTTATTGGTTGTGTATGAGATTAGTCAAGGTCACCTTTCCCCGGGAGAACATGAACATTCTCTCTATTTCTTTATCTCTCTAATATATGAAGACTCTCCATCGATCTCTGGCCTCCTTCCCTCTCTTCTCTCTCTGTCCACATGTCTCTGTCATCAGCGTTGAAGCTTCTTGCATGCTGCTGGACCTTTCTGATGCTGCCAGGGGTTCTGGCTGGGGATGCTGTTACATAAGAGAGCTTAATAAATCCTGTATGAATGCCTTATGATGTAAGTAGTAGGAAATACTGCCTGCCTGCTCCTGTCAACCAGGGATATTGGTGCTGTAGGCTGGAGCAGAGAAGAAGAGGATCGGAAAGTCTAGTGCTGAGTGATTAACACAGATGTCGTTTTTTTCCCTGCTTATTAAACAACTAATTGTCCGATGTTGGTTCAATTACTTGAGTTCCATTTCTGTTTTTTTTTGTGTGAGCCCAACGCAGCAATAATATAGAGAGAAATCAAATCATTCACGAGAGAAATGAAGTCAAGAATGATGTTTGACGCTGGGCTTAAGGGAGTTGTAGTTTTCATTAAGCAAATATACATCCTAGTTCAGCGCAGAAACGTGGTAATTAACTACACTGACCATAATCCATTGAGGCTGACGAATGCACTTTTACGCACAGATCGCATGAGAGAGGAATGTAGGCTACACAACACGACAATGAGAGGGATAGAGAGTGACAGTTCATGAAACTATGCCATATCTACTTTGAAGAACTAGTCAAATGATTTCGTCAGACAGCTGTGCGGCATACTTTGGCAGGCTAGATAAATATGATGACTACAGACGGTACAGTATGGGGAGCACAGAGATAACGTTGTCTAGCTGGCTGCTACTGTCTGAGCAGAGATGATGACTTTGAGAAGAGACAAATAATAAAGTAATCAAATAAAAACTATGTAATATATACATATTTTATTATTTCATAGTCATTTATTATTTTTATATCGATGTCTACCCAATGTGGAGCTGACAGAGACAATGGAATATTTTCTATGTTTTGGCAATTGAATGTCCAGTATTTTTGGCTTTGGAATTTCCATCAAAAAGATCTAAAATGATTTTAATGCCATTATTTCATAATGTAAGTAGTTAATAATCGAACCTAACCAAAACTGACCTCAAAAAGCACTAATTGCTCAGCACGACAGGAAACATCCCAGAGAGTTCAGCTCCTATCGATCTGATCTCAGCACGACAGGAAACATCCCAGAGAGTTCAGCTCCTATCGATCTGATCTCAGCACGACAGGAAACATCCCAGAGAGTTCAGCTCCTATCGATCTGATCTCAGCACGACAGGAAACATCCCAGAGAGTTCAGCTCTTATCGATCTGATCTCAGCACGACAGGAAACATCCCAGAGAGTTCAGCTCCTATCGATCTGATCTCAGCACGACAGGAAACATCCCAGAGAGTTCAGCTCCTATCGATCTGATCTCAGCACGACAGGAAACATCCCAGAGAGTTCAGCTCCTATCGATCTGATCTCAGCACGACAGGAAACATCCCAGAGAGTTCAGCTCCTATCGATCTGATCTCAGCACGACAGGAAACATCCCAGAGAGTTCAGCTCCTATCGATCTGATCTCAGCACGACAGGAAACATCCCAGAGAGTTCAGCTCCTATCGATCTGATCTCAGCACGACAGGAAACATCCCAGAGAGTTCAGCTCCTATCGATCTGATCTCAGCACGACAGGAAACATCCCAGAGAGTTCAGCTCCTATCGATCTGATCTCAGCACGACAGGAAACATCCCAGAGAGTTCAGCTCCTATCGATCTGATCTCAGCACGACAGGAAACATCCCAGAGAGTTCAGCTCCTATCGATCTGATCTCAGCACGACAGGAAACATCCCAGAGAGTTCAGCTCCTATCGATCTGATCTTCTTTACTCTGTTTACTACTACTTTATGGGACCGTGTGTGTGTGTGTGTGTGTGTGTGTGTGTGTGTGTGTGTGTGTGTGTGTGTGTGTGTGTGTGTGTGTGTGTGTGTGTGTGTGTGTGTGTGTGTGTGTGTGTGTGTGTGTGTGTGTGTGTGTGTGTGTGTGTGTAAGAGGGATTGTTTATTTTTGTATTTAATCATGTTACCTTTTTTTCCGAATCAAAAGGCTTTGATTGGCGCAGAGGGTTTGACGTTGCTAAGTGACAGCCAATAACAGGAAAGCCATCATGGCTTCCTCCTCCTAGCTCACGCCCTGTGGCTGTAGATATCCCAGAGGGGGTAATGAGTGATGAGATAAGGTGACAACCAGCTGGGTCTCTCTCTGTCAAAGGGTGATTCAGCACAGTTACTCTACACTGCAGGGTTGGAACAAACAGTACATTACTGCTCAATCCTGCCAGGCAAGGAAAGTGGAACAACATAAACTACAGTGTAGCATTGTCTTTGAGAGTCTAATGGACTGGCTGTGTTCACATAAGAGTAGGGCCCTTTCATGATCAAAAACACTGTATAGATATATATATAATTTAGGAGACACTCTAATCTAGTAGTGAGTGCATACATTTTCATATTGGCCCCCCGTGGGAATATAACCCACAACCCTGGCTTTGCATGTGCCATGCTCTTCCAACTTAGCCACATGGGACCACAGATGGATGGATGGACCCCACCTCCACATTAGATCCCGCCTACTAGCCAAACTATGGTTCCACATACAACACAGAACTGATAACAGAGGGAAGGAAGATGGACAAGAAAGGAATAACTATATTGGAGAGTATTTTCAGAAGACAGGAGGAGAGGAAGAGAGGGGATGAGGTGGAGGAGAGGGAGAGAGGGGATGAGGTGGAGGAGAGGGGATGAGGAGGAGGAAAGGTGATGAGGAGGAGAGGAGGAGGTCAAGACCAGTCGTGAGAGAGTAAGGAGGGTAGGAAACTGAGAAGGCCTCTTGAAGTCAGAACAGGGAGCAAAAGGAGGCCACCTCAGTAGCTCTGAGCCCACACAGACAGAAGGATGGGTGGGTTTATGGAGAAGCCTGAGGGAGGTTTAGGGCGCATCCTTAGGGTGGACACTTGGCTTCTGAGCTCACTAAATCCTGTGTTCTATTATTGATGGGTTTAATCCCCTTTTTCCCTGCATGTACTCTCTCCCCCCTCTCTCTCCCCCCTCTCTCTCCTCTCATTATGCCTGCTGATCACTCTATCGCTCCCCCTCTCTCCTCTCTCACTCCCTCTCTCTCTCCTCTCTCTCTCCTCTCTCTCTCCCTCTCTATCTCCTCTCTCTCTCCTCTCTCTCCTCTCTCTCCCCCCTCTTTCTCCCCCTCCTCTCTCCTCTCATTATGCCTGCTGATTACTCTATCGCTCCCCCTCTCTCCTCTCTCTCTCCCTCTCTCTCTCCTCTCTCTCTCCTTCTCTCTCTCCTCTCTCCTCTCTCCTCTCTCTCTCCTCTCTCTCCCTCTCTATCTCCTCTCTCTCTCCTCTCTCTCTCTCCTCTCTCTCCTCTCTCTCCCCCCTCTTTCTCCCCCTCCTCTCTCCTCTCATTATGCCTGCTGATCACTCTATCGCTCCCCCTCTCTCCCCCTCTCTCCCCCTCTCTCTCCTCTCTCTCTCCCTCTCTCTCCTCTCTCTTCTCTCTCTCTCTCTCCTCTCTCTCTCCTCTCTCTCTCTCCTCTCTCTCTCCTCTCTCTTCTCTCTCTCTCCTCTCTCTCTCTCCTCTCTCTCTCCCCTCTCTCCCCTCTCTCTCCCCTCTCTCTCCTCTCCCCTCTCTATCTCCTCTCTCTCTCCTCTCTCTCTCCTCTCTCCCCTCTCTCCCCCTCTCTCTCCTCTCATTATGCCTGCTGATCACTCTATCGCTCCCCTCTCTCTCTCCTCTCTCTCTCCTCTCTCTCTCCTCTCTCTCTCCTCTCTCTCCTCTCTCCCCCCTCTCTCTCCTCTCATTATGCCTGCTGATCACTCTATCGCTCCCCTCTCTCTCTCTCCTCTCTCTCTCCCCTCTCTCTCCTCTCTCCCCTCTCTCCCCCCTCTCTCTCCTCTCATTATACCTGCTGATCACTCTATCGCTCCCCTCTCTCTCTCCTCTCTCTCCCCCTCTCTCCCCCTCTCTCTCCTCTCATTATGCCTGCTGATCACTCTACCTCTCCCCCTCTCTCTCCTCTCATTATGCCTGCTGATCACTCTACCTCTCCCCCCCCTCTCTCTCTCTCTCTCCCCTCTCTCCCCCTCTCTCTCTCCTCTCATTATGCCTGCTGATCGCTCTACCTCTCCCCCTCTCTCCTCTCTCTCCCCCTCTCTCTCTCTCTTTCCTCTCATTATGCCTGCTGATCACTACCTCTCCCCCCTCTCTCTCTCCTCCCGTTATGCCTGCTGATCACTCTACCTCTCCCCCCCCTCTCTCTCTCTCCCCTCTCTCCCCCTCTCTCTCTCTCCTCTCATTGTGCCTGCTGATCACTCTACCTCTCCCCCTCTCTCTCCTCTCATTATGCCTGCTGATCACTACCTCTCCCCCTCTCTCTCCTCTCATTATGCCTGCTGATCACTCTACCTCTCCCCCCCTCTCTCTCTCCCCCTCTCTCTCTCTCCTCTCATTATGCCTGCTGATCACTCTAGCTCTCCCCCTCTCATTATGCCTGCTGATCACTCAACCTCTCCCCCTCTCTCTCCTCTCATTATGCCTGCTGATCACTACCTCTCCCTTTCTACCTCCCCGATCAGGTCTGTTTCTTCCCCTCTCTTTCTCTCCTCTTTCTCCTCTCATTATGCCTGCTGATCACTCTACCTCTCCCCCTCTCTCTCCTCTCATTATGCCTGCTGATCACTCTACCTCTCCCCCTCTCTCTCCTCTCATTATGCCTGCTGATCACCCTACCTCTCCCCTTCTACCTCCCCAATCAGGTCTGTCTCTTCCCCTCTCTCTCTCTCCTCTTTCTCCTCTCATTATGCCTGCTGATCACTACCTCTCCCCCTCTCTCTCCTCTCATTATGCCTGCTGATCACTCTACCTCTCCCCCTCTCTCTCTCCTCTCATTATGCCTGCTGATCACCCTACCTCTCCTTTTCTACCTCCCCGATCAGGTCTGTCTCTTCCCCTCTCTTTCTCTCCTCTCATTATGCCTGCTGATCACCCTACCTCTCCCCTTCTACCACCCCAATCAGGTCTGTCTCTTCCCCTCTCTCCTCTCTCCTCTCATTATGCCTGCTGATCAATCTATCTCTCCCTTTCTACCTCCCCAATCAGGTCTGTCTCTCTCAATCCATCACTGATTGTCTCCCCAGACTGTGTACCTTGATCACTAGACAGACGGTGTACCTTGATCACTAGACAGACTTTGTACCTTGATCACTAGACAGACTGTGTACCTTGATCACTAGACAGACTGTGTACCTTGATCACTAGACAGACTGTGTACCTTGATCACTAGACAGACTGTGTACCTTCAGACCCATATCTTATAATTGGCCTTCACCCAACATTGCGATGAATTTCAACCTGAGCTTTGACAGCATGTTTATTAGGTCGTATTGAAAGATCAAAACAACTGTCTTGACAGACTTTATTTATTTAGGTTTAGTTTATTATCACTAAATCAAATACAGAATTGTTTTCTGTTGAAGCACAAACACTGCTCTCTCCCATCTCAGGCCTGTGGTCAGACGAATTAGTGGTGATTGGCTGCTTCTCCCTGATGTTCTGTCTGGCTGGGCTGATCCCAGATCTGTGCCATCCCTAGCCCCTGCCATCTTGTGTCAGCTCTCAGCACAATGCTGAGACATCCATAGTTCTCACCAAGGGTGTGTGTGTGTGTGTGTGTGTGTGTGTGTGTGTGTGTGTGTGACCTCACTGTCTTCTTCGTACTTGAATATAATAGCTTGTTTTGTTGGTTTAAAACAGTATGTGATGTCATGTCCTTCCACAGAGTCAGTACCTGTTTGCGTGTCGTTTTGTTTTCCTCTCAGGCTGGCTGTCACTGCAGAGTGATAGAGAGACACGGAGAAAGACGAGGAGAGGAGAGAGGAGCCTCCATGTCTGCTCCTGTCCCTTCCAGTCGGAGATCTGCGTCTGGCTCACGCAGGTACAGCACTGCAGACACACCTACCTACCTATCTAAAACTCATACTCTCTCTGTCTGTCGTCATTTCTCTAATTCGTCCGCAATCTTTCTCCTTTCACTTTCTTTTTAGATTAACTTAACTCTTATGTAGTCAACCTCTCAGTCAACTTTCCTCAATCAACCCCCTCAGTCAACCCCCTCAGTCAACCCCTTCAGTCAACCTCTCAGTCAACCCCCTAGGTCAACCTCTCAGTCAACCTCCTAGGTCAACCTCTGTCAACCTTCCTCAATCAACCCCTCAGTCAACCCCCTCAGTCAACCCCTTCAGTCAACCTCTCAGTCAACCCCCTAGGTCAACCTCTCAGTCAACCCCCTAGGTCAACCTCTGTCAACCTTCCTCAATCAACCCCCTCAGTCAACCCCTCAGTCAACCCCCTCAGTCAACCTCTCAGTCAACCACCTAGGTCAACCTCTGTCAACCTTTCTCAGTCAACCTCTCAGTCAACCTCTTATTCAACATCTCAGTCAACATCTCAGTCAATCTATTAGTCAACCCCCTCAGTCAACCTTCCTCAGTCAACCCTCTTAGTCAACCCCCTCAGTCAACCTTCCTCAGTCAATCTCCTCAGTCAACCTTCCTCAGTCAACCTTCCTCAGTCAATCCCCTTCAGTCAACATCTTATTCAACCTCTTAGTTAACCTCTCAGTCAACCTCTTTGCCAACCCTTTAGTCAATCTCTTAGTTAACCTCTCAGTCAACCTCTCAGTCAACCTCTTTGCCAACCCCTTAGTCAACCTCTTAGTCAACCTCTTTGTCAACCTCTCAGTCAACCTCTTTGTCAACCTCTCAGTCAACCTCTTAGTTAACCTCTTAGTCAACCTCTTAGTTAACCTCTCAGTCAACCTCTTAGTTAAACTCTTAGTTAACCTCGTAGTCAACCTCTTAGTCAACCTCTTAGTTAACCTCTCAGTCAACCTCTTAGTTAAACTCTTAGTTAACCTCGTAGTCAACCTCTTAGTCAACCTCTTTGCCAACCTCTTAGTTAACCTCTTAGTCAACCTCTTAGTTAACCTCGTGGTCAACCTCTTAGTCAACCTCTTTGCCAACCTCTTAGTTAACCTCTTAGTCAACCTCTTAGTTAACCTCTCAGTCAACCTCTTAGTTAAACTCTTAGTTAACCTCGTAGTCAACCTCTTAGTCAACCTCTTTGCCAACCTCTTAGTTAACCTCTTAGTTAACCTCTTAGTTAACCTCGTGGTCAACCTCTTTGCCAACCTCTTAGTTAACCTCTTAGTCAACCTCTTAGTTAACCTCGTAGTCAACCTCTTAGTCAACCTCTTTGCCAACCTCTTAGTTAACCTCTTAGTTAACCTCTTAGTCAACCTCTTAGTTAACCCCTCTCTCTCTTGCATCTCTCTGTTGTTCTCCATACCTCCTCTATTTTGTCATCTTATTATCACCCACAAGAAATAGTCAGTGATGAAGATAATGGTTCTGTCCCACCCAGGGACCATTTCTAATGATGGGGAGTCTCCTTGAATATTAAATGTTGTGTGTGAACTAGAGGTCGACCGACTATGATTTTCCAACGCTGATATCGATTATTGGAGGACCAAAAAAGCCGATATCGATTAATCGGCCAAATTTTTTTGTATTTTTTTTTGTAATGATGACAATTACAACAATACTGAATTAACACTTATTTTAACTTAATATAAAACATCAATAAAATCAATTTAGCCTCAAATAAATAATGAAGCCTGTTCAATTTGGTTTAAATAATGTAAAAACAAAGTGTTGGAGAAGAAAGTAATGTGCCATGTAAAAAAGCTAACGTTTAAGTTCCTTGCTCAGAACATGAGAACATATGAAAGTTGGTGGTTCCTTTTAACATGAGTCTTCAATATTCCAAGGTAAGAGGTTTTAGGTTGTAGTTAATATAGTATTTATAGGACTATTTCTCTCTATACCATTTGTATTTCATGTACCTTTGACTATTGGATGTTCTTATAGGCACTTTAGTTTTGCCAGTGTAACAGTATAGCTTCCGTCCCCCTCCTCGCCGCTACCTGGGCTCGAACCAGGAACACATCGACAACAGCCACACTCGAAGCAGCGTTACCCATCGCTCCACAAAAGCCGCGGCCCTTGCAGAGCAAGGGGAATAACTACTCCAAATCTAAAAGCGAGTGATGTTTGATACAGTATTAGCGCACACCCAGCTAACTAGCTAGCCATTTCACATTGGTTACACCAGCCATTAGGCTGATAGGCTTGAAGTCATAAACAGCGCTGTGCTTGCTGCTGCTGCTCAGTCAGACTGCTCTATCAAATCAGACTTAATTATAACATAATAACACACAGAAATACGAGCCTTTGGTCATTAATATGGTCGAATCCGGAAACTATCATTTCGAAAACAAAACGTTTATTATTTCAGTGAAATACTGAACCGTTCGGTATTTTATCTAACGGGTGGCATCCCTAAGTCTAAATATTCTTGTTACATTGCACAACCTTCAATGTTATGTCATAATTACGTAAAATTCTGGCAAATTAGTTCGCAATGAGCCAGGCGGCCCAAACTGTTGCATATACCCTGACTCTGCGTGCAATGAACGCAATAGAAGTGACACAATTTCACCTGGTTAATATTGCCTGCTAAACTGGATCAGTAGTTATAAGATAAGTTTAATGCTAGCTAGCAATTTACCTTGGCTTCTACTACATTCGGTTGCAGGACTGGAACCCCTGAGCTGACAAGGTGAAAATCTGTCGTTCTGCCCCTGAACAAGGCAGTTAACCCACAGTTCCTAGACAGTCATTGAAAATAAGAATATGTTCTTAACTGACTTGCCTAGTTAAATAAAAGGTATTAAAAAAAAATTATAATAATAATCGGAAATCGGTGCCCAAAAATACAGATTTCCGATTGTTATGTAAACTTGAAATCGGCCCTAATTAATCGGCCATTCCGATTAATCGGTCGACCTCTAGTGTGAACATGTGTTTGTCTATACTGCTACAGTACAGGGGCTCATAATCTCCTGAGAGAGCTGAGGCTCAGCGTTTGCTTCTGTCCCATCAGCTGCCAATGCTTCTCTCTCTCTCTCTCTCTCTCTCTCTCTCTCTCTCTCTCTCTCTCTCTCTCTCTCTCTCTCTCTCTCTCTCTCTTCCGTTCCCTCCCTCTCTCTCGCTCTCTCTCTCTCTTCCGTTCCCTCCCTCTCTCTCGCTCTCTCTCTTTTTCTCACTATCTCTCTCTCTCACTGTCTCACTGTCTCTCTCTCTCTCTCTCTCTCTCTCTCTCTCTCTCTGTCTCTCTCTCTCTGTCTCTCCGTCTCTGTTCCTCTCTGTCTCTCTCCCTCTCTCATTTCTCTCTGTTTCTCTCTCCCTCTCTGTCTCTCTCTCTGTGTCTCTCTCTGTGTCTCTCTCTCTCTCTCTCTCGGTCCCTCCCTCCCTCTGCAGTCATGATTGTGTCAGCACTTGAGAGATTAGCTTTTCTCTCTTTTTATCTGACAGTGATTGGACCATGTAATTGTTTTGTTAGCTAAAGTGAATGTGGTGGTGTGTAGAGTTTCTATAAATGGAGTGAATATCTGGTCAGTAGTTCATTTATTCAACATAAGTGTTACTGTGCTGTCACCTTGCACTCCATGTCTTTACATTGATCTTTCACCTAAATGAATAACTAATGTGCAATGTCCTAGCTACAGAGCAGCGGTAGCATGAAATCTGTCTCTCGTCTCTCTTCCCAGATTCAACCCTCTGAATCCTCTGCAGCCCAAACGCCGCTTGCAGCAAATGCTGTCGTCGTCCTCCTCGCCCGTACCCGTACCACTACCGACGCGCCCTGCGTGAGACACAATTCTGTTATACTGTCCCAGAGAGCATGCTCTGTAGCTGTAGCTGCAGAACCACTAGAATGTGCTGTACATGGAGAGGAGGAGATGTGCTGTAGTCATAGCTGGACAGACAGACAGAGATCAATTGATCTCTGATATTCACTGATAAACCCTCAGATGCACCAAACAGATTGGGTGGTACACTGACATTGCCAATATTATAGCCAATAGCTTGATGAGGTGATTGACAACAGTAAATGTGCTGTACAGCTGTGGTTAAAGTGACAGTGCTGGACAATCTCAAACCAACTTCAAACAGGACCACAGTTAGTTACTGTATGTTAGTTATAAGAGCATTGTCTCTGTCCACATTCTCGTCTCACTTCTTGCAACCATTCTGTATAGGAGTATTCCACACACAGCCTTGTCTTATACCAACCGGCCTTCTCTTATACCACCCGGCCTTCACTTGTACCTCCACGGCCTTCTCTTATACCACACGGCCTTCTCTTATAACACCCAGCCTTCTCTTATACCACCCAGCCTTCTCTTATAGCACACGGCCTTCTCTTATACCACCCGGCCTTCTCTTATACCACACGGCCTTCTCTTATACCACCCGGCCTTCACTTGTACCTCCACAGCCTTCTCTTATAGCACCATGGCCTTGTCTTATACCACCCAGCCTTCTCTTATACCACACAGCCTTCTCTTATACCACCCAGACTTCTCTTATACCACCCGGCCTTCTCTTATACCACCCGGCCTTCTCTTATACCACCCGGCCTTCTCTTATACCACCCAGCCTTCTCTTATACCACCCGGCCTTCTCTTATAGCACCCGGCCTTCTCTTATAACACCCAGCCTTCTCTTATACCACCCAGCCTTCTCTTATAGCACACGGCCTTCTCTTATACCACCCGGCCTTCTCTTATACCACACGGCCTTCTCTTATACCACCCGGCCTTCACTTGTACCTCCACAGCCTTCTCTTATAGCACCATGGCCTTGTCTTATACCACCCAGCCTTCTCTTATACCACACAGCCTTCTCTTATACCACCCAGACTTCTCTTATACCACCCGGCCTTCTCTTATACCACCCGGCCTTCTCTTATACCACCCGGCCTTCTCTTATACCACCCAGCCTTCTCTTATACCACCCGGCCTTCTCTTATAGCACCCGGCCTTCTCTTATAGCACCCAGCCTTCCTACACATAATACCACCCAGCCTTCTCTTATAGCACCCAGCCTTCCTACACATAATACCACCCAGTCTTCTCTTATAGAACCCAGCCTTATTACACATAATACCACCCAGCCTTCTCTTATAGAACCCAGCCTTATTACACATAATACCACCCAGCCTTCCCTTATAGAACCCAGCCTTATTACACATAATACCACCCAGCCTTCTCTTATAGAACCAAGCCTTCCTACACATAATACCACCCAGTCTTCTCTTATAGAACCCAGCCTTATTACACATAATACCACCCAGCCTTCTCTTATAGAACCCAGCCTTATTACACATAATACCACCCAGCCTTCTCTTATAGAACCCAGCCTTATTACACATAATACCACCCAGCCTTCCCTTATAGAACCCAGCCTTATTACACATAATACCACCCAGCCTTCTCTTATAGAACCCAGCCTTATTACACATAATACCACCCAGCCTTCTCTTATAGAACCCAGCCTTATTACACATAATACCACCCAGCCTTCCCTTATAGAACCCAGCCTTATTACACATAATACCACCCAGCCTTCCCTTATAGAACCCAGCCTTATTACACATAATACCACCCAGCCTTCTCTTATAGAACCCAGCCTTCTCTTATAGCACACGGCCTTCTCTTATACCACCCGGCCTTCTCTTATAGCACACGGCCTTCTCTTATACCACCCGGCCTTCTCTTATACCACACGGCCTTCTCTTATACCACCCGGCCTTCACTTGTACCTCCACAGCCTTCTCTTATAGCACCATGGCCTTGTCTTATACCACCCAGCCTTCTCTTATACCACACAGCCTTCTCTTATACCACCCAGACTTCTCTTATACCACCCGGCCTTCTCTTATACCACCCGGCCTTCTCTTATACCACCCGGCCTTCTCTTATACCACCCAGCCTTCTCTTATACCACCCGGCCTTCTCTTATAGCACCCGGCCTTCTCTTATAGCACCCAGCCTTCCTACACATAATACCACCCAGCCTTCTCTTATAGCACCCAGCCTTCCTACACATAATACCACCCAGTCTTCTCTTATAGAACCCAGCCTTATTACACATAATACCACCCAGCCTTCTCTTATAGAACCCAGCCTTATTACACATAATACCACCCAGCCTTCCCTTATAGAACCCAGCCTTATTACACATAATACCACCCAGCCTTCTCTTATAGAACCAAGCCTTCCTACACATAATACCACCCAGTCTTCTCTTATAGAACCCAGCCTTATTACACATAATACCACCCAGCCTTCTCTTATAGAACCCAGCCTTATTACACATAATACCACCCAGCCTTCTCTTATAGAACCCAGCCTTATTACACATAATACCACCCAGCCTTCTCTTATAGAACCCAGCCTTATTACACATAATACCACCCAGCCTTCCCTTATAGAACCCAGCCTTATTACACATAATACCACCCAGCCTTCCCTTATAGAACCCAGCCTTATTACACATAATACCACCCAGCCTTCTCTTATAGAACCCAGCCTTATTACACATAATACCACCCAGCCTTCTCTTATAGAACCCAGCCTTATTACACATAATACCACCCAGCCTTCCCTTATAGAACCCAGCCTTATTACACATAATACCACCCAGCCTTCCCTTATAGAACCCAGCCTTATTACACATAATACCACCCAGCCTTCTCTTATAGAACCCAGCCTTATTACACATAATACCACCCAGCCTTCCCTTATAGAACCCAGCCTTATTACACATAATACCACCCAGCCTTCTCTTATAGAACCCAGCCTTATTACACATAATACCACCCAGCCTTCCTACACATAATACCACCCAGCCTTCTCTTATAGAACCCAGCCTTCCTACACATAATACCACCCAGCCTTCTCTTATAGCACCCAGCCTTCCTACACATAATACCACCCAGTCTTCTCTTATAGAACCCAGCCTTATTACACATAATACCACCCAGCCTTCTCTTATAGAACCCAGCCTTATTACACATAATACCACCCAGCCTTCCCTTATAGAACCCAGCCTTATTACACATAATACCACCCAGCCTTCTCTTATAGAACCAAGCCTTCCTACACATAATACCACCCAGTCTTCTCTTATAGAACCCAGCCTTATTACACATAATACCACCCAGCCTTCTCTTATAGAACCCAGCCTTATTACACATAATACCACCCAGCCTTCTCTTATAGAACCCAGCCTTATTACACATAATACCACCCAGCCTTCCCTTATAGAACCCAGCCTTATTACACATAATACCACCCAGCCTTCTCTTATAGAACCCAGCCTTATTACACATAATACCACCCAGCCTTCTCTTATAGAACCCAGCCTTATTACACATAATACCACCCAGCCTTCCCTTATAGAACCCAGCCTTATTACACATAATACCACCCAGCCTTCCCTTATAGAACCCAGCCTTATTACACATAATACCACCCAGCCTTCCCTTATAGAACCCAGCCTTATTACACATAATACCACCCAGCCTTCCCTTATAGAACCCAGCCTTATTACACATAATACCACCCAGCCTTCTCTTATAGAACCCAGCCTTCTCTTATAGCACACGGCCTTCTCTTATACCACCCGGCCTTCTCTTATAGCACACGGCCTTCTCTTATACCACCCGGCCTTCTCTTATACCACACGGCCTTCTCTTATACCACCCGGCCTTCACTTGTACCTCCACAGCCTTCTCTTATAGCACCATGGCCTTGTCTTATACCACCCAGACTTCTCTTATACCACCCGGCCTTCTCTTATACCACCCGGCCTTCTCTTATACCACCCGGCCTTCTCTTATACCACCCAGCCTTCTCTTATACCACCCGGCCTTCTCTTATAGCACCCGGCCTTCTCTTATAGCACCCAGCCTTCCTACACATAATACCACCCAGCCTTCTCTTATAGCACCCAGCCTTCCTACACATAATACCACCCAGTCTTCTCTTATAGAACCCAGCCTTATTACACATAATACCACCCAGCCTTCTCTTATAGAACCCAGCCTTATTACACATAATACCACCCAGCCTTCCCTTATAGAACCCAGCCTTATTACACATAATACCACCCAGCCTTCTCTTATAGAACCAAGCCTTCCTACACATAATACCACCCAGTCTTCTCTTATAGAACCCAGCCTTATTACACATAATACCACCCAGCCTTCTCTTATAGAACCCAGCCTTATTACACATAATACCACCCAGCCTTCTCTTATAGAACCCAGCCTTATTACACATAATACCACCCAGCCTTCTCTTATAGAACCCAGCCTTATTACACATAATACCACCCAGCCTTCCCTTATAGAACCCAGCCTTATTACACATAATACCACCCAGCCTTCCCTTATAGAACCCAGCCTTATTACACATAATACCACCCAGCCTTCTCTTATAGAACCCAGCCTTATTACACATAATACCACCCAGCCTTCTCTTATAGAACCCAGCCTTATTACACATAATACCACCCAGCCTTCCCTTATAGAACCCAGCCTTATTACACATAATACCACCCAGCCTTCCCTTATAGAACCCAGCCTTATTACACATAATACCACCCAGCCTTCTCTTATAGAACCCAGCCTTATTACACATAATACCACCCAGCCTTCCCTTATAGAACCCAGCCTTATTACACATAATACCACCCAGCCTTCTCTTATAGAACCCAGCCTTATTACACATAATACCACCCAGCCTTCCTACACATAATACCACCCAGCCTTCTCTTATAGAACCCAGCCTTCCTACACATAATACCACCCAGCCTTCTCTTATAGAACCCAGCCATATTACACATAATACCACCCAGCCTTCTCTTATACCACCCGGCCTACTCTTATAGCACCCGGCCTTCTCTTATAGCACCCAGCCTTCCTACACATAATACCACCCAGCCTTCCCTTATAGAACCCAGCCTTATTACACATAATACCACCCAGCCTTCCCTTATAGAACCCAGCCTTATTACACATAATACCACCCAGCCTTCTCTTATAGAACCCAGCCTTATTACACATAATACCACCCAGCCTTCTCTTATAGAACCCAGCCTTATTACACATAATACCACCCAGCCTTCTCTTATAGCACCCAGCCTTCTCTTATACCACCCAGCCTTCTCTTATACCACCCAGCCTTCTCTTATACCACCCAGCCTTCCTACACATAGTACCACCCAGCCTTCTCTTATAGCACCCAGCCTTCCTACACATAATAACACCAGCCTTCTCTTATAGCACCCGGCCTTCTCTTATAGCACCCAGCCTTCCTACACATAATACCACCCAGCCTTCCCTTATAGAACCCAGCCTTATTACACATAATAACACCAGCCTTCTCTTATAGAACCCAACCTTATTACACATAGTACCACCCAGCCTTCTCTTATACCACCCAGCCTTCTCTTATACCACCCAGCCTTCTCTTATAGCACCCAGCCTTCCTACACATAATACCACCCAGCCTTCTCTTATAGCACCCAGCCTTCCTACACATAATACCACCCAGTCTTCTCTTATAGAACCCAGCCTTATTACACATAATACCACCCAGCCTTCTCTTATAGAACCCAGCCTTATTACACATAATACCACCCAGCCTTCCCTTATAGAACCCAGCCTTATTACACATAATACCACCCAGCCTTCTCTTATAGAACCCAGCCTTCCTACACATAATACCACCCAGTCTTCTCTTATAGAACCCAGCCTTATTACACATAATACCACCCAGCCTTCTCTTATAGAACCCAGCCTTATTACACATAATACCACCCAGCCTTCCCTTATAGAACCCAGCCTTATTACACATAATACCACCCAGCCTTCCCTTATAGAACCCAGCCTTATTACACATAATACCACCCAGCCTTCTCTTATAGAACCCAGCCTTATTACACATAATACCACCCAGCCTTCCCTTATAGAACCCAGCCTTATTACACATAATACCACCCAGCCTTCTCTTATAGAACCCAGCCTTATTACACATAATACCACCCAGCCTTCCTACACATAATACCACCCAGCCTTCTCTTATAGAACCCAGCCTTCCTACACATAATACCACCCAGCCTTCTCTTATAGAACCCAGCCTTATTACACATAATACCACCCAGCCTTCTCTTATACCACCCGGCCTTCTCTTATAGCACCCGGCCTTCTCTTATAGCACCCAGCCTTCCTACACATAATACCACCCAGCCTTCCCTTATAGAACCCAGCCTTATTACACATAATACCACCCAGCCTTCCCTTATAGAACCCAGCCTTATTACACATAATACCACCCAGCCTTCTCTTATAGAACCCAGCCTTATTACACATAATACCACCCAGCCTTCTCTTATAGATCCCAGCCTTATTACACATAATACCACCCAGCCTTCTCTTATAGCACCCAGCCTTCTCTTATACCACCCAGCCTTCTCTTATACCACCCAGCCTTCTCTTATACCACCCAGCCTTCCTACACATAGTACCACCCAGCCTTCTCTTATAGCACCCAGCCTTCCTACACATAATAACACCAGCCTTCTCTTATAGCACCCGGCCTTCTCTTATAGCACCCAGCCTTCCTACACATAATACCACCCAGCCTTCCCTTATAGAACCCAGCCTTATTACACATAATAACACCAGCCTTCTCTTATAGAACCCAGCCTTATTACACATAGTACCACCCAGCCTTCTCTTATAGAACCCAACCTTATTACACATAGTACCACCCAGCCTTCTCTTATACCACCCAGCCTTCTCTTATACCACCCAGCCTTCTCTTATAGCACCCAGCCTTCCTACACATAATACCACCCAGCCTTCCCTTATAGAACCCAGCCTTATTACACATAATACCACCCAGCCTTCTCTTATAGCACCCGGCCTTCTCTTATAGCACCCAGCCTTCCTACACATAATACCACCCAGCCTTCTCTTATACCACCCGGCCTTCTCTTATAGCACCCAGCCTTCCTACACATAATACCACCCAGCCTTCTCTTATACCACCCAGCCTTCTCTTATACCACCCAGCCTTCCCTTATAGAACCCAGCCTTCCTACACATAATAACACCAGCCTTCTCTTATACCACCCAGCCTTCTCTTATACCACCCAGCCTTCTCTTATACCACCCAGCCTTCTCTTCTACCATCCAGCCTTCTCTTATACCACCCAGCCTTCTCTTATAGCACCCAGCCTTCTCTTATAGCACCCAGCCTTCTCTTATAGCACCCAGCCTTCTCTTATAGCACCCAGCCTTCTCTTATACCACCCAGCCTTTTCTTATAGCATCCAGCCTTCTCTTATAACACCCAGCCTTCCTACACATAATAACACCAGCCTTCTCTTATACCATCCAGCCTTCTCTTATACCACCCAGCCTTCTCTTATACCACCCGGCCTTCTCTTATACCACCCGGCCTTCTCTTATACCACCCGGCCTTCTCTTATACCACCCAGCCTTCTCTTATACCACCCGGCCTTCTCTTATACCACCCGGCCTTCTCTTATACCACCCAGCCTTCTCTTATACCACCCAGCCTTCTCTTATACCACCCAGCCTTCTCTTATACCATCCAGCCTTCTCTTATACCATCCAGCCTTCTCTTATACCACCCAGCCTTCTCTTATACCACCCAGCCTTCTCTTATACCGCCCAGCCTTCTCTTATAGCACCCAGCCTTCTCTTATACCACCCAGCCTTCTCTTATACCACCCAGCCTTCTCTTATACCACCAAGCCTTCCTACACATAATAACACCAGCCTTCTCTTATAGCACCCAGCCTTCCTACACATAATAACACCAGCCTTCCTCACACCACTTACCAACCAGGGTCCATCTCAAAGGAGAAGAGATGTAATCAATCAAATGTATTTCTAAAGCCATTTTCATATCAGCAGATGTCACAAAATGCTATAAACATAGCTGGACATGTAATGGTGGACTCCAGTTGTGCCAAACCCCTTATTTTGTCTATATATTTGACATGTTCTACCTTTCTTTCCAGGCTTGCTTCCACTGCTCTCCTCAGCTTGACCGTGTTTTCTGTTTGTATGCTGTTGGCCTTCGTCACAACCTGTCATACCCTATCCTGACCCTTCCTACAATCCTCAGGCTGCTATATCTGTCATATCTGTTTTGCTTATCTCCTCCCACCCAGTCTGGAAGCCAGTGATTGGGCAAAACCCCTGTCCTCCTAGATAACAGACAGCCTTTGATTGCTTTGTTTAATTGGCTGTCATTAGTAAATCGACCAATTGGTCAACAGTAACAGATGAATACGGTACAGGAGTTGACCATCACAGTGCCCCTTCCCCTCACTAATAGCATGGAAAACGACGTGTAACTGCCAAAATAAAGGAAACACTTGAGTAAATGAGGGAAACAAAGTATATTTAAAGCAGGTGCTTCCAAGCAGGTTAATAAAGCCATAAGCATCTCATCATGCTTACAAATGCTGGGCAGGCCATTATTTTGGCAATGCCCCCATCCACAGGGCACGAGTGGTCACTGAATGGTTTGATGAAAACTATGTAATGCCGTGGCCGTCTCAGTCACCAGATCTAAACCCAATTGAACACTTCTGGAAGATTCTGGAACGGCGACCGAGACAGTGTTTTCCACCACCATCAACAAAACACCAAATGATGGGAATTTCTCCTGGAAGAAATGGTGTCTCATCTCTCCAATAGAGTTCCAGACACTTGTAGAATCTATGCCGAGGTGCATTGAAGCTGTTCTGGCTGGTGGTGACCCAACGCCCCCATTAAGACACTATGTTGGGGTTTCCTTTATTTTGGCAGTTACCTCAAATCAAATCAAATCAAATTTTATTTGTCACATACACATGGTTAGCAGATGTTAATGCGAGTGTAGCGAAATGCTTGTGCTTCTAGTTCCGACAATGCAGTAATAACAAGTAATCTAGCTAACAATTCCAAAACTACTGTCTTGTACACAGTGTAAGGGGATAAAGAATATGTACATAAGGATATATGAATGAGTGATGGTACAGAGCAGCATAGGCAAGATACAGTAGATGGTATCGGGTACAGTATGTACAAATGAGATGAGTATGTAAACAAAGTGGCATAGTATAGTATAAAGTGGCTAGTGATACATGTATTACATAAGGATACCGTCGATGATATAGAGGACAGTATATACGTATGCATATGAGATGTACATGAATATAATTTCAACAGAAGTTAATACATCAAATGTTTTGGGGAGATTTTATTTCTTTTTTTCTTTTTAATTCTGATGACTTTTTAGTTAGTTGTTTTTGCTGTGTGTGTTTTTCTTCTTACGGGTTATGTGAGGTAAGAATTTACCCAGGTATTACAAGCATATTTTTGGTGTGACTTTGGGATGAGAATAATGCAGCCTAGGGATATTTTCAGCTCTGATGCAACTGCAGAATTAAAAGGCTCACCTTTCGTGCTGAGAGAGGGACAGGTAGGAACAGAGTGAGAAGTGGACCAGACATATGTTCGCCATGTCAGCATGTCTTAATCATGGTTTGATTACCATTAATCATGGTTTAATCATGTCTTCGTTAAGGAGAATAATGTTGAGGTGAAGTCCTCTTCAGATGCCCTGTTAGCCTATAGCAGACCTCGACTGGGCAAGTTCATCGTTAGTAGTTGTTTCTCTGCCTTCGATCTTTCTCATAAAATAACAAAGCTGATGTATGTACACTTAACCAGTGTGAAGGTATCTCCCAGGCCTAAAGAATACATTATAATGAGCCAGTTTTAAAGGAGCGGTAATACTTGAATCCACTATTAACCAATGCTTCTGCTCTGAACAACCCAGGCCACAGTCTTTAATGACTTTAAAGATTCTCCCTATCAGACTAGGGGTGTTCCCTTTACTTATCCCATGAAGACCATGGTCGACGTGTTTGGCCAACACAGGGTATAAGTCCTAAGTACTATTGATGTTGGTCACTTGGTTCTAGCCTGCATCTCAGTCTCACAGACACCACTATCAACACCACCTCACCGTATCAGCCTGTTGTCTTTGGTCAGGTTTGACTACTGCAGGTTTATAGAGCTAGACTACATTCCAATGGAGACAGGCTTTATGGTTTCAATGCGCCCAACGGATCGAGGATATCTCACTGCCAAGTCTCCGGAGCGGCACTGTCGGTCAGCACAACTCTTCCTCTCTCTCTATATATATACACCTCTCTCTCTCTCTATATATATATATATATACCTCTCTCTCTTTCTCTATCCCTCTCTCTCTCTATATATACACACCCCTCTCTCTCTCTCTCTCTCTCTCTCTCTCTCTCTTTCTCTATCCCTCTCTCTATACAGTGCCTTGCGAAAGTATTCGGCCCCCTTGAACTTTGCGACCTTTTGCCACATTTCAGGCTTCAAACATAAAGATATAAAACTGTATTTTTTTTGTGAAGAATCAACAACAAGTGGGACACAATCATGAAGTGGAACGACATTTATTGGATATTTCAAACTTTTTTAACAAATCAAAAACTGAAAAATTGGGCGTGCAAAATTATTCAGCCCCTTTACTTTCAGTGCAGCAAACTCTCTCCAGAAGTTCAGTGAGGATCTCTGAATGATCCAATGTTGACCTAAATGACTAATGATGATAAATACAATCCACCTGTGTGTAATCAAGTCTCCGTATAAATGCACCTGCACTGTGATAGTCTCAGAGGTCCGTTAAAAGCGCAGAGAGCATCATGAAGAACAAGGAACACACCAGGCAGGTCCGAGATACTGTTGTGAAGAAGTTTAAAGCCGGATTTGGATACAAAAAGATTTCCCAAGCTTTAAACATCCCAAGGAGCACAGTGCAAGCGATAATATTGAAATGGAAGGAGTATCAGACCACTGCAAATCTACCAAGACCTGGCCGTCCCTCTAAACTTTCAGCTCATACAAGGAGAAGACTGATCAGAGATGCAGCCAAGAGGCCCATGATCACTCTGGATGAACTGCAGAGATCTACAGCTGAGGTGGGAGACTCTGTCCATAGGACAACAATCAGTCGTATATTGCACAAATCTGGCCTTTATGGAAGAGTGGCAAGAAGAAAGCCATTTCTTAAAGATATCCATAAAAAGTGTCGTTTAGAGTTTGCCACAAGCCACGTGGGAGACACACCAAACATGTGGAAGAAGGTGCTCTGGTCAGATGAAACCAAAATTGAACTTTTTGGCAACAATGCAAAACGTTATGTTTGGCGTAAAAGCAACACAGCTCATCACCCTGAACACACCATCCCCACTGTCAAACATGGTGGTGGCAGCATCATGGTTTGGGCCTGCTTTTCTTCAGCAGGGACAGGGAAGATGGTTAAAATTGATGGGAAGATGGATGGAGCCAAATACAGGACCATTCTGGAAGAATGATGGAGTCTGCAAAAGACCTGAGACTGGGACGGAGATTTGTCTTCCAACAAGACAATGATCCAAAACATAAAGCAAAATCTACAATGGAATGGTTCAAAAATAAACATATCCAGGTGTTAGAATGGCCAAGTCAAAGTCCAGACCTGAATCCAATCGAGAATCTGTGGAAAGAACTAAAAACTGCTGTTCACAAATGCTCTCCATCCAACCTCACTGAGCTCGAGCTGTTTTGCAAGGAGGAATGGGAAATAATGTCAGTCTCTCTATGTGCAAAACTGATAGAGACATACCCCAAGCGACTTACAGCTGTAATCGCAGCAAAAGGTGGCGCTACAAAGTATTAACTTAAGGGGGCTGAATAATTTTGCACGCCCAATTTTTCAGTTTTTGATTTGTTAAAAAAGTTTGAAATATCCAATAAATGTCGTTCCACTTCATGATTGTGTCCCACTTGTTGTTGATTCTTCACAAAAAAAATACAGTTTTATATCTTTATGTTTGAAGCCTGAAATGTGGCAAAAGGTCGCAAAGTTCAAGGGGGCCGAATACTTTCGCAAGGCACTGTATATACATACACCTCTCTCTTTCTTTCTCTCCCTCCCTCTCGCTCTCTCTCTCTATCCCTCTCTCCATATGCCTTTCTCTCCCTCTCTCTAGCCCTCTCTCTCTAGCCCTCTCTCTATATCCCTCTCTCTCTATCCCTCTCTCTCCCTCTCTCTCTAGCCCTCTCTCTCTAGCCCTCTCTCTCTATCCTTCTCTCTCTATCCTTCTCTCTCTCTCCCTCTTTCTCTCTCCCTCTCTCTCTAGCCCTCTCTCTCTATCCCTCTCTCTCTATCCCTCTCTCTCTAGCCCTCTCTCTCTAGCCCTCTCTCTCTAGCCCTCTCTCTATATGCCTTTCTCTCTAGCCCTCTCTCTCTAGCCCTCTCTCTCTCCCTCTCTCTCTAGCCCTCTCTCTCTATCCCTCTCTCTCTATCCCTCTCTCTCTAGCCCTCTCTCTCTATCCCTCTCTCTCTATCCCTCTCTCTCTATCCCTCTCTCTCCCTCTCTCTCTAGCCCTCTCTCTCTAGCCCTCTCTCTCTATCCTTCTCTCTCTATCCTTCTCTCTCTCTCCCTCTTTCTCTCTCCCTCTCTCTCTAGCCCTCTCTCTCTATCCCTCTCTCTCTAGCCCTCTCTCTCTAGCCCTCTCTCTCTAGCCCTCTCTCTCTAGCCCTCTCTCTCTAGCCCTCTCTCTCTAGCCCTCTCTCTATCCCTCTCTCTCTATCCCTCTCTCTCTAGCCCTCTCTCTCTATCCCTCTCTCTCTATCCCTCTCTCTCTAGCCCTCTCTCTCTAGCCCTCTCTCTCTAGCCCTCTCTCTCTAGCCCTCTCTCTATATGCCTTTCTCTCTATCACTCCCTCTATCCCTCCTCTCTCATTGTCTCTTTGTTATCGCTCTCTGTTCCCTAGGCGTGGATTTGGTCTTAATGCCAAGATGCTTTGTCGTTGAATATACATTTTTTGAATATTAATTGGATCTTCTGATTTACTTTAAAAAATATATATAATTGAATATCACTAGACATGTTAGTATGTTAGAACAACGGAACATTATGCTACGAAGTCCATGGCATGTAGGTTGAATCCAGGTGTTTTCTAAAACCATCACACGCAAGCTGATCTGTTGTTGGCTGGATTACAACCTTTCACCTTTCTCATTTATTATCGATGACAATGTTGACATCCTGCTTTGTTTTTGCTTTCATCCATTCAGAAAGTCAAATTTAATGGTCTGTGTTGCAGAACATAATTTACAGTTGAAGTCCGAGGTTATCATAAACTTATGTTGGAGTCATTAAAACTAGTTTTTCAACCACTGCACAAATTTCTTGTTAACAAACTATAGTTCTGGCAAGTCGGTTAGGACTTCTACTTTGTGCATGACACAAGTAGTTTTTCCAACAATTGTTTACAGACAGATTAGTTCACTTATAATTCACTGTATCACAATTCCAGTGGGTCAGAAGTTTACATACACAAAGTTGACTGTGCCTTTTAAACAGCTTGGAAAATTCCAGAAAATTATGTTGAAGCTTTTGATAGGCTAATTGACATCATTTGAGTCAATTGGAGGTGTACCTGTGGATGTATTTCAAGGCCTACCATCAAACTCAGTGCCTCTTTGCTTGACATCATGGGAAAATCAAAAGAAATCAGCCAAGACCTCAGAAAAAACATTGTAGACCTCCACAAGTCTGGTTCATCCTTGGGAGCAATTTCCAAACGCCTGAAGGTACCAGGTTCATCTGTACAAACAATAGTACGCAAGTATAAACACCATGGGACCACACAGCCGTCATACTGCTCAGGAAGGAAACGCGTCCTATATCGACATAACCTGAAAGGCTGCTCAGCAAGGAAGAAGCCCCTTCTCCAAAACCCCATAAAAAAGCCAGACTACGGTTTGCAACTGCACATGGGGACAAAGATTGTACTTTTTGGAGAAATGTCCTCTGGTCTGATGAAACACAAATAGAACTGGGTGAAGCTTGCAAGCTGAAGAACACCATCCCAACCGTGAAGCACGGGGGTGGCAGCATCATGTTGTTGGGGTGCTTTGCTGCAGGAGGGACTGATGCACTTCACAAAATGAATGGCATCATGAAGGAGGAACATTATGTGGATATATTGAAGCAACATCTCAAGACATCAGTCAGGAAGTGAAAGCTTGGTCGCAAATGGGTCTTCCATATGGACAATGACCCCAAGCATACTTCCAAAGTTGTGGCAAAATGTTTTAAGGACAATTAAGCCAATGTACTGGATTGGCAATCACAAAGCCCCAACCTCAATCCTATAGAAAATTTGTGGGCAGAACTGAAAAAGTGTGTGCGAGCAAGGATCCTACAAACCTGACTCAGTTACACCAGCTCTGTCAGGAGGAATGGGCCAAAATTCACCCAACTTATTATTATTGGAAGCTTGTGGAAGGCTACCAGAAACGGTTGACCCAAGTTAAACAATTTAAAGGCAATGCTACCAAATACTAATTGAGTGTATGTAAACTTCCCACTGGGAATGTGATGAAAGAAATAAAAGCTGAAATAAATCATTCTCTCTACTATTATTCTGACATTTCACGTTCTTAAAATAAATTGGTGATCCTAAATGACCTAAAACAGGGATTTTTTATTAGGATTAAATGTCAGGAATTGTGACAAACTTGAGTTTAAATGTATTTGGCCAAGGTGTATGTAAACTTCTGACTTCAACTGTATGTCTTCCTCCATGAATGCCTTTTATGTCTTGGCAAGTTCTGTCTCGTGTTTTTTTTGTGGGCATGATTACGTTTTGGCCGTGATTACTGTTGGTTTAAGCGGATCATTGGTATCTGTGTTGTATGATGTAGTAACTATGTCCCTCTCATTCTGGAACAGACGGACAGCTGCCCCAGTCAGCAACAGAGATCCCCATGGCAATGCCTCTCTCAGCAGCAGCAGCACTAACTCTGGCTCCTGCAAGGGCAGTGACTGCAGCCCCACCAAGGGGTAAGATTCAAAATGGCCTCCGCATCAATTTTTAAGACAGGGCTCGATGCCCGTGATAGGTCAGTGTTATAACGACATACAGTGGGGCAAAAAACGTATTTAGTCAGCCACCAATTGTGCAAGTTCTCCCACTTAAAAAGATGAGAGAGGCCTGTAATTTTCATCATAGGTACACTTCAACTATGACAGACAAAAATCCAGAAAATCACATTGTATGATTTTTTTATGAATTTATTTGCAAATTATGGTGGAAAATAAGTATTTGGTCACCTACAAACAAGCAAGATTTCTGGCTCTCACAGACCTGTAACTTGATCGAATCCCTGAGCTGACAAGGTAAAAATCTGTCGTTCTGCCCCTGAACAGGCAGTTAACCCACTGTTCCTAGACTGTCATTGAAAATAAGAATTTGTTCTTAACTGACTTGCCTAGTTAAATAAAAATATTAAAAACATGCTGTACAGCGAATCTTCAGTGATACATATTGAATGGAGCCCTAAGCCAAGGTTATGCCTCATGTTGGTATCGTGCTTCTACATGGGAGAATGAGTGCCTAGTGAAAAGTAGCCTATGATCATGTTGTATTTTGAACGATGAGGACATGCTATTCTAAGGCCTTATAACTTGTTATAAGAATGTATTGACCTTTTAAAAGCTCTAATCCTTGGTGAAACGACCACGTCCGTTTTGGGATATTACAACAACAAAGACGTTACTACTCTCCCCGCTGACATCATCATCACAGGCGTCATAGAACAGCAGAATGTGTACTGCACTTTATCATGGATTTACCCACCGCTGCCCGCAGGCTTACAGGAGGCTTTACAGGAGGCTTACAGGAGGTAATGGGTTCTATACCTGTCCTCTGTTTCCTCTCTCTCTCTCTCCAAGGCGTCATATGAAGGCATACACCTCGTGTAAAGATAACCATGGCATCCGCCCCCCTCCCCCAGAGCAGTACCTCACACCCCTGCAGCAGAAAGAGGTGTGTATCAGACACCTGCGGGCCCGCCTCAAAGAAACCGTCGACAGGCTGCAGGACAGGTGAGACGCAGCGACACACACTGATAATACAGCTCAAGACAAATAGACATTTTCCCAGAGTAACCATGGGCTCATTAAACTGGTTCTCTTTCTGAATGCACATTATGTAAATTACATTTAGATTTCAGCATTTTATGTTTTGGAAATGTTATGGTCTTTGAAGTTGTAATCAGCAAGCATTTGTTTATATATATTTGAATGTCAACTGCTACCCCATTTCCATCAAATTACCATAATAATTCTTTCATTTTGTAATTATGTTGATATATAAATGTTTCAACATTTTTGCCAAATACATTAATTTGACAATTGCCCACCATAATTCATTACTAAATATCTCCTCTCTCTCTCTCTCCCTCTCTCTCTCTCTCTCTCTCTCTCTCTCTCTCCCCCTCTCTCTCTCTCTCTCTCTCTCTCTCTCTATCTCTGTCTCTCTGTCTCTCTCTCTCTCTGTCTTTCTCTGTCTCTCTCTCTCTCTGTCTTTCTCTCTCTCTCTCTCTCTGTGTGTGTCTCTCTCTCTCTCTCTCTCTCCCTCTCTCTATCTCTGTCTCTCTCTCTCTCTCTCTCTGTGTCTCTCTCTCTCTCTCTCTGTGTGTCTCTCTGTGTCTCTCTGTGTCTCTCTCTCTCTCTCTGTC
This sequence comes from Oncorhynchus mykiss, assembly GCF_013265735.2. NCBI lineage: Eukaryota > Metazoa > Chordata > Actinopteri > Salmoniformes > Salmonidae > Oncorhynchus > Oncorhynchus mykiss. Next base: position 69,356,999 of record NC_048580.1, on the reverse strand, counting down.
TCTCTCTCTCTCTCTCTCTCTCTCTCACACACAACCATCCTTGTTTACTCTTTGCATGTCTGTCTCAGGGACTCTGAGATCGACGAGTTGAGGACCCAGTTGTCTCGTATGCAGGAGGACTGGGTAGAAGAAGAGTGTCACCGCGTGGAGGCCCAGCTGGCTCTGAAGGAGGCGCGCAGGGAGATCCAGCAGCTCAAGGAAGTGGTGGACGTGGTGCGCACCAACCTCAACTCCAGCGACTCCACCGACACCGGCGTCCAGAAATACTTCCAGGACATCAACGTCCAGAACCACAAGCTGGAGACCCTGCTGCTCAGCATGGAGCTGGCTCAGAACGGGGTGGCCAAGGAGCAGGAGGCTGCTGCTGCAGCACGAGGAGCGGCAGGGTGGGCTGGGAGGCCTGGGACTGCGGGGTCATGGCCTGGAAGTAGTCCCGCTGCATCAGGGACTGGATGGGGTGGTTCCAAGAGTCTGTGTGGGTCTTGTGACGGCTCCCCCGCCCGCTCTCTGCCCCGTAGCTTCACCTACACCAAGCTGAGCGACCACTCGCTGGCGGATAAGAACGGGAACAGCGTTTTAGGGGAGGAGAACCATGACAGTGGCTTTGTGTGCTGTGGGGAGAGTCGCAGTGCAGCCAACAGTCATAGTCACAGTCGCAGTGCAGCCAGCAGTCATAGTCACAGTCGCAGTGCAGCCAGCAGTCACAGGGCAGATCTGCTTCTGGAGGCAGCCTTCCTGTCTGAGGAGACAGCCTCTCTGCTCAGCACCTACTCCCTCCTGCCACACTTCTCCAACTACGACAAGCTGTGCCCCGGGAAGGACAGGGTGGCGCCCCTTCGCTGTGCCATGGGTGGGGCGGGCAGCGCCAGCCACCCCTGTCTGTCCCACCACCTTTACCTGCACCACCCCAGGGAGCAGGCTGTCCAGACAGAGAGCTGTCCCGTCCCCGGTGGGGTGGGCTACGCCTCTGACCTGGACACCATTGCGGAGCGCACATTCCGCTCTCAGGCCTGCAGCCCCACCTCCACCTGGGTCTCAGACGAGGGAGACGACCTGGACTCGGTTACCCCAACAACCCTCACAGCTACAACAGAGCCCGGTCCTGGCCCTCCGTTACCCAGCTCTTCCTGCCTCTTAGTTGATATGCCCTCCCTCTCAGTGGAGGAGGATGGGGAGGCGGTGGGGGAGTTGGAGTGGCAGACAGCGGTAGTGGGGGAGAGTGCCGGGGTGATGGTAGAGGCAGGCAAGCAGGAGGAGGATGGGCGATTGGTACAATTATGTGAGCATGAGGAGGTAAGGGGCCTAGGGTTGCTAGGGGAAGGAAAGCAGGAGGAGGTAAAGGGTCTGGGGTTGCTGGGGGAAGGAAAGCAGGAGGAGGTAAAGGAGTTAGATGTAGATAGTCAGAGGGAGGAAGTGGAGGTGTGGTCGGTGGAGGAGGTGGAGGTGGAGGAGGTGAGGTCAGTAGAGGTGGAGGAGGTGAGGTCAGTAGAGGTGGAGGAGGTGGAGGAGGTGAGGTCAGTAGAGGTGGAGGAGGTGGAGGAGGTGAGGTCAGTAGAGGTGGAGGAGGTGAGGTCAGTGGAGGAGGTGAGGTCAGTGGAGGAGGTGAGGTCAGTGGAGGTGGAGGAGGTGAGGTCAGTGGAGGAGGTGAGGTCAGTGGAGGGGGAGGAGGTGAGTTCAGTAGAGGTGGAGGAGGTGAGATCAGTGGAGGAACGGCCCCACACCTCCCAGCCCATGAGAAGTTTGTTACAGCAGGAGGAGATCGCTGGGGTGACGGTGGTAGAGGTTGATGATGATGAAGATCAGGCTCAGGGAGCAGTAGGGGGAGAAGAGGAGTCTACCTCGTCTGGGTCTGGACCAGCAGTGAAGAGCTACTGGAGCCGCCACTTCCTGGTTGACCTGCTGGCGGTGGCGGTACCCGTGGTGCCCACGGTGGCATGGCTGTGCCGGGGGCCGCGGGGCGATGCCCTGCCCATTTACCACTTCGGCTCCCTGCTACGTGGCTGCTGCACCGTGGCCCTCAGCTCCCTGCGCAGGGCCGGGGGCGTTAGGCACTACCCCGCAGGCACAGGTGGGGGAGCCATGGGAGGCACAGAGATCTGAGACAGGCCCCATGACACCCTGGGAGCTGCACACACATAACCCTGCCCTCTCTGGTCCTGGGTCGTCCTCCACCTGATGTACTGGGTAAAGGAATGAGTGGAGGAATGATTCTGAAGACAGGACAGCCTCCTAGCAAACCATATAACTCTCTCCTTTGAGCCTTGCTCCTGGTGACCTCTTCCACCTCCTCTGCTGAACTGAGAAGAGACACCGGGATGTGTTGAAGTGACACTGAATGGTAGAACTGAACGATTGAATGGACACTGAATGACCTGAGGGTGTGATTGATGCTGATTGTAACTTCTCTCTCTAGTGTGCAGGGAGACTGAATGGTCTGTCAGTCTCTGTGAGTCTCTTCATTTGGTCCAGTTCAATTTTGACTCGTGGTGTGTAAGTATATGTGCACACAAGGTGTGTGTGAGTGTGTTGCGTGTGTGTGTTCTTCTCTGTTGTGTCGATGTGTAGCCAAAGCACCTGGATGTCTGAAGGCAATCACAGCCATACCTGTGCAGTAGTTGGTCTGCTCATTTTGGAGTGAATGATGGGACATATGGCCTTTCCCCCCTAAAGGTACCAGGCAAGCTGCTGCTGTACATTTCTGCTTCCTGTCCTAGATTAACAATCACTCTTGTAGCATTCAGTCCATGTCCACGGTCCAAGAGTTAGTCATTCCAGACCCATGAACCGGAAACATCTCAACAAGGAATCATTTATAGAGATAAAAGAATTCAAACAAAGTTTATTGTTCTGTTAAAAATAGGGGGGGGGGGGGGGGGGAGTATTATGGACTTGGTGTGAGGATTGTCACGGTAATCTGTTGTTATTTAAATGTTTGCATTGAAATCAAATTATGATTGAGTTGGCAGGATTTTAGTGTCTTGTTATTTTGGGCTGTAATGAATGTAAAGTCGTTGAGATGTCAAATAATTGAAAGGCTGAGCAAGCAGACGCTATACTGTAATGTTTTAGTATTAGTCTTTGTTAGGGACTAATGAGCTAACTGATGTCCTATAAGATTGTGATGCAACCAGCAAGAACAGTCCATTGAGTTGAAGTATATTGAGTAGTTCAGAGAGGAAACAGGAAACAGATCTTGTGAAGTATATTGAGTAGTTCAGAGAGGAAACAGGAAACAGATCTTGTGAAGTATATTGAGTAGTTCAGAGAGGAAACAGGAAACAGATCTTGTGAAGTATATTGAGTAGTTCAGAGAGGAAACAGGAAACAGATCTTGTGAAGTATATTGAGTAGTTCAGAGAGGAAACAGGAAACAGATCTTGTGAAGTATATTGAGTAGTTCAGAGAGGAAACAGGCAACAGATCTTGTGAAGTATATTGAGTAGTTCAGAGAGGAAACAGGAAACAGATCTTGTGAAGTATATTGAGTAGTTCAGAGAGGAAACAGGAACAGATCTTGTGAAGTATATTGAGTAGTTCAGAGAGGAAACAGGAACAGATCTTGTGAAGTATATTGAGTAGTTCAGAGAGGAAACAGGAAACAGATCTTGTGAAGTATATTGAGTAGTTCAGAGAGGAAACAGGAAACAGATCTTGTGAAGTATATTGAGTAGTTCAGAGAGGAAACAGGAAACAGGAAACAGATCTGGTCGTTTCTTTAGTCATCCATTTTGTTCTGCACTATTATTCACTTTATGAAGTTAAGCAATTCCCTTTCCCCCATTTTGCTTGAAGTCAAGTTTGTGTTTCCAAAGTCTAATACGTCTACGGTTTCCATGGTATCCAAATTGGCAGTTACAGTCTTGTCTCATCGCTGCAACTCCCGTACCGACTCAGAAGAGGCGAAGGTTGAGAGCCGTGTGTCCTCGGAAACACAACCCAGCCGAGCCGCACTGCTTCTTGACACAATGCCCACTTAACCCGGACTTAACCCAACGTGTCAGCGTGCGCTGCACCCGACCCACCACAAGAGTCGCTAGTGCGCGATGGGACAAGGACATCCCTGCCGGCCAAACCCTCACCTAAACCCAGACCAATTGTAAGCCGCCCCGTGGGTCTCCCGGGTCGCGAACCCAGAATCTCTAGCCTTAGACCACTGCGCCACACCTTATGTCTGCAGTTTTTCATCAGAGTTTTTTGTTGTTGTTGTTGTTGTTGTTGTTGTGCAATATCATTTTGATATTCCATAACTATTCAATACCTGTATTATGGGATACGTTTCCAAAGCTAAAGTGAAATAATCAACTGTAACCAAGAAACAGTGAATTTGAATTTAGATTGTAGCATAGCTGAAGATCCTGACCATTACAGGCCATTTACCTCTGAATGCTGAAAAACATTTGCCTTCCATGACTTTCTTTCTTGTACACAATAGTGTTTTACTGCTTTCTGTAAGGTGTGCTGGATGTGCGTTTATGTTGTTGCTCTGTAATTCCTGTTCATTTTCTTCTGCTTGACAATCCCTCCTCTGCGTGGTTTTGCTTATTTAACCTCTTCGCTATGACTTCCGGCACTTATGAGTAGTAAAATCACAAGCAGCAATGACAAAAATAGATTGGCTGATGAATGGATGAACTGCTTGAAGGCCTCTTTACACACGTTTCACTGTCGTCGTGTGCTTTCACAGCAGGTATGAACAACTTCCACAGCCCTGTTGGGATTTGGAATATGACTCGATATTCTGTGCTGCTATAATTTCTCCCCCTTCATGTATCATCATCATCATTACCTATGAATGCCCCCCCCCCCCCCCCCGTCATTTGTGAGGCCTGCTTGGTAAGGCCTCTAAATGTTTCATTAAAAGCCATAAGTGTTTGAGAATATCTCTAGCAGAATCCCAATCATGAAAGTATAGTGTGAGTGATAATCATAACGATATGCGTTTTATAGACTGACTCGGTCTCCCCGACAGAACGTGACGTGCAGGGCCAACCTCACTCAGGCTGGGAGTTATTGATCGATCGCGAGTTCCTGCCCATCTAGATGCGCAGGCGTTGCGTGCCACGTCATCACACTGTGCAGTCTTGGCATCAGATTGCTACATCATATGATGTGGTTAGCTGATATTATGTTATAGACGTATAGACCTATCAGATTGCTACATCATATGATGTGGTTAGCTGATATTATGTTATAGACATATAGACCTATCAGATTGCTACATCATATGATGTGGTTAGCTGATATTATGTTATAGACCTATAGACCTATCCAGACATTGTAAGATCTGGCATACATCTGCAATGTAGTCAGGCGGGAACGCGATTATTTTCTACATTTCTTGTGCAATTCACTGGTGTTTTAAAGGGGAAAAAAATCGCCTCATAAATGTATATTTTGTTATTTGTTTTCATTAGTCCACCGTTGATACGGACCCAAAATGTTTTACATGTCAGCAGTCAAGTTTACAAGATATTGGACTTTCAAGAAGCAATGTGTCTCCGTAATGTGGCATGTGACACATTGCTTCTTGAAAGTCCAATATCTTGTAAACTTGACTGCTGACATGCAAAAACACGTTGGGACCGTATCAACAGTGGACTAATAAAATGTGTGTGTATATATATATATATATATATATATATACACACACACACACACACACACACGAGGGGATTTTTTTTCTCTCCCTTTTAACAGTGAAACATCAGCCCTGCACAAAATAATCTTAATGAACTGTATTGTTTGTGTCTGGGGTGTTCCGTTAACTAAAAGGCTTTTATAGGTAATGCTGATGTTAGAATCACCGTCTGCTAATTGCTTGTTATTACCCAACAGCTTTGTATTTTTTATGGGTTTTGAAGCATCGTGTGATTTCTGATGTTCTGGCGTTGCCAGCATAGCACTTTAACGAGCCCAGTTCTTTCCATGTACACTGTTCCACCCGCTGCTCTGAAGCATCATTTCATTTGGTAATGCACTGTCTATGATGTTAAGTGTTATCTGTCCTGTGACTTTTTTTTTTACTTGGGAATAATTCCCAGTCTCCAGTGTACCTGTTTTTGTGTGAAAAGCTTTTAGCATCAACATAGACGATCAGGCTTTTATTGGTGGCTCGAAAATAACTACCCAAATCACATTTGGAGTCATCGGAGCTTGCATTAGTACATAGTTCATGTAGTGTCATCGCTATATATATAGCACTAAACACTGTCAAAATGTTTTAGGATTATTTATTTTTTTAATTGTTGTGACATTGCTAAAGGGGTAGACTAGTCTTTTGCTTTCGAAACTAAAGAAAATTGTATTTTTTAACAGGTTTTCCTACTATGTTACTGTATCCTACATCCATTTCACTCATCTTATTTCACAATAGGATTGAAAGATATATTACCTCAGAAATTGTCTGTGTTTCATACGTTCACTCCAAGTAGACCTGGTGCACTTTAGTGTTAAGTCTGAGACTGGCTGGCTCATTAGCATTGGAAGAGTGAGGCTATAGTCACATCTGAGATTGTGCTGTTTCTCTGAGATATACAGTACAATCTTTGGGGGAAATCATTTGAAGTTCTCCTTATGAGCTATTGTATTGAATGTGTACTCTTTATTTTTTTGGTTTTTCCTTTAAATTGTCCAATTATTTGTGTAATGGGATCTATACCCAAGATGGTTGAGTTCTATAATATCTGTACCTGAAAATTGTATTTTCCCTCTTAAATGCCTTGTATGGGGATAAAACAGCAATCAATATTAAGAGCTGTAGCTAGTTAGATCAATTATCTTTAATGGAAAAATTACATATTTTAATGGCAATAGTAGCGACATCACTGTTCTTCAGTACAGATCCATTTTCACTCCCACCATACTGAATAAAAACCAAATGACTCTATATTAAAACAGCATGGAGAACAACTGACAGTCGTCTCTTTTTCATCCCCTTTCTCTGTTCAGTTACACACCCAGTTTCCACCTAAATGGAGGTCATTTAAAATAGCTGTGGAGAGGGAATGTAATCAAGTTTTGTTGTGGAATTTCAAGTTTTAGGTTTTTGTTGGGCGTCCTCCCATCCTGTGTTCTGTGGAGGAAGTCTATTAAATGATAACGTCACCTGTTTGATAAAGTATGAAATTGGATGTGCCGAAATGTGGCCTCTTGAGTCCAGCCCTGCTTTAGAGCAGTACCAGCCATAGTGCTTAGCTGATCAAGACGGTCTTTATACATTTTATTGAATCATTTTTTGATTGAATTAATCCCTCCAGTTGGGAGACCCATGAAATGGCGCACAATTGGCCCAGCGTCATCCAGGTTAGGGGAGGGTTTGGCCGGCTGGGATGTCCTTGTCGTCCAGGTTAGGGGAGGGTTTGACCGGCTGGGATGTCCTTGTCGTCCAGGTTAGGGGAGGGTTTGGCCGGCTGGGATGTCCTTGTCGTCCAGGTTAGGGGAGGGTTTGGCCGGCTGGGATGTCCTTGTCGTCCAGGTTAGGGGTGGGTTTGGCCGGCTGGGATGTCCTTGTCGTCCAGGTTAGGGGAGGGTTTGGCCGGCTGGGATGTCCTTGTCGTCCAGGTTAGGGGTGGGTTTGGCCGGCTGGGATGTCCTTGTCGTCCAGGTTAGGGGAGGGTTTGGCCGGCTGGGATGTCCTTGTCGTCCAGGTTAGGGGAGGGTTTGGCCGGCTGGGATGTCCTTGTCGTCCAGGTTAGGGGAGGGTTTGGCCGGCTGGGATGTCCTTGTCGTCCAGGTTAGGGGAGGGTTTGGCCGGCTGGGATGTCCTTGTCGTCCAGGTTAGGGGTGGGTTTGGCCGGCTGGGATGTCCTTGTCGTCCAGGTTAGGGGTGGGTTTGGCCGGCTGGGATGTCCTTGTCGTCCAGGTTAGGGGTGGGTTTGGCCGGCTGGGATGTCCTTGTCGTCCAGGTTAGGGGAGGGTTTGGCCGGCTGGGATGTCCTTGTCGTCCAGGTTAGGGGAGGGTTTGGCCGGCTGGGATGTCCTTGTCGTCCAGGTTAGGGGTGGGTTTGGCCGGCTGGGATGTCCTTGTCGTCCAGGTTAGGGGAGGGTTTGGCCGGCTGGGATGTCCTTGTCGTCCAGGTTAGGGGTGGGTTTGGCCGGCTGGGATGTCCTTGTCGTCCAGGTTAGGGGAGGGTTTGGCCGGCTGGGATGTCCTTGTCGTCCAGGTTAGGGGTGGGTTTGGCCGGCTGGGATGTCCTTGTCGTCCAGGTTAGGGGAGGGTTTGGCCGGCTGGGATGTCCTTGTCGTCCAGGTTAGGGGAGGGTTTGGCCGGCTGGGATGTCCTTGTCGTCCAGGTTAGGGGAGGGTTTGGCCGGCTGGGATGTCCTTGTCGTCCAGGTTAGGGGAGGGTTTGGCCGGCTGGGATGTCCTTGTCGTCCAGGTTAGGGGTGGGTTTGGCCGGCTGGGATGTCCTTGTCGTCCAGGTTAGGGGTGGGTTTGGCCGGCTGGGATGTCCTTGTCGTCCAGGTTAGGGGTGGGTTTGGCCGGCTGGGATGTCCTTGTCGTCCAGGTTAGGGGAGGGTTTGGCCGGCTGGGATGTCCTTGTCGTCCAGGTTAGGGGAGGGTTTGGCCGGCTGGGATGTCCTTGTCGTCCAGGTTAGGGGTGGGTTTGGCCGGCTGGGATGTCCTTGTCGTCCAGGTTAGGGGTGGGTTTGGCCGGCTGGGATGTCCTTGTCGTCCAGGTTAGGGGAGGGTTTGGCCGGCTGGGATGTCCTTGTCGTCCAGGTTAGGGGAGGGTTTGGCCGGCTGGGATGTCCTTGTCGTCCAGGTTAGGGGAGGGTTTGGCCGGCTGGGATGTCCTTGTCGTCCAGGTTAGGGGAGGGTTTGGCCGGCTGGGATGTCCTTGTCGTCCAGGTTAGGGGAGGGTTTGGCCGGCTGGGATGTCCTTGTCGTCCAGGTTAGGGGAGGGTTTGGCCGGCTGGGATGTCCTTGTCGTCCAGGTTAGGGGTGGGTTTGGCCGGCTGGGATGTCCTTGTCGTCCAGGTTAGGGGTGGGTTTGGCCGGCTGGGATGTCCTTGTCGTCCAGGTTAGGGGTGGGTTTGGCCGGCTGGGATGTCCTTGTCGTCCATCGCGCTCTAGCGACTCCTTGTGGTGGGCCAGGTGCACGCTGGCTTCTGTCGACCAGCTGTACGGTGTTTCCTCAGACACATTGGTGCACGCTGGCTTCCGGGTTAAACTAGCAGTGGGTCAAGAAGCAGTGCGGCTTGGCGGGATTTTGTTTCAGAGGACGCATGGCTCTCGACCCCCGTCCCGTCCCGTCTGGGAGTTGCGGCGATGGGACAAGACGATAACTACCAATTGAGAAGAACAATAATAGAATCCAAAGTGTCTAGCTACTTCCTCCTCCAGGCAGGAAATGGGTGTTCTAAACTAGAGCACACATTTAGTTGACATGTCGAAGGATATATCTTCTGTGAACAAAGGGGAGGGGACACTGATATAGCAGAATTTAAAATATGAACAAAATTATTATTTATTTGTTTTTACATTAATTATGAAGGGGTTGTGTTAAATGCATTCAGTTGTACAACTGACTAGGTGTCTCCCTTCCCCCTTTACATTCGTATAGAAACATTTAGATTCTAGCATTTACAGAACGATGGCTGTGTGTTGTTTATTAAAGATGATATAAAAATGCAATACAAAACACGCTTCCAAACAAGAACAACATTGTAATATTAAGAAGAAACTCACCGATCAGGGCCCAGATTCACAAAACATTAAGAAGAAATGTCTTCCCTTAAACTATAGACTTATGAAGAGAGTTAAGCAAAGTTGCTATTCCTCAAAAAGGTCACTGGAAATGTTAATGCTTTTGTTTCTTAAGTTTTTGCGTGAGAAATGTTTTGCGATTCTGAGCCCAGGTCACGTTTTCCGTCTTGCCGTGCACATCAATCAACAAGTAGAGGGAATGATTGATTGAACCCCTAGATAACGTACATATTAATAACTTCAGTTTCTTGATTACTTTGTGCAAACAAATCCATTCCCAGTTAATTTTGACTCGACTTGGATCAATAAAAATAAAACATTTTAATGGTTACAGGAAAGTGCACTTAGTGGGTCCGCCCAGCGTAATGTCCCAGCTGCATAAGGGGAACAGGCTTATGATCAACGACCATGGAGATCATTGGCTTTTACAGCATTTTGACACAAAAGGTGAAAGGTCACGAGCCAATGAACCATTAACTTGCTCTTTATGAGGACGCTCTGGACTCATGATAGTGCGCATGGCTTTAAAACAAAAAGGTGTACTCAATGCAATGCCACAAACATAATTATAAGAAAACAATACTGGACTACAAGAGTTATGTAAAAACAGACAAAAGGGATAGAAGTAGAAAAGGAGCTACATTGAATAACACTATTTGAGCCATCGGAGGAAAAAAAAAGAGAAGGTATATTTAGATTATGCTACGATGAAAGACGAAGGCGGTGACTGTGATACAATAAGTTTTTCAGTACAGAGAGCGAGTTGACCCTATTGGCTGTTTTGGGGGGCCCAATGGGAACTCTGGAGATTGTAGGCATCCTGTAGGAGACGTGGTCACGTTCCGGCCTTCACACCTCTGGCACAGAGTGGTCCATGGCTGAACGCAGCAGACCACTGGACATTCTAAAAAGACAAACATATTCTATTAATCCAAATGATCATAAGTGTTCTACCAACTGTACCAACCTGAGACCTTATAACGCGATTCCTTAAAACTCCTAACTGCTTACCTCTTGACCATGTGTTCGTAGATGAACTTGGGCATGATGGTGATGGTCATGGCTGTAGGAGAGGTGGTCAGGATGTCCTTGATCTGAGCATCCTGCACATCAACAAACAGTATTACCATATACTGAGTGGCCAGTTTATTAGGTACGCCACTCTGTTCACGAAACTGGATCGCTTCTACAGACAGTGAGTCACGTGGCTGTGGCTTGCTATAAAAAGCAGGCAGACAGGCATCCAGTTAGTGTTGGATTGAACGTTAGAATGGACAAAACTAGTGACATGATCGTCGGTGCCAGGCTCGCCGGATACAGTATCTCAGAAACGGCCGGCCTCCTGGGCTTTTCACGTACGACAGTGTCTAGGGCATGGGAATTCAACTCTGACCTTACAAGGTCCGGAGCCTGCTGGTTTTCTGATAATTCATTGCACACACCTGGTGTCCCAGGTCTAAAATCAGTCCCTGTTTAGGGAAGGGAACAATGAATATACAGTGGAACTGGCTTCGAGGTCCAGAGTTGAGTTTGCGGGGTCGAGGATTTACCGAGAATGGTGCGACAAAACAAAACAAACCAGTCAGCGGCAGTCCTGTGGGCGGAAACAGATCGATAATGAGAGAGGTCGACAGAAAATGGCAAGAAATGTGCAAGCTAACAGGCGGCCCACAAATCCCAGAACACACACACACACACACACACACACCTCGTCGATCCTCGTCACGGATTGGCTATTGCAGCATATATCCACACCGGGTTCCACTCCTATCAGCTAAAAACAAGAAGCGGCTCCAGTGAGAATGCGTTCACCAACACTGGACAATTGAGGAGTGGAAAAACACTGCCTGGTCCAACGAATCACAGTTCCTGTTGCGTCATGCTGAGTCAGGATTTGGTGTAAGCAGCGTGAGTCCATGGCCCCATCCTGCCTGGGGTCAACGGTACAGGCTGGTGGCGGTGGTGTACTGACGTGGGGGATGTTTTCCTGTCACACGTCGATTGAACGCCACAGTGAATCTGAACGTTGTTGCTGACCAAACCCAATAAGAGAGTCTTTGGGATGAGATGGAATGGGCTGTTGACAGCATGAATGTGCCACCGTCCAATCTACAGCAACTGCATGATGCCATTGCGTCAGCATGGACCAAGATCCCTGTTTAACGTTCAAGACACCTTGAAGAATCCATGCCCTGAAGAATTCAGGCTGTTCTGGAGTCAAAGCGGGGGGGTCAGACCCGGTAATAGACTTAATAAACTGGCCACTGAGTGTACATTCAACTTTGGGACACCGATTCATCGTCAGGGAGAAGTCACCAGAAACATTTGAAGTCAAAGCTCACCTTGAGGCCGATAACATTCTGTCCGTTGATCTCACAGATGTAGTGGGACGTCAGCAGGCCGTTGCGAGCGGCCGAACCATCCTTGACCAGCGAGGTGATGTTGCCCGACTTGAAGATGAACCCAACGTGGCCTGAGCTGTCTTTGTGCATGGTGACAGTACGCTGGAACGGCCTGAGGTCAGAACACAAACACAAAAGGCTCATGAGGTAGTTAATACTCAAGACGACCACTTAGTAGTAGTACAGTCCAAATCCGCCATTGTTTTTCATCGTGTCCTTTGGTCAGTATGATATTTTGTGAAAAGGCAAACAAACAACCTCTGATTAATAGTAAAACACCACAACATGTAGTGTTGTGATATGACCAGCAGGAGGAGCCAGATCTGTAGTGTTTGTCAGGTTCACAGAGCAACTAAGAAAATTTTTACACTCCACTTACTCAAACATTCCCTCTTATTGGCCAGACATATTGATGAACAGCAACACCTCATGACATAATCCAAGGAACTACAACAAACTGATCAGACCGGACTACACTGCGGCCCTGCGTCGTCCAGGGTAAGGGAGGGTTTGGCCGGGGTAGGGGAGGGTTTGTCCGGGGTAGGGGAGGGTTTGGCCGGGGTAGGGGAGGGTTTGTCTGGGGTAGGGATGTCATTGTAAAATAAGAATTTCTTCTTAAACTGACTTGCCTCATTAAAAAAAGGTTAAATAAATAAAATAGTATCTGCATGAAATAACGGTGGTCGTCACCTCCTTACCTGTCCCGGACAATGAGCTCGATGCGGGTCTCCGCAGCAACCTTCAGGGCTTTGTGGGCCTTGTCCAGGCTCCAGCCAGCACAGTTCTGCCCGTTGATCTGGAGGACCTGGTCCCCGAAGCGCAGGCCCCCCAGGGCGGCCGGGGAGTTGGCCTGAACCAGCTGGATAAACACGCCCTGAGGAGACGGATGGATAACTGTAATCTGGTTTGAGGACAGATGGATAACCGTAATCTGTAGTCTGGTTTGAGGACAGATGGATAACCGTAATCTGTAGTCTGGTTTGAGGACAGATGGATAACTGTAATCTGTAGTCTGGTTTGAAGACAGATGGATAACCGTAATCTGTAGTCTGGTTTGAGGACAGATGGATAACCGTAATCTGTAGTCTGGTTTGAGGACAGATGGAGAACTGTAATCTGTAGTCTGGTTTGAGGACAGATGGATAACCGTAATCTGTAGTCTGGTTTGAGGACAGATGGATAACTGTAATCTGTAGTCTGGTTTGAGGACAGATGGATAACCGTAATCTGTAGTCTGGTTTGAGGACAGATGGATAACTGTAATCTGTAGTCTGGTTTGAAGACAGATGGATAACCGTAATCTGTAGTCTGGTTTGAGGACAGATGGATAACCGTAATCTGTAGTCTGGTTTGAGGACAGATGGAGAACTGTAATCTGTAGTCTGGTTTGAAGACAGATGGATAACCGTAATCTGTAGTCTGGTTTGAGGACAGATGGATAACCGTAATCTGTAGTCTGGTTTGAGGACAGATGGATAACCGTAATCTGTAGTCTGGTTTGAGGACAGATAGCCTAATTTACGACCAGACTACGGATTAGGGATTTGATAATGACTCACATTGTCGATGGCTCTTAGCCTCAGGCCGACCTTCCTATCCTGGTCCTTACAGAGGATGATCTCACGCAGGCCGGGACGGATCTCTGCCCTCTTGATGCCCACGTCTGACCCCGTCACGGGACACACCATGCCACTGATTCCCATGCCAGAGGACACCGCCACTTGCTGTGGAGAGAGGGAGGTGACATTAAGATAAGAGGGCGGAGATTGGAAAATAGATGGTAATGGTAATGGTTTCCCATCAATAAGCAATTGGAGATGGAACGTTTCCCATCAATATGTGGGAGATTGACTGTAACATTTCCAGGTTAACCAGTATAATTTTCACTTGCTAAACATCCCCCCAAAGATCTTATAGAAAATAGACTTGCTTTTAGTTCTCACTCCTATGTTATAAGACGGACTCGGACTGTAAATTTGCCAGATTCTAGAATTGTTATTTTTTGTGTTCTAAAGTGAGTGAGAGAAGTAAATGTCAGTGGACATGATACAAGGCAGTATGAGAGATCACCCACACACTTCCACTAGCCTACTCACTAAAGAGGAGCAGGCCTCCCAGACACTCCCACTAGCCTACACACTAAAGAGGAGCAGAGGCCTCCCAGACACTCCCACTAGCCTACACACTAAAGAGGAGCAGAGGCCTCCCAGACACTCCCACTAGCCTACACACTAAAGAGGAGCAGAGGCCTCCCAGACACTCCCGCCTGGCCTACACACTAAAGAGGAGCAGAGGCCTCCCAGACACTCCCACTAGCCTACTCACTAAACAGGAGCAGAGGCCTCCCAGACACTCCAGGCTGTTGAGGAGTCCGTCAGTGCTGCTCTGGGAACACAGTGCTATGCTACACTGTACTCTGGTTTCTTTTTTTCTTTATTTTTCCATGGTATCCAAATTGGTAGTTACAGTCTTGTCTCATCGCTGCAACTCCCGTACGGACTCGGGAGAGGCGAAGGTCGAGAGCCATGCGTCCTCCGAAACACAACCCAACCAAGCCGCACTGCTTCTTGAGACAATGCCCGATTAACCCGGAAGCAAGCCGCACCAATGTGTCGGAGGAAACACCGTACACCTGGCGACCGTGTCAATGTGCACTGCGCCATGCCCGCCACAGGAGTCGCTAGTGCCTGATGGGATAAGAACATCATTGCCAGCCAAACCCTCCCCTAACCCGGACGACGCTGGGCCAATTGTGCTCTGCCCCATGGGTCTCCCGGTCGCGGCTGGTTGCGACAGAGCCTGGACTTGGGACCCAGGATCTCTAGTGGCACAGCTAGCACTGTGATGCAGTGCCTTAGACCACGGCACCACTCGGGAGGCCTGTATTCCGGTTTCTAAAGAGCCTGCTAGGAGTCCGTAGGACCGGGACGACACCAGTATCGCAACACGAGTTAGTATCGTGGCAAGGAAACAAAACACAAAGCGGATTTAACTTCTTTAAGAACACAACCCTAATGTTGGAAACAAACATGTTGTCATCCAGAGTCACATGTATTTATTTTCCAGGTTATAGAACACAATCTGTTACACACAGCAGGTTTTAAAAAGGACCAAAGAGTTCGGTTAGCTTTGTGTTTTCATTTTTGCCATGGAAAAAAAAATTGCAATACAGATACTGGTATCGTCCCGACACTATGAGTCCACTACTGAGAGCTCATCCAAAATCACTGTCCCTCCTGCCTGCCCCCCCCCCCCCCCCCTAAAACCTAGGCTACATGTCGCATTCATGTACAACTCTGACGAACCAAATCAAGCTCAAGTATCTCTTGTTGAACCCTGTGGTTTGAATGTAATCTCTCTCATTGAACCCTGTGGTTTGAATGTAATCTCTCTCGTTGAACCCTGTGGTTTGAATGTAATCTCTCTCGTTGAACCCTGTGATTTGAATGTATATTTACTAACTACAGTCTGAGTCGCCGTGTATACACTTCAGCATGTTTTTGTGAAGCAGAGGGAACTTCATCCAGGGCCGTGCGGTCTTCTCCAGAGACCTACAGGATGTGTTGTGTACTGGTGTTAGCTGGCCTGATGGCACTGGGGTCTGCTCTGCTGACGTCTGAGCATCACACAGAGGAAATATCACCCAGTAAAAATAGACCTTACATAATATGACATTCAGGCATCTTATCCCTCACTCAGCCAATGAGGAGGAAGTACCGCTGAAATGAGGTCACAACTGACATCCTTCATTACAGACACATAGGGACACCATCTGACATACATCAGCAACAAGAAGTAGGCCTAAATCCTCCACACGCACAACTTACATTGTCTGCCATGGGCACCGAGGCCATGTTCCTCTGCACCTCATCACTGTCGAGGCTCAGGCCCATGTACTCTCCCAGCTCCTCCAGGTTAGGGTACAGGGCTAGGAGATAACAACACACAGTTAATATAAAAATAAAAAAAATCACATGTTATTTGTCACACGCACCTAGTACAAAACAGGTGTAGACCTTACAGTGAAATGCTTACTTCCAAGCCCTTAACCAACAATGCAGTTTTAAGAAGAAGGCGTTAAGAAAGTATTTACTAAAATAAACTGAAGTTTAAAAAAAAATCATAATTAAAAGAGCAATAACAGTAACAAGGCTTCATACAGGGGGTACCGGTACAGAGTCAACGTGCAGGGGCACCGGTTAGTCCAGGTAATATGTACATGTAGGTAGAGGTAAAGTGACTATGCATGGGTAACAAACAGAGTAGCAACAGTGTAAAAATGGGGGTGGGGGCAATGCAAATAGTCCAGGTGGCCATTTGATTAGCTGTTCAGGAGTCTTATGGCTTGGGGATAGAAGCTGTTTAGAAGCTTTTTGGACTAGTACCGCTTGCCGTGTGGTAGCAGAGAGAACAGTCTATGACTAGGGTGGCTGGAGTCTGGCAACTTTTTGGGGCCTTCCTCTGACACCGCCTGGTATAGAGGTGCTGGACGGCAGGAAGCTTGTCCCCAGTGATGTACTGGGCCATACGCACTACCCTCTGTAGTGCCTTGCGGTCGGAGGCCGAGCAGTTGCCAAACTAGGCGGTGATGAAACCATGCTCTCGATGGTGCAGCAGTATAACTTTTTGAGGATCTGAGGACCCATGCCAAATCTTCTCCTGAAGGGGAATAGGCTTTGTTGTGCCCTCTTCACAATTGTCATGGTGTGTTTGGACCTTGAAAGTTTGTTGGACACCAAGGAACTTGAAGCTCTCAACCTGCTCTACTACAGCCCCTTAATGATGGTGTTGGAGTCGTGCTTGGCCATGCAGTCATGGGTGAACAGGGAGCACAGGAGGGGACTGAGCATGCACCCCTGAGGGGCCCCCGTGTTGAAGATCAGCGTGGCAGATGTGTCATTACCTACCCTTACCACCTGGGGGTGCCCCGTCAGGAAGTCCAGGATCCAGTTGCAAAGGGAGGCGTTTAGTCCCTAGGTCCTTAGCTCATCACTAAGCTAAGGACCCTGTAGTTCACGGTCCTCTGTAGCTCAGTTGGTAGAGCACGCACGGTCCTCTGTAGCTCAGTTGGTAGAGCATGGTCCTCTGTAGTTCAGTTACTCAGTACCTTGTTGAAGCACCTTTGGCAGCGAACACAGCCTTGAGTCTTCTTGGCACACCTGTATTTGGGGAGTTGCTCACATTCTTCTCTGCAGATCCTCTCAAGCTCTGTCAGGTTGGATGGGGAGCGTTGCTGCACAGCTACTCTCAGGTCTCTCTAGAGATGTTCGATCTGGTTCAAGTCCAGGTTCTGGCTGGAACACTCAGGGACAGAGACTTGTCCCAAAACCACTTCTCCGTTGTCTTGGCTTTGTGCTTAAGAGACGTTTCTTCTGCTGGAAGGTGAACCTATGCCCCAGTCGGAGGTCCTGAGCGGTCTGGAGCAGGGTTTTCATCAAAGATCTCTGTACTTTGCTCCATTCATCTTTACCTGGATCCTGACTAGTCTACCAGTCTCCCTGCCGCTGAACAACATCCGCACAGCATGATGCTGCCACCACCATGCTTCACTGTAGGGATGGTGCCAGGTTTCCTCCAGACGTGACGCTTGGCATTCAGGCCAAAGATTTCAATCTTGGTTTCATCAGACCAGAGAATCTTGTTTCTCATGGTCAGAGTACTTTAGGTGCCTTTTGGCAAACTCCAAGCGGGCTGTCATGTGCCTTTTACTGAGGAGTAGCTTCCACCTGGCAACTCTACCATTAAGGCCTGATTGGTGGATTGCTGCAGAGATGGTTGTCCTTCTGGAAGGTTCTCCCATCTCCAAAAAGGAACTCTGGAGCTCTTTCAGAGTGACCATTGGGTTCTTAGTCACCTCCCTGACCAAGGCCCTTCTCCCCCGATTGCTCAGTTTGGCAGGGCGGCCAGCTCTAGGAGTCTTGGTGGTTCCAAACTTCTTCCTTTTAAGAATGATGGCGTCCACTGTCCTTGGGGGACCTTCAATGCTGCAGACATTTTTTGTTGTTCTGTGCCTCGACACAATCCTGTCTCGGAGGTCTACGGACAACTCCTTCAACCTCATGGCTTGGTTTTTGCGCCGACATGCAACCTTTCCAAATCATGTCTAATCAATTGAATTTACCACAGGTGTACCCCAATCAAGTTGTAGAAACATCTAGAATGATCAATGGAAACAGGATGCACCTGAGCTCAATTTCGAGTCTCATAGCAAAGGGTCTGAATACTTACGTAAATAAAATATTTCTGTTTTTTATTTTTTATTTTTTTTAAATTTGCTTTGTCATTATAGATTGAAGAAATTGTTTTTGTGGAAAGGGAATTGGTCTGAATACTTTCCAAATCCCAAGTCTGTCTTTTACTGTGTCTTTGATATTTCACATGGACGACATTACTAAAGGTTAACAGTCGACGTGGACGACATTACTAAAGGTCAACAGTCGACATTACTAAAGGTTAACAGTCGACGTGGACGACATTACTAAAGGTCAACAGTCGACATTACTAAAGGTTAACAGTCGACGTTACTAAAGGTTAACAGTCGACGTTACTAAAGGTTAACAGTCGACATTACTAAATGTTAACAGTCGACGTGGACGACATTACTAAATGTCAACATTCAACATTACTAAAGGTCAACAGTCGACATTACTAAATGTTAACAGTCGACGTGGACGACATTACTAAAGGTCAACAGTCAACATTACTAAAGGTCAACAGTCGACATTACTAAAGGTCAACAGTCGACATTACTAAAGGTTAACAGTCGACGTGGACGACATTACTAAATGTCAACAGTCGACATTACTAAAGGTTAACAGTCAACGTTACTAAAGGTTAACAGTCGACATTACTAAAGGTTAACAGTCGACGTGGACAACATTACTAAAGGTCAACAGTCGACATTACTAAAGGTCAGCAGTCGACATTACTAAATGTTAACAGTCGACGTGGACGACATTACTAAAGGTCAACAGTCGACATTACTAAAGGTTAACAGTCAACGTTACTAAAGGTTAACAGTCGACATTACTAAAGGTTAACAGTCGACGTGGACGACATTACTAAAGGTCAACAGTCAACATTACTAAAGGTTAGCAGTCGACGTTACTAAAGGTTAACAGTCGACGTGGACGACATTACTAAAGGTTTACGGGCGACGTTACTAAAGGTTAACAGTCGACGTGGACGACATTACTAAAGGTTTACGGTTGACATTACTAAAGGTTTACGGTCGACAGTAACATCTGGAAGACAAGGTGCATTATGAACACTGTGGGGTTTTTTTTGTACAAATCAAAACAGAATATTAAAAAAAATAAAAAATAAGACCGACAATTACATCTGTAAAGTATGTAATTATGAACTCAAATATATTGATGTGACTGTTGAATTGTATTCATGTGAACTATTTATGATCGTAAAATGTGAAAAACAATAAATATGTTTTTAGGAATAAAGTTTGGGTGGAAAGTTAAAGGACACGTGTATACCAAGGCATGTGGGAGACTGACACGAAAAGCCAGACAGTCACACAGCACCCCCACAATAAACATTAAAAGGCATAGGCTATAGGACACTATTTTTGGTTCAAACTAAGGAATACACATGATTGACACAGAACATCCACCCACACGGTCCACAGATGCTGTATGGGAGACGAATTTGCTGTCAGTGATTCAACTAACCACCGCCTACACGCATCATTAGAGGATCTCTTCCTATTGGACAGGAAAAATATATATATAGACCAAGCACTGCTCAGTCTACGCATTGGTTTGGTTAACACACATACTCATTTAATAATTTAACTATTGGCCTCTCTTCTCACACACACAACTACCACTCAGCTAATACAGGATATGAACTGACCTTGGCCTGGTGTAATCTGCAATACCATTACCTCTCAGAGTTGCAGTGATCTGTAAACCCCAGGGATTAAATGATGTCTCAGTGTTAGTTTTACTCTTTCATCTAACCTCACCCCTGGCCCCTACGGAGCACCGGGGCTGAGCCTGACCTCACACCTGGCCCCTTCGGATCACCGGGGCTGAGCCTGACCTCACACCTGGCCCCTACGGATCACCGGGGCTGAGCCTGACGACAACACTGGCCCCTACGGATCACCGGGGCTGAGCCTGACGACAACACTGGCCCCTACGGATCACCGGGGCTGAGCCTGACGACAACACTGGCCCCTACGGATCACCGGGGCTGAGCCTGACGACAACACTGGCCCCTACGGATCACCGGGGCTGAGCCTGACGACAACACTGGCCCCTACGGATCACCGGGGCTGAGCCTGACGACAACACTGGCCCCTACGGATCACCGGGGCTGAGCCTGACGACAACACTGGCCCCTACGGATCACCGGGGCTGAGCCTGACGACAACACTGGCCCCTACGGATCACCGGGGCTGAGCCTGACGACAACACTGGCCCCTACGGATCACCGGGGCTGAGCCTGACGACAACACTGGCCCCTACGGATCACCGGGGCTGAGCCTGACGACAACACTGGCCCCTACGGATCACCGGGGCTGAGCCTGACGACAACACTGGCCCCTACGGATCACCGGGGCTGAGCCTGACGACAACACTGGCCCCTACGGATCACCGGGGCTGAGCCTGACGACAACACTGGCCCCTACGGATCACCGGGGCTGAGCCTGACGACAACACTGGCCCCTACGGATCACCGGGGCTGAGCCTGACGACAACACTGGCCCCTACGGATCACCGGGGCTGAGCCTGACGACAACACTGGCCCCTACGGATCACCGGGGCTGAGCCTGACGACAACACTGGCCCCTACGGATCACCGGGGCTGAGCCTGACGACAACACTGGCCCCTACGGATCACCGGGGCTGAGCCTGACGACAACACTGGCCCCTACGGATCACCGGGGCTGAGCCTGACGACAACACTGGCCCCTACAGATCACAGAAAATGAAAATATATGAAAGAAGAATAACAGAACAGAGGTGTGTAATAACAGAACAAAGGTGTGTAATAACAGAACAGAGGTGTGTAATAACAGAACAGAGGTGTGTAATAACAGAACAGAGGTGTGTAATAACAGAACAGAGGTGTGTAATAACAGAACAAAGGTGTGTAAAAACAGAACAGAGGAGGAGGAGGAGGTGTGTAATAACAGAACAGAGGTGTGTAATAACAGAACAGAGGGGTGTAATAACAGAAGAGGAGGAGGTGGTGATGTGTAATAACAGAACAGAGGTGGTGATGTGTAATGACAGAACAGAGGAGGTGATGTGTAATGACAGAACAGAGGAGGTGATGTGTAATGACAGAACAGAGGAGGTGATGTGTAATGACAGAACAGAGGAGGTGATGTGTAATGACAGAACAGAGGAGGTGATGTGTAATGACAGAACAGAGGAGGTGATGTGTAATGACAGAACAGAGGAGGTGATGTGTAATGACAGAACAGAGGAGGTGATGTGTAATGACAGAACAGAGGAGGAGATGTGTAATGACAGAACAGAGGAGGAGGTGTGTAATAACAGAACAGAGGAGGAGGTGGCGATGTGTAATAACAGAACAGAGGTGGTGATGTGTGAGGGAATGAAGGGAGAGCAATGAGAGGGGATGCAGAGATAAGACATGATTGGAGGAAATGAGGAAGCGGGCAGCAGTGAGAGCTGTGGTTGGGATGAGGTCCAGTGGTGATGTCATGCAGGGCCATTTCCTTCACCACCTTTCCTGTCTGTCCCCTTCAGGCCTGAGGAAGAAAACTCCCCTCCCAGCGCTGCTACCAGGCCAGCCGTCTCCATGTCAACCATTAGCTAGCTCCACTGGGAGAAAACCAAAGCCCAGAGCACATCCCATACTGAGAAAGAGAGAATGAGAGAGTGGAAGAGGGGGAACAAGTGAAAAAGAGCAGAAAACCACCTTTTTTTCCCCTCCCTGTGTGGGCCCTGTCCACCTCCCTTTTATATGGTAGTCCTGCCTCCCTCCCTCTATTGGAATCCCTGCTCACTGTGGTCTCCCTGCCCATTTCACCCTCGCTCAATGAAAGACACAGACTGAGCGGAGACCGATCCACAGAGTAGGAGCTGAGCTAAAGAACATTCAATAAGACCCCATACCCCCAACTGCCTCTAATCCTCAGCCTGTCTTTATCTCCTCTCAACACCACACTACAGAGCCAAAAGGCCTTTCACCACTAAACAACAGCCTGATTCAGAGAAGAGCCCCAAAACAGACACAAAGATGGAAAGGGAAACCAAGGGACGAAAGGGAGAGTAGAAAGAAAGTGAGAGACCAGGGACTGTATTCATAAAGTGTCTCAGGGTATAAGTGCTGCTCTAGGATCAGTGTTTCCTTTCAGATCATAATGAATAAGATTACATGGACACAGAAAGACCTGATCCAAAGAGCAGCAATCCTACTCTTGAGAAGTTTTGTAAATAGGAACACCCTGGTCTGGATGAGGGGCAAACCAACAGGGAAAATACAGAATATGGTCTGTGATACACAACGTATCTCTGCGTGCAGTTTGAAGGAAGTTGCACAGTAACTTTAGTGCAATGACTGGAAGACATAACAAAAATGGTATCCACGTGTTCATACGACACTGTGGAAGTCCAGAGGTATCCCTTTAACATGTGGTATAGGCCTCACAGAAGCCGGTGGACTCCCCTGATGATGGCATCCCCAGCACAGCAGCCTGCGGCTGGTAGGTCCCCTCAGCGATGGCTGGGGTAGCAGTGGTATGGGCCAATTGGGTCTGAGCCTAGGAGAAAGACAGTAAAGATGTTTATTAAGTCACCACACTGAAACTAAATATATAGATATATTATTTTTTTTTCTTTTCACCTTTATTCAACCAGGTAGGCCAGAAGAACAAGTTCTCATTTACAACTGTGACCTGGCCAAGATGAAGCAAAGCAGTGCGACACAAACAGAGTTACACATGGGATAAACAAACGTGCAGACGATAACACAATTGAAAAATCTATGTCAATTTGATGGGCTTATGTCTGTTAAATTGAATGGTCTTGAATGGTGTGCCCCAAGGCTCTGTACTTGGTCCTCTCTTATTCACTATTTATATAAATGATTTAGACAAAAATGTCCAAAATACACAACTTCATTTTTATGCTGATCTTACTGTTATTTACTGTTGTGCCTCGTCTCTTACAAAAGCTTTCCAGAGCTTGCAAACTGCTTTTTATACTGTTCAACATACCTTGTGTCAATTGAAGCTTATCCTCAATACTGATAAAAATAAACTAATGGTGTTTTCTATTGCAAGAAATAGACCTGAGCCTTTCACCTATGACTACCTGTCAGGGCATGGAGATTGAGGTTGTAACCTCATATAAATATCTTGGAATTTTAATTGATGACGGCCTCTCTTTTAAATTGCATATTCAACAACTTACATTGAAATTGAAGCTGAAATTGGGATTTTATTTTATTTTATTTTTATTAGGCCTGTTTTTCTTTTGAAGCCAGAACGAGGCTAGTGTCAGCTACATTTATGCCTTTACTAGACTATGGGGATATTTTATATATGAATTCTTCTGCTCAGTGTTTGAGATCAATTGACACTCTTTACCATGGCACTTTGAGATTTATTTTAAACTGCAAAACACTATGCACCACTGCACTTTGTATACCAGGGTTGGCTGGTCTTCTCTAGCCACTCGTAGGCTCAGTCACTGGGATACTTTTATTTACAAAGCCATTTTGGGTTTACTAACTTTTTATTTGTGCATTTTTAATTTGTATTGTTCAGAAATGTGGTGGGTCGTCTCTTCGTTCGCTGGACTTTATCCTGCTAACTGTTCCAAATGTCCGAACTGAATTTGTTAAAAGGGCTTTTATGTACTCTGCACCATCGTCTTGGAACACCTTACAAAATACTTTTAAACTGGAAGAACTTGTCCCGATTGGTGTTTTTAAATCACCGATGAAGGATTTTGAGGCCGATTCCCTGACCTGTCAATGTTTTTAATTTGCTGTTTTATACCCTTGTGAATTCAATGGTTTTTACTAGATTACTTGTAGTTTTTCATGTTGTCTGTCTGTAATTTTTTTGTAATGATTTGGTGCTGCCCATCTTGGCCAGGGCGCTCTTGAAAAAGAGATTTTAATCTCAATGAGCCCTTCCTGGTTAAATAAAAAAATGTACAGGGTATTGTAAGATTAGATAGGGAAGGCAATAAATAGGCCATAGTGGTGAAATAATTACAATTTAGCATTAACACTGGAGTGATAGATGTGCAGATGATGAATGTGCAAGTAGAGATACTGGGGAGCAAAAAGAGCAACAACAACAAAAAATAACATGGGGATGAGGTAGTTGGGTGGGCTATTTACAGATGGGCTGTGTACAGGTGCAGTGATCTGTAAGCTGCTCTGACAGCTGATGCTTATAGTTAGTGGGGGGAGATATGAGTCTCCAGCTTCAGTGATTTTTACAATTTGTTCCGGTCATTGGCAGCAGAGAACTGGAAGTAAAGGTGGCCAAAGGAGGAGTTGGCTTTGAGGATGACCAGTGAAATATACCTGCTGGGTAGCATGCTACGGGTGGGTGCTGCTATGGTAACCTGTGAGCTGAGATAAGGCGGGGCTTTGCCTAGCAAAAACGTATAGATGACCTGGAGCCAGTGGGTTTGGCGACGAATATGTAGCGAGGGCCATCCAACGATTATACAGGTCGCAGTGGTGGGTAGTATATGGGGCTATGGTGACAAAACGGATGGCACTGTGATAGACTGCATCCAATATGCTGAGTAGAGTGTTGGAAGCTATTTTGTAAATGACATCGCCGAAGTCAAGGATCGGTAAGGACAGTCAGTTTTACAAGGGTATGTTAGGCAGCATGAGTGAAGGAGGCTTTGTTGCAAAATAGGAAGTCGATTCAAGATTTAATTTTGGATTGGAGATGCTTAATATGAGTCTGAAAGGAGAGTTAAGGGTCTAACCAGACACCTAAGTATTTGTAGTTGTCCACATATTCTAAATCAGAACCATCCAGAGTAGTGATGCTAGCTGGGCGGGCGGGTGCGGGCAGCAATCAGTTGAAGAGCATGCATTTGGTTTTACTAGCATTTAAGAGCAGTTGGAGGCCACGGAAGGAGTGCTGTATGGCATTGAAGCTCGTTTGGAGGTTTGTTAACACAATGTCTAAAGAAGGGCCAGAAGTATACAGAATGGTGTCGTCTGCGTAGAGGTGAATCAGACACTCACCAGCAGCAAGAGCGACATCATTGATATATACAGAGAAAGGCGTCGGCCTGAGAATTGAACCCTGTGGCACCCCCCATAGAGACTGCTAGAGGTCCGGACAACAGGCCGTCCGATTTGACACACTGAACTCTGTCTGAGAAGTAGTTGGTGAACCAGGCAAGGCAGTCATTTGAGAAGCCAAGGCTTTTGAGTCTGCCGATAAGAATGCTGTGATTGACAGAATCGAAAGCCTGGGCCAGGTCGATGAAGACGGCAGCACAGTACTGTCTTTTATCGATGCCGGTTATGATATCGTTAAGGACCTTAACTTCTTCGATATAGGGGGCGCTCTTTTAATTTTTTGGATAAAAAACGTTCCCGTTTTAAACAAGATATTTTGTCACGAAAAGATGCTCGACTATGCATATAATTGACAGCTTTGGAAAGAAAACACTGACGTTTCCAAAACTGCAAAGATATTGTCTGTGAGTGCCACAGAACTGATGTTACAGGCGAAACCCAGATAAAAATCCAGTCAGGAAGGGACGCATTTTTTAAAACCGCCTCATTCCAATGACTCCTTATATGGCTGTGGAGGAGCTAGGAGTCAGCTTACGTTTTCCCCAAGGTGTCTGCAGCATTGTGACGTATTTGTAGGCATATCATTGGAAGATTAACCATAAGAGACTACATCTACCAGGTGGTCGCTTGGTGTCCTCCGTCGCAATTATTGCGTAATCTCCAGCTGCAGTATTTTTCTGTTTGCCTTTGATGAGAAACCGACTGCCAGGAATGATTTTTCATCTAATAGAATTGTGAAAAACACCTTGAGGATTGATTCTAAACAACGTTTGCCATGTTTCTGTCGATATTAAGAGCTAATTTGGAAAAAAGTTCGGCGTTGTGTTGACTGCATTTTCGGTTTTTTTTCTTAGCCAAACATGATGAACAAAACGGAGCTATTTCTCTTTCACAAATAATCTTTTTGGAAAAAATGAACATTTGCTATCTAAATGAGAGTCTCGTCATTGAAAACATCCGAAGTTCTTCAAAGGTAAATTATTTTATTTTAATGCTTTTCTTGTTTTTGTGAAAATGTTGCCTGCTGAATGCTAGGCTTAATGCTATGCTAGGCTATCAATACTCTTACACAAATGCTTGTGTAGCTTTGGTTAAAGCATATTTTGAAAATCTGAGATGACAGTGTTGTTAACAAAAGGCTAAGCTTGTGTTTCAATATATTTATTTCATTTCATTTGCCATTTTCATGAATAGGAAACGTTGCGTTATGGTAATGAGCTTGAGGCTATGATTACACCCCCGGATACAGGATTGCTCGACGCTAGAGGTTAAGCATGGCTGAGGTGCACCCATGACCAGCTCGGAAACCAGATTGCATTGTGGAGAAAGTACAGTGGGATTCGAAATGTTCGGTAATCTGTTTGTTAACTTGGCTTTCGAATACCTTAGAAAGGCAGGATAGGATAGATATAGGTCTGTAACAGTTTGGGTCTAGAGTGTCTCCCCCTTTGAAGAGGGGGATAACCGCGGCAGCTTTCCAATCTTTAGGGATCTCAGACGGTACGAAAGAGGTTGAACAGGCTAGTAATAGGTAATGGGGGTTGCAACAACTTCGGAAGAACATTTTAGAAAGAGGGGGTCCAGATTGTCTAGCCCAGCTGATTTGTAGGGGTCCAGATTTTGCAGCTCTTTCAGAACTTGGGTGAAAGAGAAGTGGGGTGGGGGGGGGAGCTTGGGAAAGTTGCTGTGGGGGGTGCAGAGCTGTTGACTGGGGTAGTGGTAGCCAGGTGGAAAGCATGGCCAGCTGTAAAAAGATGCTTCTCCATGGACTTTACAGTCTCCCAGAGCTTTTTGGAATTAGTGCACAGTCCTAACTCACTGTGTATACAACTCTTACAGTACGAGGGTACCCCCCCCCAGCCTAGACAGAGTAACGGACACTAGAACACCTGCAGCCTAGACAGAGTAACGGACACTAGAACACCTGCAGCCTAGACAGAGTAACAGACACTAGAACACCTGCAGCCTAGACAGAGTAACAGACACAAGAACACCTGGAGCCTAGACAGAGTAACGGACACTAGAACACCTGCAGCCTAGACAGAGTAACGGACACTAGAACACCTGCAGCCTAGACAGAGTAACAGACACTAGAACACCTGCAGCCTAGACAGAGTAACAGACACTAGAACACCTGCAGCCTAGACAGAGTAACAGACACAAGAACACCTGGAGCCTAGACAGAGTAACAGATACTAGAACACCTGCAGCCTAGAGAGTAACAGACACTAGAACACCTGGAGCCTAGACAGAGTAACGGACACTAGAACACCTGCAGCCTAGACAGAGTAACAGACACTAGATAGAACACCTGCAGCCTAGACAGAGTAACAGACACTAGAACACCTGCAGCCTAGACAGAGTAACAGACACTAGAACACCTGCAGCCTAGACAGAGTAACAGATACTAGAACACCTGCAGCCTAGACAGAGTAACAGACACTAGAACACCTGGAGCCCAGACAGAGTAACAGACACTAGAACACCTGCAGCTTAGACAGAGTAACAGACACTAGAACACCTGCAGCCTAGACAGAGTAACAGACACTAGAACACCTGCAGCCTAGACAGAGTAACAGACACTAGAACGAACACCTGCAGCCTAGACAGAGTAACAGACACTAGAACACCTGCAGCCTAGACAGAGTAACAGACACTAGAACACCTGCAGCCTAGACAGAGTAACAGACACTAGAACACCTGCAGCCTAGACAGAGTAACAGACACTAGAACACCTGCAGCCTAGACAGAGTAACAGACACTAGAACACCTGCAGCCTAGACAGAGTAACAGACACTAGAACACCTGCAGCCTAGACAGTAACAGACACTAGAACACCTGCAGCCTAGACAGAGTAACAGACACTAGATAGAACACCTGCAGCCTAGACAGTAACAGACACTAGAACACCTGCAGCCTAGACAGTAACAGACACTAGAACACCTGCAGCCTAGACAGAGTAACAGACACCAGAACACCTGCAGCCTAGACAGAGTAACAGACACTAGAACACCTGCAGCCTAGACAGAGTAACAGACACCAGAACACTGACATTTGGAAAATAAAATGTCACTAGACATTACATTCTAGTCATTTAGCAGACGGTCTTATCCAGAGCAACTTACAGGAGCAATTAGGGTTGCTTAAGGGCACAGACAGATTTTTCACTAGTCGGCTCGGGGATTCGAACCAGCAAGCTTTTGGTTTCTGGCCCAACGCTCTTAACCGCTAGGCTACCTGCTGCCTAGAGAAAATATAATGGACATTAGAACAAGTTGGCTGAAGCTTCGTATTTTTCTTCCTCTCTTTTAACAAAGAACAAGGTCGATTTTCAATTGGTTTTAGCCACCCGGGAGGAGGTCAGAGTAGCCTACTTTTAAAAAAATAACAGTATTCTGTCCGATACTGGGTTTTCCTTACCTTCATGGCCTTGTCCACCTTAAGATCCTCGAGGGATGGATACAGCGACATTCTGTGGGAAGAACACAAAGGAAACTGTCAATGTTGGCATGATAAAGAGTAAATACCACAATACAAATGAGAGAATCTCACCCATAAACTGCTAACCTTTGATGTGTCGGAAGACAGGATCAGAGAGGGGGGGGGGGGGGGCTATGGACCACACAGAGAGAGGGTTGGAGAACAGAGCGGTCTGTCTGTCTGTCTGTCCATAGACCCGTGCCCATACACAGCTCTGAAAGAGTGACACACATGGCATGGGGACTCCCAGGACATAAAGCTCATAATGAGATTCCTGTTTTTCAATTGAGGCTTAAGTTTTTCACCACTAATCCACCATGATCCATTTCTGCACTTCCAGACCCCTTCCCATCATCACTCATCCTTTCATTATTGTGAGACGGAAAAGAGAGAGAAGGGTAGCTAACGGCAACAAAGATGTGATGTAAGCTGAGAAGTGGGTGTGGTCAGAACACCCTATAAAAGGCCTAACTAACAAGCAAACAAGTCAGAGATACCCTTCTTATCCACATACTGTAGGCTGGGCGAGTTCTAGAACAAACAATGTAGGCTAGAAAATGACTGTAGTAAGTTAAGGTGGTTTTGATAACAAAAATGTGATAAAGAAGAATGTTCCTACCCTTAAAAATGCCGAAAGCTCACATTTAATGTTAAAACCTTTTTTTAAAATGGCCTCATCTGACTACTGCGTGCCTCCATCTTGATAACGTGTCATCAATGACATCACTTGAATGGTTCGTCTGACAAACAGCCCAGATTAGATTGTATGTTTGTAGCCTCATTGAGAATGTTTGAAATTTTGACAATACAAAAATTATGAAAATAAGTGCCTTTATAGAAGGCTATCCTGTTAATTAAGAGACTAGCCAGGTAACATGGTATGAACGATAAATTGACAAAAAATATATATACACCCACACCGTGCAAGGTGGGCTAGCTAGCCAACTAGTCCGAAACCACGGCAAGCTCAGCTACCATTGATATTTTGCTAGGTAGCCTAGCGACATTGGCAGCATCATTTGGTAACCGAAGAAGGCTGTTCTGTTCCCACTATTCCTAGGCCTTCATCGAAAATAAGAATTTGTTCATAACTGACTAGCCTAGTTAAATAAAATGTACAAAAATCTAAAGTCTCACAACTAGCTGCAATTGATTTAATAAAAGTGGACACTGTTAGCAACACTACATGTCTGGAGCAAACTCTTTCAGAACAGACACCTAGCTATCTAGAAGGAGGCTCCCGAGTGCATCTCAGTGCAAGAGGTGACACTACAGACCCTGATTCGATTCCAGGCTGTAACACAACCGGCCGTGATTATCAGCCGCCCTATGGGGACTCCCAGTTGTCCCAGCGTTGTACGGGGTAGACCGTCATTGTAAATAAGTATTTGTTCTTAACTGACTTGCCAAGTTAAATAAAATAGCATTGACTGAATACTTGTTTTTCTAGACAGCTCTTTCTAGCCCAGCTAGCTAGCTTCTCCTAGGTTTGGCACATCTGAAATCCCTCACTGCAAACCATATTGGATAACGTTTTATGCCTAGTGTAGACGATCTGCCTGAGGGAACATTTCGGCATTTCGTGTATGATCAGTGAGAAAGTCCATATTGCAAATGTACGGTCCCTTACCAGACGTCCGAAATCGTTTGTAAAATTCGCGGTTGGCGTCGGGCCGTGCGGTAGGGCCGGACCTACCGGGAAGTCATCGAATGAACTTTGTCGGACGTTCGGTTTCCGTTAAATAAAATAAACAAGTTTTGGACCGTTTTTTCCGCCGTCCCGGAAATTCCCACCAGATGGCATACGGAATCGTATGGCAATTTGGCAAAACATCACGAGTCACGACGGGGCCTTATCTCAAAAACTGAAAATATTTCGAAGCCGAAACTTGGTGAGCGTAGGTTTGGCGTAATGGGCAGTTGGCCCCGAACGGGATGGCGTCTAGGCCTCGACGGTTTTTGAGTTACGGCCATTTTTCTGGGATTAAAGGCTTAAAATGGAAGTAGATAAATTATTTTTCCACTTCAGGTCAAAGTCAAGGAGCCTCCGGTGTCAATAAAAAAAGAACCAGACATTTATCTATCGTCATTTAAGAGAAACGGAACAATGACAAATTGGTGATGGTCACAAATAGGCGCTTTTTTTTTCCCAACAGTTACAGATCCAGTTGCAGGGTGTTCATACGAATATTTTTAAAGTGTGCTGCGGAGCTCTGCGACATTTCTGTGATTTTCTATGATTTTCTGAAATAACACAACTCAGTTCTTAACGTAAAGACTTAAAACTCAGGATTATGTAAAGGCATACCCCAATCAGGATATGAGTTTATTTATAGCTTCCTGTGCCAACCAGAAGTGCCTTAAATGGTGTCATAGTGGCTGTTTCCAAGGGTTAAAAAGGTCAGATCATTTCAAAACTTCATATGTGTGATTAGGCAACCCCCATAAACTGTAAGTCAGTCATTTCTCCCAACAGATGTCAAAGAAAAGCTCTCTCACACACACACACACACAGCAAGGATGGAGTGACAAAGTGCGGTGCTTAAAGACACAGAGAGCAGGCAATGCAATGCATTACCATAATCCCTAGGCCGTGCCGAGTTCAACGAGATATCCCGCTTGACCGTAGCTCGCTCGGTCTAGGCGCAGCGACCATTAGAATAGTAGGCCCAAAATGAAGCCTGCCCCACAATGTCATTTGCTTTTGAGTGACAGTGAGAGAACCGTTAGGGTGAGAAGAAAAATTCCACCACATGAATGTTCCTAAGGTCCTCCCGATCTGAACAAGCCTAACCTTGACCGTGTGGCATTAACCCTTCACAGTAAAACAGGGTTTTTTGATCTCACAGATTACAGTGACATCTCTCCCCATAGGAATACATAGCCTGCACCACAAAATTCAACCTGAAGCCTATATGGGTTATGAATGCCGTATGAACCTGTCTTCGGTACCAGTCCATCAGGCCACTATGAGGTCTACCTGTGTCGAATCTAAGCTTCCTGGACCAACCGGAAGTGGTTAAAATGCCCCTAAAAGTGTATATTCATACCCTGCCTGCAGTTTGACAGACATAGTGCATTCAGGCCTGTGTAAATCAGTCAATTCTTAACGTAAAGACTTAAAACTCAGGATTCTGTAAAAGCATACCCCAATGAGGATATGTGGTGACTTATAGCTTCCTGTGCCAACCGGAAGTGCCATAATTGGTGTCTCAGGGGCTGTTTCGAAGGGTTAAAAAAGTCTGATCTGTCCAAAACTTCATTTATGTGATTAGGCAACCCCCATGAACTGTAAATCAGTCATTTTTCCCAAAAAAAAATCAAAGAAAAAAAAAAAAATCGCACTAAAACACAACTTGGATGGAGGGACGTATTGGGGTGCGTAGAGACAGACAGTGGCTGCAATAGTTAGCTTTGTTGGAGCTAAAAAAGAACGGTCGGACCTAGAGTTCCGAAACTTTAGAAACCTGTTCTAGACCTCCGGTCGATGGTGTGTGGTGAGTTACGTGGCTCTAGACGGTTCTCGGACCGAGAAACAGCCTCGTACATTTACAATAACTTCAATTCATTTTGACCATTACGAAAATGACGACGTTTAGAAAAGTCTCAGAGACGCAAGGCTAGGTGCATTGAAACCGGATCGGCCCATAGAGACGGACCCCAACGTTTCTGTCCGATAGCTCGTTCAAGGACCCCGTAGCAAGGCATGGAAAAAAGTGGATTTTCAGCACCAATTAGGGTTTTTCTCGGACACCAAATGACCTATCGAGCCGAAACTCGGGATTCGGGGTCGCCTCACATAGGACTTCACATAATGTCCGAACTGGACCCGCAGCTAGAACGTAACTATGTGTTTTACCTTTTTATTATGTTTTCAACTGAAGGCGCTGTGAATTATGGGCCTGCTCTGACATATGTGATAGTTGGCTACTAAATGAGTAGGAAAAAGTGGGTTTGGTGTCAATTGATATCCGTTTGGTGTCATAATGACATCTAATTGACTGATGGACACTGACTTGCTAGTTGACTTTTGTACATTTGCAATATGTTTAAACGGAGAGGGACCATCACCAAAATGGCATTCTGAAATCAACACAAAAAATGGCATCACCATAGTCTCCAGACTGTGCCGAGTTCAACGAGACGCCCCGCTTGACCGTAGCTCGTTCTGAGTGCAGCAAACTTGAAAAAAAGAAGGCCCAAAATGAAGCCTGCACCACAATGTCATTTGATTTTGGGTGGCAGTGAGAGAACCGTTAGGGTGAGAAGCACAATTCGACCTCAGGTACGTTCCTGAGGTCCACCCGATCCGTGCAAGCCTAACCTTGAACGTGTGGCATTAACCCTTCACAGTAAAAAGAAGGTGTTTACTCGAAACAGCTTGCTTTGACTTCTCTCCCCATAGGAATACATTGCCTGCACCTCTAAATTCAACCTGAAGCCTATGTGGGTTATGAATGCCTTATGAACCTGTCTTCTATGACAGTCCATCAGGCCACTATGAGGTCTACCTGTGTCGAATCTAAGCTTCCTGGAGCAACCGGAAGTGGTTAAAATGCCCCTAAAAGTGTTTACCCATACACTGCCTGCAGTTTGATAGACATAGCGCATTCAACCCTGTGTAGATCAGTCAATTCTTAACGTAAAGACTTAAAACTCGGGATTCTGTAAGTGGCTATGTAAATCAAGACATGTGTTTACTTATAGCTTCCTGTGCCAACCGGAAGTGCCTTTAATTGGGTCACACTCTCTGTTTCGAAGGGTTAAAAAAGTCACATCTCTCCAAAACTTCATATGTGTGACTAGGTAACCCTTCTGAACTGTAAATCAGTCATTAATCCCAACAGATGTCAAAGAAAAGCTCCCTCACACACACACAGGAAGGATGGAGTGATAAAGTGCGGTGCTTAAAGACACAGAGAGCAGGAAATGGCATTAGCATAATCCCTAGGCCGTACCGAGTTCAACGAGATATCCCGCTTGACCGTAGCTTGCTCGGTCTAGGCGCAGCGACCATTAGAATAGTAGGCCCAAAATGAAGCCTGCCCCACAATGTCATTTGATTTTGGGTGAGAGTGAGAGAACCGTTAGAGTGAGAAGAAATATTCCACCACATGAATGTTCCTAAGGTCCTCCCGATCTGAACAAGCCTAACCTTGACCGTGTGGCATTAACCCTTAACAGTAAAACAGTGTTTTTTGATCTCACAGATTACAGTGTCATCTCTCCCCATAGGAATACATTGCCTGCACCCCTAATTTCAACCTGAGGCCTATGTGGGTTATGAATGCCGTATGAACCTGTCTTCGGTACCAGTCCATCAGGCCACTATGAGGTCTACCTGTGTCGAATCTAAGCTTCCTGGACCAACCGGAAGTGGTTAAAATCACCCTAAAAGTGTTTACCCATACCCTGCCTGCAGTTTGATAGACATAGTGCATTCAAGCCTGTGTAAATCAGTCAGTTCTTAACGTAAGGACTTAAAACTCAGGATTCTGTAACAGCATACCCCAATGAGGATATGTGTTGATTTATAGCTTCCTGTGCCAACCGGAAGTGCCATAATTGGTGTCTCAGGGGCTGTTTCGAAGGGTTAAAAAAGTCTGATCTTTACAAAACTTCATATGTGTGATTAGGCAACCCCCATGAACTGTAAATCAGACATTTTTCCCAAAAAAATTCAAAGGAAAAAAAAATCACACTAAAACACAACTTGGAAGGAGGGACGTATTGGGGTGCGTAGAGACAGACAGTGGCTGCAATAGTTAGCTTTGTTGGAGCTAAAAAGAACCGTCAGACCTAGAGTTCCGAAACTTTAGAAACCTGTTCTAGACCTCCCGTCGATGGTGCGTGGTGAGTTACGTGGCTCTAGAAGGTTCTCGGACCGAGAAACAGCCTCGTACATTTGCAATAACTTCAATTCATTTTTGCATCACGAAAATGACGACATTTAGAAATGTCCCAGAGTCGCAAGACTAGGTTCATTGCGAACGTCTCGGCCCATATAGACAGACCCCAACGTTTCTGTCCGATAGCTCATTCAAGGACCCCGTAGGAAGTCATGGAAAATAGTGGATTTTCAGCACCAATTAGGGTTTTTCTCGGACACCAAATGACCTATCGAGCCGAAACTTGGGATTCGGGGTCGCCTCAGCTAGGCCAACACATAACATAAGAAATGGACCCGCAGCTAGAACGTAACTACGTGTTTTATGTTTTTTTTATGGTTTGAACCGAAGGCATTGTGAATTTTGGGCCAGCTCTGAAGTATGTAATAGTTGGCTACTAAACGAGTTGGAAAAAGTGGGTTTGGTGTCAGTTTGTATCAGTTTGGTGGTCAGAATGATATCTAATTGACTGATGGACTCTTGTCCACTTGACTCTTGTACATTTGCAATATGATTCTATAGTGAAAAAACATCACCAAAAGCGACATTCTGAAATCAACCCAAACGAGCGATTGAGATGACCCAGAATCACTGCAAAGCCATCCCGAGTTCATTGGGCCAGTCAATTTCACATTCCTGCAGGATTTTTATAGCATGACAAATTCGTGATGGTACCTGCCCATTAAAACATATTGCAAATGCACAGTGACTTTGAAAAAGTAAGGAAACATAAACAAAATAAATCAAAAAAATTTTGTTGCACATTTTAGATCACCAGTTGCACGGAGGAAAATCGTTACTTTTGACTTCCTATGACATATTGCAAATGGAGAAAACATATGCCTTATGCACAAGTAAAAAAAAAAAAAGAAAAAATATATGATAATAAAGTATGACTAAAGTATGTTGATAAAGTTCTTATACATGTTTTATTGACACAAAAATCGAAAGAATTTTGAAAAACGGTCCAGAAAGCACTTTAAGGATGTGTGAAGTTTTTTACCAAATTTTGACATTTGACTTTTGACTTCCTATGAAATCATATTGCAAATGGACAAAACATATGCCTTATGCGCATGTAATTTAAAAAAAAAACAAATTATGATGACAAAAGTATACTCATACAGTTCTTACACATGTGTAATTGACAAAAAAAATCGAAAGAATTTCGAAAAAAGGCCCAGAAAGCACTTTTTTAAGGGGTGATGAGTTTTTTTTTTTTTTATTCTTTTTTCAAAATTTTGCTTTTGGATGTTGACTTGGGTTCCATTTGCAATATGAAAAGCCCCGGTGGAACGCACACGCCCCCTATTGGAATTTTGAAGTGTTACAATTGGCAATTGCCATATGGCATTTGCAATATACTTTGCACGAATCAACGCCAAATTGGGTGGTTTTGGCCATCGTGTATATGGTTTGTCCAATGCCAATATTTTGCCATTAATTTTTGTCCAAATCAGGGGGGTATTCCCTTACATGCAGTTAACAACATCAAGGTTGGTATGCTAACTATCTAGCTAACATATGCTGACGCAGTACGAGCCAATGCCCATGTCAAAAGTACTGTAATGTTTAACACAGCAAAACCTTGCCCGCTGAATGAACAAAAACATGTGCAAGTGGGTTGACTGGACTATACAGGGTAATTCTATGCTAGCTACCGGCATTGTTATTGTGGACATCATGCATTCAGCTAGCTTGCTAATGTTGAGTAACAGTTGATATGATGCCCCTGTCCATGTGAAAAACCACTAATGTAGCCTACAGCTGAATGAGCTCAAAAACATTTGCAAGTGGTTTATTTTATAATATTTTTTCACCCCTTTTTTTGTGATAGCCAATTGGTAGTTACTGTCTTGTCCCATCAATGCAATTCCCGTACGGACTCGGGAGAGGCGAAGGTCGAGAGCCACGCGTCCTCTGAAACACGACCCCACCAAGCCGCACTGCTTCTTGACACACTGCTAGCTTAACCCGGAAGCCAGCCACACCAGTGTGTCGGAGGAAACACTGTACAGCTGGCGACCAAAGTCAGCGTGCCTGCACCCGGCCTGCCACAAGTAGCCGCTACAGCGCGATGGGACAAGGACATCCCGGCCGGCCAAACCCGGACGACGCTGGGCCAATTCTGCGCCGCCTCATGCGTCTCCTGGTCACAGCCGGCTGCGACACAGCCTGAGATCAAACACGGGTCTGTACTGACGCTGGGTCTGTAGTGTGGAAACGTCTTTCTATCCTGAGCTAGGCGCCGAGGCCACATCTTTCTATCCTGAGCTAGGCGCCGAGGCCACATCTTTCTATCCTGAGCTAGGCGCCGAGGCCACATCTTTCTATCCTGAGCTAGGCGCCGAGGCCACATCTTTCTATCCTGAGCTAGGCGCCGAGGCCACATCTTTCTATACTGAGCTAGGCGCCGAGGCCACATCTTTCTATCCTAAAATATTGTATTATGTTCTAAAAGCATTTTCATAACATAAAGGTTACCGAACCTCGACATGTAAAACAATGTAGGTTGATTTGAGCATTTCCGTTTGTAACAGTCAAAACATACAACAGGCAGAATGTGTCATTGTTCACACACAGCAATCCCCCAGGGCACGTCATCAGTTAAAAAAACATGTTATGTAAGCCTCAACCTGCAGCCCGTTTGTACTGCTGCCTTGTCCCCAGTCACTGAACGAGCAACACAGCAAAACATCTCAAGGAGCTGGGCTTTTGCTGGGCTTTTGATCTCCGGAAGTCTACTATCAAGAAGAAAACATTGACGTCATAAAGATTTTGTCAAGGAACATAAAATAGTTTCTATCAACTAAAAACAAGAAAGTACATTACATCTATTAACACTGAAACCTATTGAGGAAGCTTGTGGTGGTTTCTACCTGGTACAAGGCCTTCAGAAAGTATTCACAACCCCCAGGACTTTTTCCACATTTTGTTATGTTACAGCTTGAATTTAAAATTGATTAAATTAAGATATTTTTTGGGGTCACTGGCCTACCCACAATACCCCATAATGTCAAAATGGAATTGTGTTTTTTGAGATTAAAAAAAACACAATTATATATGAAATGTCTTGAGTCAATAAGTATTCAGCCCCTTTGTTATGGCGAGCATAAAATGTTTTTTTTTTTTTTTTTCATTGCTTAACAAATCATTGCATGGACTCACTGTGTGCAATATTGGTGTTTTACCTCTGTACCCCACACATACGATTATCTGTAAGGTCCCTCAACTGAGCAGTGGTTTTCAAACACAGATTCAACCAGAAAGACTAGGAAAGTTTTCCAATGCCACGCAAAGAAGGGCACCTATTGGTAGATGGATATTTTTTAAAAGCTGACATTGAATAGCTCTTTGAGCATGAAGTTATTCATTACACGTTGGATGGTCTATCAATACACTCAGTCACTACAAAAATACAGGCATCCTTTTTAACTCAGTTGCGGAGAGGAAGGAAATTTCACCGTGAGGGATTTCACCATGAGGCCAATGGTGACTTTAAAACAGTTAAGAGTTTGATGGCTAAGATAGGAAAAACATCAACATTGTAGTTACTCCACAAATTACAATACTAACATACAGTTGAAGTCGGAAGTTTACATACACCTTAGCCAAATACGTTTAAACTCAGTTTCACAATTCCTGACATTTAATCCTAATAAAAATTCCCTATCTTCGGTCAGTTAGGATAACCACTTTATTTTAAGAATGTGAAATTTCAATAATAGGAGAGAATAATAATTTATTGAATATTTTATGTCTTTCATCACATTCCCAGTGGGTCAGAAGTTTACATACACTCAATTAGTATTTGGTAGCATTGCCTTTAAATTGCTTACCTTGGGTCAAACGTTTCAGGTAGCCTTCCACAAGCTTTCCACAATAATTTGGGTAAATTTTGGCCCATTCCACCTGACAGAGCTGGTGTAACTATGTCAGGTTTGTAGGATCCTTGCTCGTTCTGTACACAAATGTTCTATAGGTCAGCGCTTTGTGATGGCCACTCCAATACCTTGACTTTGTTGTTCTTAAGCCATTTTGCCACAACTTTGTAAGTATGCTTGGGGTCATTGTCCATTTTGAAAAACCCATTTCCGACCAAGCTTTAACTTCCTGACTGATGTCTTGAGATGTTGCTTCAATATATCCACATAAGTTTCCTTCCTCCTGATGCCATCTATTTTGTGAAGTGCACCAGTCCCCCCTGCAGCAAGGCACCCCAACAACATGATGCTGCCACCCATGCTTCACGGGATGGTCTTCTTCGGCTTGCAAGCCTCCCCCTTTTTCCTCCAAACATAACGATGGTCATTATGGCCAAACAGTTCTATTTTTATTTCATCAGACCAGAGGACATTTCTCCAAAAAGTACGATCTTTGTCACTATGTGCAGTTGCAAACCATAGTTTGGCTATTTTATGGCGGTTTTGGAGCAGTGGCTTCTTCCTTGCTGAGCGGCCTTTCAGGTTGTTGATATAGGACTCGTTTTACTGTGGTTATAGATACTTTTGTACCCGTTTCCTCCAGCATCTTTACAAGGTCCTTTGCTGTTGTTCTGGGATTGAGTTGCACTTTTCGCACCAACGTACGTTCATCTCTAGGAGACAGAACGTGTCTCCTTCCTGAGCAGTATGACAGCTGTGTGGTCCCATGGTGTTTATACTTGTTCATCTGTACAAACAATAGTGCGCGTGGTACCTTCAGGCGTTTGGATATTGTTCCAAAGACGAACCAGACTTGTGGAGGTCTATAAAAACAATTCTGGAGTCTTGGCTGATTTCTTTTGATTTTCCCATGATGTCAAGCAAAGAGGCACTGAGTTTGAAGATAGGCCTTGAAATATATCCACAAGTACACCTCCAATTGACTCAAATAATGTCAATTAGCCTATCAGAATCTTCTAAAGCCATGACATCATTTTCTGGAATTCTCCCAGCTGTTTAAAGGCACAGTCAACTTAGTGTATGTAAACTTCTGATCCACTGGAATTGTGATACAGTGAGTTATAAGTGAAATAATCGGTCTAAACAATTGTTGGAAAAATGACTTGTGTCATGCACAAAGTAGAAGTCCTAACCGACTTGCCAAAACTATAGTTTGTTAACAAGACATTTGTGAAGTGGTTGAAAAACGTGTTTTAATGACTCCAACCTAAGGGTATGTAAACTTCCGACTTCAACTGTAATTGACAGAGTGAAAAGAAGGAAGCCTGTACATAATAAAAATATTAAAAAACATGCATCCTGTTTACAACAAGGCACTAAAGTAATACTGCAAAAAATGTTACAAAGCAATTACCTTTTGTCCTGAATACAAAGTGTCCAATACACATTACTGAGTACCACTCTCATTATTTTCAAGCATAGTGGTGGCTGCATCATGTTATGGGTATGTTTGTCATCGTTAAGGACGGGGGAGTTTTTCAAGAATAAAAAAGAAACAGAATGGAGCTAAGCACAGGCAGAATTTAATAGGAAAATCTGGTTGAGTCTACTTTCCACCAGAGACTGGGAGATGAGGTCACCTTTCAGCAGGACAATAACCTAAAACACAAGGCCAAATCTACACCGGAGTTGTTTACCAAGAAGACAGTGAATGTTCCTGCGTGGCCGATTTACTGTTTTGATTTGAAAATCTACGGCAAGACCTGAAAATGGTCAACCAACTTGACAGAGCTTGAAGAATTATTTTTGGAATAAATGGGCAAAGGTGTGGAAAGCTCTTAGAGACTTAGCCAGAAAGACTCACAGCTCTAATCACTGCCAAAAGTGCTTCTACAAAGTATTGACTATGGGGTGTGAATAATTATGTAAATTTGATATTTATGTCATTTCATTTTCAATAAATTTGCAAAAATGTTTTAACTTTGTCATTATGGGGTATTGTGTGTAGAGAAAAGTATATTTAATCAATTTTGAATTCAGGCTGTAACACAAAATGTGGAATAAGTAATTGGGTATGAATACTTTCTGAAGGCAATGTACAGTATGTACTGGGGCTGATATGGTCTGTGTTTTGGTACTGAGCCTCCGCTCTCTCAAAGCTGGTAAACAAATACACACAAGTTATCATGGAAAACTAGCATAATCACAGGACTGAGGGTGGAGCAAGACTAATGGATCTAGGCCTAATGGAATAGCAAGAGACAAACAGGATGAGAGAGCAGTTTCCCTTTTACTGGAAGAGATAGGTCTACAGCCAGAGTTAACAAGAAACTAAAAGCTCACTTACAACCACTAGAAAGAGAAAGACAGAATGAGAGAGAGGGGGAATGAGAGAGAGGGAGGGAATGAGAGAGAGGGAATGAGAGAGAGGGAGGGAGGGAATGAGAGAGAGGGAGGGAACGACAGAGGGGAAATGAGAGAGGGAGAGAATGACAAGAGTGCATCACATGACAGAGTACACACTTCCAGTACAGAGTAAATAGAGATCAGCTGTACTATAGGGTGTGGCAGGTGAAACTGTCCCAGAGTCTACAGTAGACACCTACCATGCCGAGGAGTAAAAGCCCAGTCACTTATGAATGACTAATCGTCATCATCATCATCATCATCCTCAACTA
This sequence comes from Oncorhynchus mykiss, assembly GCF_013265735.2. Classification (NCBI taxonomy): domain Eukaryota; kingdom Metazoa; phylum Chordata; class Actinopteri; order Salmoniformes; family Salmonidae; genus Oncorhynchus; species Oncorhynchus mykiss. The sequence goes on along the minus strand of NC_048580.1, from coordinate 69,315,678 downwards.
CTCAAACATACAAGCCTTGCCTTTAAGGACCAGGCCTTTGGCTATGGTGTCCTTCTGATCAAATTGTTTCCGTAGGCCTATGTGTACATTCGTTAAGATGTCACCTGAGCCATACGGGTCATTCCAGGAAGAAGAGAAGACATGAACTGGTCTGGTCGCATTTCCGGTACGACATCAGAATCACTGTGAATTACGGTTTGTTTATAAGTTGGTGTCTCCAGTGTGTTGTTGAGAATGGTGTTGAAAAGGAAAAGTACAAGAGAGATGTTCATGTCACATGCTGTTCCTTTTTATATTATACACTGTGGCATCCCACTTTGTGAATAAATCACAAGATAAGCCATGAACAGGAAACAGGAACTTAGAGGTAGTCAAAGATACACTGACTGTGGTCGACATGGTAGCAGTGTCAATGTCCAAGTTCTCTCCCCCCCCCCCCCCCCCCCACACACACACACACACACACAACAAAATTAAGGGGGAAAAAAACTACACAACACACAGCGAACTTAGAGAACAAAACAACAAAAAAATACACCCTATCCCACAACATTGATGCAAATGATACTCACTCCTACACGTGAAGCACTGTCAAACCACACACCACGAAAATAGACAAATCCTTGTTCCTCTACAAGAACAACATACAAGACAACGGACAACACACAATTGTGAAAAGACATAACCCTACTAACACATTCCTACTAACAGGTGGTTGACACTACTACAAAGTTTTAAAAACAAGTGATAAAAATAAGCACATCATGTGAACATTTAGCACAATCACTGAGCCAAGCTAAACATGCCCAACAATCACGTTACTAAAGTCAAGACTACTGTACACTACACACCCAATTCACAGACCAGAGAGAGAGAGAGAGACACACTCCATTATGTCTCTGAACACCAAATGAAAATATGGGAAGTGCCTTGAAATGTGCCCCCCACCCCAACCACCACCACCACCACCACCGGCCAGAGAATGGGGGGGAGAGAGACTATGACAATGATCACAAGGTCCACTATTATAACTAATAACATGTTTTATGTCCTCTCACCTTCCTCTTTGTTTTCAACCAGTGTTTACCAAGTTGTGATAAAATATATGCCTAGCTACCCCATTCAGAATGTTCTTCTGTGCAGTCCTACAGTACTGAAGTTAGCTTCATCCCTCAACTAGGCCATTTAAAATGACCATTTATAGTAACAATTTTGACTTTTAATTTATTTTACAGATGGCTACCCATTTGCAACATTAAAAGTTACTTATTTTTTATTTGATATAAAATGGTAATTTAAAATGGCTATTTCGCAGGACGAAGCTACACTGAACTAAACCATTGACATCCATATTCATTAATCTGTTTCAGTGCTGTCTGAGCTGAACAGTGACTAGATTGACCTAGGTCACTATACGCTTCTAAATCAGAAAGGTTGAGATTCTCCCAAACATTAACCTAGATGTCTAGTTAAATAAAGGTTCAATAAAAATACAATTAAAACGTTCCATACAGCTCATACTTAATAAGACATCACACATTTTGCTAAGACGGTCTACAGCTGGCTAATGTCTGTCACATCTCTTTAGTGTGACAGACATTTGTGTAGCATGAGTCAAGAAATCACATGATGTCATGAGTCAGAGGTTTCAAAAACATTGAGATTTAATTAACATTTGTAAACAAATATAGTTGAAACATTAGTTAGGTATGTAGCTGAATATGTAGTTTGCTAGCCAGTTAACTGTACTTACCTGGCCAGGCTAATAGCCTCACTGTGACACCATATGATAAAAGACAACCACATGGAAGGCACAGTGCATCTCGCTATAGCTAACTTGGCTAGTTAGCTATATATATATATATATATATATATATATATCAGCTAACTAACAAGAAGTTGTGGCTAAACGATGAGATACCTAGGTTAACTGGTTACCTAGTTAGCTAAATGTATCAAGACAAGATGTTACTGTTTTCTTTATTCCTCCAATCTCGGCTAACACGTCGCTGGTGAATAACTTTGCTCACTTACGTTCAATCACCACCTTTGTTTCGATACATTTGCTAGCAAGCTAACAGTATTTAGCTAACCGGGAGAGCTACGCTAGCTAACGGGAAATGTTGTTGGACATATGTAAACTCACCTTAAAAGTTTTTGATGGTGAATGTCTCAGGGGGGGAGAAAAAAAACTCAGACTTTTAGTTACTATACTCCTTTTTCTGCTTCGTACTTGGGACGAAAGCGCCGCTGTTGAGAAGTGATATTCCGAGTCACCGCTAATGTCCTGGTCTAGAAAACCCAAGTCAATCAGAGGCGGTGACACAACCAATGACCGCCCATCAGCTGTTGCCGTCTCAGGGCATCCATACATAATGCAGACATACATAATGCATGCAGCTATGGTCAGGAATATCTCATTTTCAAGATTTTTCGCAAGTACTTGAAATTGTGCAATATGAGGTGGTTAAAGACAATCTGTGAATTTAGTTAGTTCAGTAACTGTTCGTCAGTGGAAAATGGGGCTACTACTACTACTGTGGAGCAATTTTGCCACTCTTCTACGTCTTGCTGTGGGTGATGGCTCATATATCTTCTAATCCCTATGAATATGAGCGATGATCCATAAAACCCTATTCCAATCCCGAGATACCACTTCGGTTTCTATAGCAAAGCAGACACTAATTGAACACCTTGATACTTAAAAGGTGCCACTACACCTAGAATGTCTCAGCATGTCTCCCCTATGTTGAAGCTAGGTGAATTGCAACAGCACTAAGTAGGCTGTATTAAAAACACATCTCCCCCTCACCCGCAACATGGCAGAGACACGGGCTTAGCGCCTCGTATCATGTGGATATATATGTATGCAACAAAAAGTTAAACATTCTCCTTCTGCTACCATTTATGTAAGCCGTATAGACATACAGTTTGATTCATACTTTCGATAAGTTCCATTTGAAATGAATGTACAGTACTTCTGGTGTACCAACATTCAAAACACTCGGTGTGATCGAGGCGTGAGCCTTTTAGTTTCGGTTTTGGTTCACCGGTTTCAAACAGTTGTAAAAACAAAAATGTTTTGCTATTGAAAAATACATTTCACAGGGATTTAGATGGTACAAGGATCCCCTACACGAATATTCAGTGCTTGTTTTTGAGCGAACAGTGTATTATTTTAGCAACCACGAAAAGAGCCATTTCCACTAGATAACACAGGCACAAAGTTAATGCAGCTTCGACCGCGGCGGCCGCTCCGGGAGGAGAACGCAACAGGCGAATATCACAGCCAATCACAACACTGGCGGGTAAATAATACTGCGAAACCCTATCATTCTACTATTACTGCAGATATAATATGTACATTTTCTAAAATTACAACGCAACATTTCAACAAAAAAACATTCTTTAATAACCCCAACCTCATTAATGCCAGATATCCCGGTAATTGAAGAAAAAAATGGACTTTCCACAAAGCAGGTAGAGAGCACTTTATTGCAACTGCAAAACATTTATTGGTTGTGCCTGCGTATGTAACTCAGCACACAAATACACAGTACATAGGACTGCATTTGTGCCATGCGCCTAGACAGCTGTAACATCAAGAGCAATGATGGCCAGCATCTGAACATGTTCTCTATGCATTAGATTTAACTCTATTTCAACATACTTTTAAATGTGATACAAAACATGGATGTCTCCGTCACCTGACTACCACAACACAGCATTTTTATTTAGGCAGTGTGGTGTCAGTCTAATGACGCTGACAAAAAAATATTTACCATTCAATTACAGGTAAAAGTAGAAGTCATTCTTAGTTACCAAGTCAAATTGTATTGGTCGCATACACACATTTTAGAAAGATGGCATCTGAAAAATATATAATGTCAAGTTGTGAGACAAAATAAGGTGGGGGGGGGTCACAATTGAATCGATTCCTCAACCCCCTTTTCAAAATCATCACTACTCCAATTAATGTGCGTATACGATATGGTTCCCATCACTGTTAATAACACATGTATGGCTTTCAACAGGGTTAAAGATTTGACTTGGAAAGAAACATAAGCAACAACAACAACAAAAAATATGAAAATGCAAAACGTTGACACCTATAGATCAGGATATCATTATGTAGGACATGCAGAACCAGCTAGTTGGTTGCTCGTATGTCTCGTAATGAGAGACACGCAATATGATACAACAATTCCCTTCTGTACTGGTTTCTCTGTGCAGAATGCTCACTAGCGCCTAATAAAGTTAATCAAAATGAAAGGAAACATCACTATTTAGTCTGGGTAAATAACATATGTTCCTGTTGTATACCATTAAGACATCCCATGACTCAATATTTTAATACACTTATGCCTCTCAACATTACACTAGGCCCTACAACTCTAAAAAAAAAAATCTATTCATATTTGTTCTACTTTCAGCTGGGTGAGGTATGGATGCAAACATGTACTTTTCATATTCTCTTAGTTTTGTTCCTCGGGTAGGCTTCACGTCAAGCACCAGCCCTCTATGTTGCTGATAGGTTCTCTTGAAAAGAGATGAATGTCGCTGCTAATATTTCATTGGTATTTTGCATTACTCATATAACCATGCACAACCAATCATTTCACAAAACAAAGTAAAGCACAATTAAAAAATTAAAGATTTAAAAACATCAAGGTTTGTAAGGTTTTAAGGTTATGGCCCATAGGTTTTTAAAGAAAAACAAAATAACCAAGGCATTGATAACGAAGATTTTGTATATATGGATAAAATAATGACCAAAGTGGTGGAATTATAGACTCAGGTCTCTTATAGAATCAAGTGCAGACTTTCTTAGCCTTTCTACATGTTTCCTAGGTAGAAAGCAGCCTGCAAAGACAGAGGAGGAAGAGGAGAAAGGGATTAGATTGAATCCATAGACTTGTAGATGCATTTGTGCTATTATTTAAACTACGGATAATAACAACAACAAAAAAACACTTAGAAAATCTTCAAAAAGTACTTACAAAAAAAATTAAAAAAAACTTCATTCAAGGCTCAGTAGCTCAACATCAAAGATGAGGGTGGCGTTGGGTGGAATGATCCCCGGGTGGCCCTTTGCTCCGTAGGCAAAGTCAGGCGAGCAGGTCAGCTTGGCTCTCTGACCGACACTCATCTGCAAGGAAGTGAGGGGGACATAGGTCAAGCACAGCCACACTGAGATAAAGCTATAGAGGAACCTACCTCTATGTTTTATTTCAGAAAGAAGCATTTATTTTATGATACTGTTGACAACTTTTTTTTTGTTCAAATTGTGTTCATTTATGCATCACTTTTTGGTTGTACATAAAGCAGCAAATCGACCCCAGACCAGACACTTAGTGTGTGTTTGTGTAATTGGGGGAGCGGTTTTGTCATGCTGTAAGTGTGGAGCCTCTGATGAAAACGTTGAGGGCTCTTGTGGAGAACTGCCATTGGCTGGGAGAATGCCTCGCCAACACAACAAAGACTAATACGGGCACGTCTCTTCACCGCATCTGTCGCCCTTGATAAGAATATTATGTAATCAACCTCCTGGCAAAAGCCCAGCGAACTGCTTTGAAGTACAACACAATGCCTCAGTCTCTCTCTCCTGTTGCACACATTTCCCTTTCAAATCTGCCGCAGCTACACATCACAGAGCTGTACAACAAGCAGACCGGACTGTGTGTACCGCCCTAGTAACAGTGAAGGTTTATGCTAATACTTCAAACCGTCTTCTTTAGCCCTCACAGAGCATGTCATATGTTCAGAGAAATACCATGTATGAAGGTCATTATGTTCCTACTGATAGAGACGGTGGTACCTGGAACAGTTCAATTCATCGAGTAAGAGAAATGTTTTTGCTCTGGGTAATCTTGACCGAGGGCTCATGCACAGCAAAGAAATACACCGATGGGACATTCTGTGCTTTGGCAAAATGGCAACCTCTCCGTTACAAGGACGTGGTAATTTAATTGTAAAACCCTTCTCCTGTACTTCCTAGTAGGGGCAGACAGACAACAGAAATGTCTGCACAGTACACCTACCTGCACGACTCCCTCTTCCCAGCCACGGATCACTTCCTGTTTTCCTATTTTAAACCTGAAGGGCTTGTCCCTGTCACGGGAGGAGTCAAACTTGCGTCCATCCGTCAGAGAGCCTGAGGAGGAGGAAATGAGAGGCAGAGAGGATTTATTTTGACAATCTGTAACAGAGATGGTGGCATGTCTTGTTACGTTTCAACGCAATCATTTCAGAACTGGACTGGGGGTGCAATTCCTGCACTAAAACCCAAACTAACTTGAGTTCCAGCAGGCAGACGAACACTAAAGGTGAAAGACGTACATCCTGTGGCTCTTGTAGGTCTACTTCCATATCTACTGTTATGCAACACAACAAGGGACAAAACCGACAGTTAACGAAGCATTAACAATATATCTTCTGAGCTAGTGTAAAACTATATCCCTGAATGCAAATGAAGGGATTCCACCAATAGCAGAAATAGCCCCTGCAGCTGTCTCTCGGGGTGGGCAGCAAAGTGACAGGAAAATGCCCATAACTGGGCGTCTGCACTCGGCAATCCATCCCGAGGAGGCGTTCATTGTGTACTGTTGTTGTTACCACCAATCAGGCCAGGAGGGGGCTAATCTCTGGTGTGCACTGCTGTGGGGCACATCAGGGGGGCAAGATATAGATAGTAATCCCAGACGTGGCGGGGTTGGGTGGCCAGATTTTTTTTCTTATTTTCTCTCTCTCTGCGTTGGCCAATATAATGATCTATTAGGGATGGAATTTATAATGCAAAAAACTTTTTCAGTTGTAATTTCTTTGACGTCGAACGTTATCGTTGTTGACGGTCTCAAAAATATCCCGTCAGGGAGCAGATTTATGCAAATAGGAGACTGACTTATCATGAGGGCAGTGGAGGAGTGTAATCATTGATGCCAATGGAAACCAGGCTTCCCCCACATATTTGACCAATAAAAAAATAAAAATTGTATAAAATAATTGAATCTTTCATCTCTCTGTGTTTTCATACTTTCCCTTAAAATTGGCAAATGGCTGAATCTCACTGGAGAAATCATCAGAGCGAGGGAAACAGCGCCCCTCTGTCTTAGTATGTGTAGCCCATGTATCTGATGCTGTCTGGACCAAAAGAGTTGTTGCCGCCACAACATTTGATTGATGACTGATGCCAACAAGCATTTCACCTCCGTTAATAAAAAAAAAGCTGAGCTCAACTGTCGGTTGTCCTGGCACATGCAAAATGTCCCCCAAAAAAGGAGGCCAGTTTGGATTTGGCTTTACACCAAATCAAATCGCATCAAAAGCAAAACGTTGTCAGAAAAACTTGTCCGTTCCTGGTCTGCTTGTGTCGTTGTCCTGCAGTAGCTAGCTTGCTAAATCAGCCCTTTCCTAAGTCCTGGATGGAGATTTGGACTCCATGATTATGATGGTGATTCTGATCTAACCATAAATTCATATATTGAGCCAAGGGTCTGAGATGATTGAAATGCAATATGTAGTCTAGTAGTCTCACGTTAACTAGCTAGTTAACTTAGCTGGTTCATTGTTGCCCATGCAAGGAAGTTAGGCTAGCAAGCATTTTAGCTAGGTAGCCTATGACAACAAAAACGAAAAGTGTACTGTATGAGAAAGCCATATAATGTTTTACCAACATGAAAGAGAGGAGAATGACGTTGTCATTCAACTAGTCTACAATTATGGCGAGTCAACTTTTTTTAAACTTGCATGCACACACACACACACACACACACAGAGAGAGAGAGCGAGAGAGAGAGAGAAAGCTGTACCATGGACAGTCACATGATAAATTAGCAACATTGATTGGACTAACTTGTCTTTGGTATCTTTCCGTTTGTTTCCACTGTATTATAGCCTAGTTGATTTGACGACGTTTTAATGTTGAAGTGTAAATGGTGCAGGAATAAGGGAGGCAGTTGCTCCCGGTGTCTTCGTGCTGACTTGCGGTAACTACGTGGATCTAAACCCAGCAGTTGCTCCCGGTGTCTTCGTGCTGACTTGCGGTAACTACGTGGATCTAAACCCAGCAGTTGCTCCCGGTGTCTTCGTGCTGACTTGCGGTAACTACGTGGATCTAAACCCAGCAGTTGCTCCCGGTGTCTTCGTGCTGACTTGCGGTAACTACGTGGATCTAAACCCAGCAGTTGCTCCCGGTGTCTTCGTGCTGACTTGCGGTAACTACGTGGATCTAAACCCAGCAGTTGCTCCCGGTGTCTTCGTGCTGACTTGCGGTAACTACGTGGATCTAAACCCAGCAGTTGCTCCCGGTGTCTTCGTGCTGACTTGCGGTAACTACGTGGATCTAAACCCAGCAGTTGTTTAGTAAACTGTAGAAAACATTCACTTGATGGACCGTGCTGTAGGTCATTTAACTATTTGTTACATGCAATATTTGTTTTTTTGTGGACACCGGACATGTGTTGCTTTCTGGTACTGTGATGAAACAAGTATATGTGTAGTCTAATTTATTCCGCCACTGTGACTGTTGTCTTTATTGTTGTCTCGGCCATATTGCATATCAGAGTGGTGGGCTAACGGGCTATAGAGCAAACAACACAATTATCACAGGTTGTAAATATGGCTTTTTTTTACTGGCTTGGCTTCCCCAGTGATATAACTCAAGCACCAGCTATTGCATGAGGGTACAGTTCACACATGAATAACAGGAAAATATAATTTTCTGGCAGGAAATTAAAAAGTGGAAGAAAAAAAAACTACTGTTGCTATAGCAAACGTAGTAAAACATGTAGAATCTTGCCAGTGATGTAAATATTTTGTGTATGCATGAACCCGAGTATAATGGAAGTTACATGATAATCCAATAAGAGTGTTAGGACTACAATAGCAGCTATCCTACAGCTAGATAGCTGACAATTGAATAGTCTAAATCGTATGAGAACATGGAGAAAATTATAAAATATACCAACCCATGCAACTATTACAATAACACACGAACTCATCAGTAAACAATTACAACGGAGGGGGGGGGGGGGGTCCATAAAAACACATCAGACAGCAATACTCAGTTCTTATCCAACGTCACCAATCCCCTCAACTTCAACAAAGGCAGGGTATCAGACTGGGTTTAAATCCCTCGCTGTCTCGTCTGTCTCGACCTCGGATTGAACCCTGCAGCTGCCGACGTCTGAACCCTCAACACAGACACCTACCTACCTGCATGTTATATTACCCTACTGTAATCACCTACGAAGTGTCCGGTGGCTACATTGTAACAAAGTAGTCTTGACTTCGCACGCGATGTTACAATGTTGCTCAATTTATACAATGTAGTAATAACCGCATTCCAATACGAAGAAGCCACCTGCCTCCCTTGTACAGAAAGACGTAACGCAACACACTGTTGGGTGGCCAGAGCTAAATATGTATTTGCAATTGCATCCAAATGAAATTCCCCTGAATGAAAATATTACTATTGAAACAAAAAAAAATGCACTCAATCGCCAAGGTTGTGGCCTGAGATTTAAGGGAATTTGCATTGGTGCTTGCATTCAGACAGACACTTGAAATGAATCTCCCAAACTCACCAACATAATGCACCACGCACGTCTGTCCTTTTTTAGGGAAGGTCCTTCCTGTGGGAGAAAAAGCCATAGAAAAACAGGATAACTGGCATGAAAAGACGACGAGACGCTAAAACAGGATAACGGGCATGAAAAGACGACGCGACGCTAAAACAGGATAACGGGCATGAGAAGACTAAGAGAAGCTGCCTTTTTTTGTGTGGAAATTAAAATGAATTAACGGAAATCCATCAGAAATCTTGAGCTAAAGATATGCATAAAAATATTTTACCATCGCCCGGGGTTATTGTCTCAATTTCTACTCCCATTTCCTTCGTTAATATCCCTCCACCCTACCAAGAGACTATCTTCCTTCAATCTGCTATTTCAGCGGCTGTTGTCGTCTGTCTCCGTGCGGCGGCGTCTACCACGTGATGGGAATGTAGCGGTTAAACCGGAAAAAAAGTGGGAGTGTTCGTCACATTTTGAGCGCGATATTTTTTATTTTATTCTGTTCATAAATAATAACAATGTAATAACAATGCACGCACCATTAAACGATCCCGGCGGTGATTTTTCTTCTTCTGTTGGATGTTAGATTTACCTTCCCCATTTATTTATTTTTATATATTTGATCTGTAATGAAGCATCAGCATCCCAGACTAGAATTTAGGCCTACTGTATACTAGGTTAAAATACTTCAAATAAAATGTCGATCTTGATCCCTTTGAATATAAGTGGTTTATTACAAAACATATTACTCCGAGGTCCTTGCATCCAGTGAACAGTACTGGACACCAGTGGTTCCCAACCAGAGCTACTAAGACCCCTGGTGGTACCTGCCCTATCCACAGAGGGTCTACCTACAGGGGGTACTTGAGAAGATCCATGAGACCATAGGCTTACTGGTAAAACGCACATGAGGGGGTACGTCAGGGGTACTCTGGGCAGAGAAAAATCAAGTTTGTGGTACATTAACAGAGAAAGGTTGGGAACCACTGTTGTACACAAAAGTGATTACAATGGTTGGATAAGAAAACACACACATGCAAAGATACAATACATAGGCGGAGTCAAGTGTCTGTGTCTCGGCCTGTGACCATGGCAATCGTCTTCCGTGGTATAAACACATGCGAGCTGCTGTGAAATAGGCAGCAGTGTCCTAGCGTGGTGTCAGATGAGGTGTGAACAGTCATGCACCATGTCAGACAAAGACACTGACTGATGGAAGTGTCCAGCTAGACATGCTGGCTGTGTCTGAGCGGAGTCTACAATCCCACTGCCTCCATTTCTTGGTTTCCAACCACTTTCCTGTAAAGAACAAAATGGCTTTGTAAGTGAAACAATGTCATAGAATTATCAGGAAAGCTAACATGTCTTCGTAAAATAATAATAATTATAATAATTAATTATATTTTTTATAAAATAATAATGTAGATTCTATTATGTACATTATTTTCATATTACTATTTGTATAACTTTTTTAATCTACTTTTATTTACTACTTGTTATTTTGGTACTCTTGTATTTGTCATTGCTGAGGATCATTAGCAAGTAAGCAAATCGCTGTACCATGTGCACGTGCCCAATAAACTTTTATTTGATTTGCGAGAAAAACAAAAACTAGACAGCTACAGTGATCTACCACTAGATGTCAGTCTAGCATACAATCAGTTCAACCAATTAATCCAAGTAATGTAGATCCACTGTAGGGTATTGGGACTATCAACAGGATGGAAACTCACTCTGCTTTCTGTAGTTCCTGTTGGATCTGGCCGCGCCGCTCCTCATTGATGGGGTAGAAATAAAACAGCACCAGACCAATGAGGAGGAGGACGACGGGCACAGGGGCGAACAGGACCCGCAACGCTGTGATCACAGCTGGGTTCTGCCTGCAGGCCCCAGGCTTATACCCTGCAAAGCTGAGGGTGGGGAGAGGGGGGTTACACTCGGTAGACAAGCAATTGCAGAAGAGGGGAAACTCTTCTGAAAGTGCCGCCGCACTACAGATAGAATCCAAGCATTGGTACAAATATAGATTGAGTCATGTATGGATTTATTTACATCAACATGACTCTTCGTTGGGTGCTGTTTGGAGACATGACAAAGGTCTAAACAGCACCCAAATGAAGAGTAATGTTGATGTAAAATAAATCCATACATGATTCAAATTATATTTGTACCAATACTTAGATTCTAGTGTCCAATCCCTGCAGGTGGAACTCACTGTAATGCCAGGGTGGAGATGCCCACGGACATCCCCCCTCCAAACTTGTTGAAGAAAACATAGCAGGAGTAAAACATGGGCTCTAGGTCTGTACTGGTGGGATTCTTCACCTTGAAGTCATCAACTACATCCGGCAACATAGACCTGCACACAGACAGGAGGACAAGGTACTGTGTGAGAATACATTGTAGACTATTTCACTAAATAAATAACACATTTATTACTGTCCACTTCTTCCTTCCTTCCTTCCTTCCTTCCTTCCTTCCTTCCTTCCTTCCTTCCTTCCTTCCTTCCTTCCTTTAGTAGATGACTTGTTGTAGTAAAACACAGATGTTTCTCAGCTCAGAGAGCACTGCAGACCATTTCTTAACTTTCCTCATGACTCAAGTCTTTAAGAGTGTGGTTGGTCTCCAATAGCTGTGGAAAAATAAGAATCTCAGAGTGTGTGGGAGGGAAGCGCCCCAGTCCAGAGTGTGTGGGAGGGAAGCGCCCCAGTCCAGAGTGTGTGGGAGGGAAGCGCCCCAGTCCAGAGTGTGTGGGAGGGAGGCGCCCCAGTCCAGAGTGTGTGGGAGGGAAGCGCCCCAGTCCAGAGTGTGTGGGAGGGAAGCGCCCCAGTCCAGAGTGTGTGGGAGGGAAGCGCCCCAGTCCAGAGTGTGTGGGAGGGAAGCGCCCCAGTCCAGAGTGTGTGGGAGGGAAGCGCCCCAGTCCAGAGTGTGTGGGAGGGAAGCGCCCCAGTCCAGAGTGTGTGGGAGGGAAGCGCCCCAGTCCAGAGTGTGTGGCAGGGAAGCGCCCCAGTCCAGAGTGTGTGGGAGGGAAGCGCCCCAGTCCAGAGTGTGTGGGAGGGAAGCGCCCCAGTCCAGAGTGTGTGGGAGGGAAGCGCCCCAGTCCAGAGTGTGTGGGAGGGAAGCCCCAGTCCAGTTACCAGGGAGACAGGGCCATTATGATAGGCTATACTGACCTAACTGTTTATATAGTGGCTTTCAAGATACTCTAGAGCACTGTTTCCTGAACTCAGTCCTCGGGACCCCTAGGGGTGCACGTTTTGGTTTCTGCCCTAGCACTATACCACTGTTTCAAATCAACAAAGGTTAATGATTATTTGAATCAGTTGTCTAGTGCTAGGGCAGGCCTGGGCAGCTCCAGTCCGCGGGGGCCTGATTGGTGTCACAGTTTTGCCCCAGCCCCAAGCTATCACACCTGACTCCAATAATCACCTAATTATGATCTTCAGTTAAAAATACAATTAGTTTTACAACAGCTGTGTTTGCTAGGGATGGGGGTAAAAGTGTGACACCAATCAGGCCCTAGGGATGGGGGTAAAAGTGTGACACCAATCAGGCCCTAGGGATGGGGGTAAAAGTGTGACACCAATCAGGCCCTAGGGATGGGGGTAAAAGTGTGACACCAATCAGGCCCTAGGGATGGGGGTAAAAGTGTGACACCAATCAGGCCCTAGGGATGGGGGTAAAAGTGTGACACCAATCAGGCCCTAGGGATGGGGGTAAAAGTGTGACACAAATCAGGCCCTAGGGATGAGGGTAAAAGTGTGACACCAATCAGGCCCTAGGGATGGGGGTAAAAGTGTGATGCCAAATCAGGTCAAAAACCAAAACGTGAACCCCTTGGAACTGAGTTAGGAGACCCTGCTCTAGAAGTTGCCTATCATTGTGATGAAATCAAGAGGTCAGAACATAGTTCTGAGGACAAATGCAAGTTGTGGCTCCTTAATGAGACAGAGAAAGTCAAAACAGTATCGTGCATATTCCTATAACATGACATTATTATGGGTGAAACCTACTGTTTCAGGTTTTTGACCTGATTTGTCATTACACTTATACCCCCATCCCTAGGGCCTGATTGGTGTCACACTTTTACCCTCATCCCTAGGGCCTGATTTGTGATTTGTGAGGGTGTTTTACTCGTTTCTGGCACCAACATAATGAGGGTGGGGGGTGTGACCGTGTGGTGTGGCTGGAGGCCTGGACTAGTTACAGTATGCTACAACATGTCAGTATGTTTTACCTTTATTTAACTAGGCAAGTTAGTTAAGAACTAGTTATTATTTTTTATAGTATTTTATTTACATTTTCTTTTTACATTTACCCCTTTTTCTTCCCAATTTTGTGGTTACAGTTATGACTCAACGCTGCAACTCCCGTACGGACTCGGGAGAGGCAAAGGTCGAGAGCCATGCGTCCTCCAAAACACGACCCAACCAAGCTTCTTGACACAATGCCCTTTTAACCCGGAAGCCAGCCACACCAATGTGTCCGAGGAAACACCGTGCACCCGGCGACCGGCCCGCTACAGGAGTCGCTAGGGCACGATGAGACAAGGACATCCCTGCCGGCCAAACCCTCCCCTAACCCAGGCGACGCTGGGCCAAATGGGTCTCCCGGTCGCGGCCGGCTGCTACAGAGCCTGGACTGGACTAGTGGCAAAGCTAGCTACTGCGATGCAGTGCCTTAGACCACTGCGCCACTCGGGAGGCACCAACAAATTCTTATTTGCAATGACGGCCTTCCCCGGCCAAACCCTATGGGACTCCCAATCACGGCCGGTTGTGATACAGCCTGGAATCGAACCAGGGTCTGTAGTAACGCCTCTAGCACGGAGATGTAGTGCCTTAGACCGCTGCACCACTCGGGAGCCCTAAGCCATTGAACATGTAATGGTACTGTATCTCTAATGCTTGTTAATACTATAATTTTAGTCATCATATTTATTGTGTTTTGACCTACAGTGCATCTGGAAAGTATTCAGACCCCTTGACAAGGTTCAAGGCTGTAAATTGCTGCCAAAGGTGCTTCAACAAAGTACTGAGTAAAGGGTCTGAATACTTATGTAAATGTGATATTTCAGTTTGACATTTTTCGTAAATTTGCAAACATTTCTAAAAACCTGTTTTTGCTTTGTCATTATGGTGTATTGTGTGTAGACTGATGAGGGAAAGAAGAAAAAAACAATTTAATAAATTTTAGAGTAAGGCTGTAACGCAACAAAATGTAGAAAAAGTCAAGGGGTCTGAATACTGTCAGAATGCATTGTATGTGTACAAACACAAACTCTCACCAGGGCAGCAGGTAGAGTGCCGATAGACTAGACCCAGATATGATGGACATAATGATGAAGACAGGCAGGTTGCTCTGTATGGAGGCAATGATCACAAGGGCTGGTGCATACATCTGAAAAAAGGAGAAACAACAGACAGAGTGATGAAGGAAGTTAAAAAATGTTAAGGATCAGGCGAAACATATACATAACCACGTTCTTGTAAAAGGGAACTTACACAGAGTCCTATGTACAGCGTCGTCTTCTTCCCCAGTCTCAAAAGCAATGTCTGCCACAGAGGGATGGACAATGTGGCAGCTGTCTAGACAAGGACACACACATACCAACAAAAAAAAAACAAAGACACTCTTGTTACCTAAATCAATGCATGAACCTGCTCTGAATGAGTGTCAACCCGTGGTTACTTTACTCACTAGCAGGATAAGGACGAGGTGTTGGAAGTAGGCCCCCAGACCTGCAGCATGGGTACAGAAGAGGGCAAAGTTTCCTTGAGCCATCTGGGTAATGTCGCCGTGACAAGAAAGAAAGAGAATAATTTAAAAGTCATTAACATCTCCATGATCATCATCATCATCATCATACACACAAAACACACAGTCCAGACCCTAGGGCGACCCTCACCTGGAAGGCAAGCGAGGCAAAGAGAAACCCGAATACGAGTTTCACGTAAGGGGTGTGTCCCACCACCATCTTCATACCTGCCAGGTAGGGCATACGGATACGGTCCAGGGTACTGAGAGGAGCTGGGGTGGAAAGTGAAACAAATCATCAATAAATAGCCTGATGTCTCTCGTACCCCAGTCAATTTTTTAAAATGAATCTACATACAACAGAAGCACCTAAGAAACCATGCTCACCCAACTGCTCCTTCACACCCAGGAAGAGCACAACACAACACAGGAAATAGATTCCTCCCAAAACCAAAGCAGCAAGCACGTAAGCTCTCCTCTGAAGCCAAGACAGAAAAATAACCAAATGAATATTAAATCAGCGTATCTGTACTAAGACACACAACAACAAGCTCAGGGGAAAACATCAAAAAAATACTTGTCAGTTCAGACAAGACAAGATTACACTTCCTGTAATGACCACAAACAGGGAAGAACCTATAACTGCAATGCTATTGCTGAATTTCTACAGTACAGGCAAATTCTAGTTGATAAGTTCTCTTTCACACTTTTGACATATTGCAGAGAGGAAGTGATGCAAAGTTGTCTTCTCGGTTACAGAAGAGTGTGATAGTGGTTATTGTAAGAGCGAGAAGAGAAAGACGGTGGGGGTTATGGATATGATGGACCAAACCGTGTTCTGAAGG
This sequence comes from Oncorhynchus mykiss, assembly GCF_013265735.2. NCBI lineage: Eukaryota > Metazoa > Chordata > Actinopteri > Salmoniformes > Salmonidae > Oncorhynchus > Oncorhynchus mykiss. Next base: position 69,299,504 of record NC_048580.1, on the reverse strand, counting down.
GTATCAGTGAGGGGTGAGGAGACGTTACGGAGGGAGGCCTCGCTGTAGTTCAGCTGGCTGCAGACTTGTGCACTCTTAGCATGGTACACCCCCACAATCTGACCCTGAATGGTTGCACCCGCCAGTGTTGCAAACACCTCCATCCCCATTCCTGAGGGAAAATAACTATTGAAGAGGATGGAGACATATACAATGAAAACAGTGACATGGAATTAACCAACCAGGAGTACTAGGAACCCTTGAAGTACCTGGCCTATCCACAGGGGGTACTTGAGAAGACTCATGAGACCATAGGTTAACTGGTAAAAGGCACATGAAGGGGGTACTTCAAGGGTACTCTGGGCAGAGCAAAATGTACTTGGTGGTACAGTAACAGAGAAAAGTTTGGGAAACACTGACATGGAGGAAATGGAGAGGAAAAACATTTTACCTCAGGTGTTTTGGGGGTTAAAACCAAAGATGCTCTTTTTAAAAACAATATTACTGTATGAAGCAACTCCACCACTTCTTTACCTACAGCACAATACCAGCGTCAACATCTGTGAAAACGGTCCATTTCTACATTTTGTAGAAGAAAAAGTATATAGTTCTACCTGATAACATCAAAAGTTTAAACGTTTTAAAAACAGTGATTTTCAAACACTATTATCCCTTTCATACTGTAATGAAACAGCAGGGATCAGGTCTCGAACCCTCGACCTTGGAGCCCGAGATCCGGCGCGCTATCGACTGTGCCGCAAAAAGAATCCTCGTGCGGAGGGTCGATTTCCGCTTATAAACCCAGGGTCGTTACAATACTAAGACGTTTTTCCCACCAACTTCACCACACCGTCAACTTTTATCCAGCATCTTTCTTATATCTGAAAGGTATTGCCGGTATCAATGTCAAAACTTTTATTTCTGCATAGCTAATCATTTCGATAAACTTTGGCCTAAGGCTTATCATAACATTTTGCCGCAATGCTGAGGCAGCAATCGTTGTAAAGGTATTCCCTTGTGTGGTCAAGAACATTTCAGCACGGTTTTTATTGATACAGCGCCAGCACGCTGCTTTGAGACAATTCTGTGGGGTCTCATCCTGATAAATAAATCAACATTTTCACTGAATCTCCGTTTGTATATTGGTTAGGCTACAATTAGACTGGGGAAATGTTAACTAAATTGAGATGAGTGCTGCTCATGATCATCTTGTCTAGTTGGCTCATTTATTAGAACATTTTACCAGCATGTTATGTAGTTTAACAAGTGGATTATTTTGCAGTCCCTTAATAGCCTTAGCTTACTCCCGACCAAAAGCCTTCGACTTCACTGACTTGTCACTGACTGATTTTGTTTCACTGAATCTCCGTCTGTATAGAGAGGATTTGGTTAATTGGTTTCTTTCCCCAAAAGCGCACACATCCCTGGGTAGCTCCTCTTTTCAGTTCGCTGCAGCTAGCGACTGGAACGATCAAACTGGACAGTTTTATCTCCATCTCTTCATTCAAAGACTCAATCATGAACACTCTTACTGACAGTTGTGGCTGCTTCGTGTTGTGGCTGCTTCGCGTGATGTATTGTTGTCTCTACCTTCTTGCATTTTGTGCTGTTGTCTGCGCCCCAATAATGTTTATTACATGTTTTGTGCTGCTACCATGTTGTTTTGCTACCATGTTGTGCTGCTGCCATGATGTGTAGCTACCATGCTATGTTGTTGTCTTTAGGTCTCTATGTAGTGTCTCTTGTCGTGATGTGTGTTTTGTCCTATCATTTTAGGAGGAGGAGATGCCTTTTACCTTCTGGTAGGCCTTCATTGTAAATAAGAATTTGTTCTGAACTGACTTGCCTAGTTAAAATAAAGGTTAAATAAATCAAATTAAAGTCGCTCTAGTTTATGTATTTGCTCATCTATCACTAATCAGAAACAATTAGAATGCAAAAACGCCAGTCTAAAATATGCCAGCCTAAAATGTGTAGGCATATTATTTTTGCTCGACTTCGTATAGGCAAAAGCACGTGGTTACTAGTCCCAACGCTCTAACCACTAGGCTACCTGCCGCTCTGCCTCACAAACACACGCGATCGTCCTCCCTCAAGCGTCTTAGACGATCGTGCCACTTCAAAAGCTAGCTAATGAGGTGAAGCAAGCACGAAACTTCAGGCTAAGGAGTTTCACATATCCCTATGTGCTACATCCACCCCTCAAACATACTCAACAGCGACCCCAGCGTTGAGCTGAGCTCAACTGTAGATCCGAGCTCAACTGTAGATCCGGTTCAAGGTACCACTGAGCGCTCCCGAGTGGCGCAGCGGTCTAATGCACTTCATCTCAGTGTCACAACAGTACCTGGTTAAAATCCAGGCTGCATCACATCTGGCTGTGATTAGGAGTCCCATAGGACGACGCACAATCATCCCAGCATCATCTGGGTTTGGCAGGGGTAGACAGTCATTGTAAATAAGAAGTTGTTCTTAACTGACTTGCCTAGTTAAATGAAAGGTTCTACTTAAAATAATAATAATAATAACTAAATAAATTAAAGGATGTCAAGCTGCTTAGAAATAGGGGTGTGCTGAGTACTCAGGCAACAGATGGAGAATTTTCTGAAAACTTATTTTTTATGACAAGTGTTTTGTTTTTTTCAGCTGCCAGCACGCATCTCTGTTTCACTCAAACAGTGTGAAGCTGTGTGCTCTAAACAACTATTGGCTAAATCTTCTGTAAAAGTCAGTATATGGTGTGGCCACCAGCTGCATTAAGTACTACAGTGCATCTCCTCCTCATGGACTGCACCAGATTTGCCAGTTCTTGCTGTGAGATGTTACCCCACTCTTCCACCAAGGCACCTGCAAGTTCCCAGACATTTCAGGGGGGGAAGGGCCCTAGCCCTCACCCTCTGATCCAACAGGTCCCAGACGTGCTCAATGGGATTGAGATCCGGGCTCTTTGCTGGCCATGGCAGAACACTGACATTCCTGTCACGCACAGAATGGGCAGTATGGCTGGTGGAACTGTCATGTCGCAGGGTCATGTCAGGATGAGCCTGCAGGAAGGGTACCACATGAGGGAGGAGGATGTCTTCCCTGTAACGCATAGCGTTGAGATTGCCTGCAATGACAACAAGCTCAGTCCGATGATGCTGTGGCACATTGTCCCAGACCATGACGGACCCTCCACTCCAAATCAATCCCGCTCCAGAGTACAGGCAACGGGGTAATGCTTATTCCTTCGACGATAAACACAAATCCGACCATCACCCCTGGTGAGACAAAACCGCAACTCAGTGAAGAGCACTTTTTGCCAGTCCGGTCTGGTCCAGCGACAGTGGATCCATAGGCGACCTTGTTGTCGGTGATGTAAGGCAGGTCCTCACCAGACAACAGGCCTACAAGCCCTCAGTCCAGCCTCTCTCAGCCTATTGCGGACAGTCTGGGCACTGATGGAGGGATTGTGCGTTCCTGGTGTAACTCGGCAGTTGTTGTTGCCAGCCTGTACCTGTCCCGCAGGTGTAATGTTTGGATGTACCGATCCTGTGCAGGTGTTGTTACACGTGGTCTGCCACTGCGAGGATGATCAGCTGTCCATCCTGTCTCCCTGTCGTGCTGTCTTAGGCGTCTCACAGTGCAGACATGGCAATTTATTGCCCTGGCCACATCTGCAGTCCTCGTGCCTCCTTGCAGCATGCCTAAGGCACGTTCACACAGATGAGCAGGGACCCTGGGCATATTTCTTTTGGTGTTTTTCAGAGTCAGTAGAAAGGCCTCTTTAGTGTCTGAAATTTTCATAACTGTGACCTTAATTGCCGACCGTCTGTAAGCTGTTAGTGGCTTAACGACTATTCCACAGGTGCATGTTCATGAATTGTTTATGGTTCATTGAACAAGCATGAAAAACAGTGTTTAAACCCTTTACAATGAAGACCTGTGAAGTTATCTGGATATGTACGAATTATCGTTGAAAGACAGGGTCCTGAAAAAGGGACGTTTCTTTTTTTGCTGAATTTAGAAACACTGCTGTTTTCAGACACTGGTTTGGTGCTGGAGATAATGAATATGAGGTTGGAAAGTGGCAGAATTGCCATTCAAGGCATACTGTCCATAGACTGAAACCAAGCCAGTATTTATCTCTAATGCACACAACACTTCTTAAATTAGGCGTCTTTTTTTTTTTTTTTTACACTGAAGTTCAGGAAATGTGTCTGTGTCTCTGATCCTTGACCTGTTAACTTTAGCTTGCTTTCAGCCAACACCCCGTCCACAGCAAACAGAGTCAGTCACTGCCAGGAAACCAAACCCTCAACAGTCAGGCATGAAACTGACATCCTGTCTGGCCTGCCTACGTCTCTATACAAATAATAATAATAGTGATAACCACTACATAGGCTACATCACAACAACGGAGAACATTAAGAGTTTCAGTGATGGTTGTACCATCATCATTATCATAACAATGTGTTTACTAATAATTTAATCCGGGAAGTCCTGCTAAAATTAAATGAAATCATATTTTCCAAGGGAAACCTGAAACAATATCTGATGAGCGGTTTAACTCCAGAGGATGCCTTACTGTAGCCGGTGGCAGAGTCTCTGTCCTTCTGGTCACCCCCCAGGAACATGTTGAGTGAAGAGTAGGGGACATGATAGCACTGGAGAGGGAAGAGATGGACTTTAACCACAGGAACATGTTGAGTGAAGAGTAGGGGACATGATAGCACTGGAGAGGGAAGAGATGGACTTTAACCACAGGAACAATGCACAAAGAACAGTAGAGTATTTGGCTGTAACCATAGTTCTGTTAGAAGTTGGGTGCACCTAAACATTATAAGCACCGCTGGCAAAATGGAATAGATTGTGGCACACCTCCATCTACATTGACAGTGCTGTAGTGGAGCAGGGCAAGAGCTTCAAGTTCCTCTGTGTCCACATCACTAAGGAATTATCATGGTCCAAACACACCAACACAGTCGTGAAGAGGGCACGACAACGCCTCTTCCCCCTCAGGAGGCTGAAAAGATTTGTCATGTTTTACAGCTGCACCATTGAGAGAGAGAAGCTTGAATGGCTGCATCGCCGCTTGTTATGGAAACTGCTTGGCACCCGACGCTACAAGCTTGTCACACCTGTATTTGAGAAGTTTCACCCATTCTTCTCTGCAGATCCTCTCAAGCTCAGTCAGGTTGGTTGGGGAGTGTTGCTGCACAGCTATTTTCAGGTCTCTCCAGAGATGTTCTATTGGGCTCAAGTCCGGGCTCTGGATGTGCCACTCAAGGACATTCAGAAAATGAAGCCACTCCTGCGTTGTCTTGGCTGTGTGCTTAGGGTCATTTTCCTGTTGGAAGGTGAACTTTGGCCCCAGTCGGAGGTCCTGAGCAGGTTTTCTTCAAGAATCGCTCTGTACTTTGCTCAGTTCATCTTTGCCTCAATCCTGACTAGTCTCCCAGTCCCTGCAGCTGAAAAACATCCCCAAAGCATGATGCTGCCACCACCTTGCTTCACTGTAGGGATGGTGCCAGGTTTCCACCAGACGTGACACTTGGCATTCAAGCCAAAGAGTTCAATCTTGGTTTCATCATACCAGAGAATCTCGTTTCCCATGGTCTGAGAGTCTTTAGGTGCCTTTTGGCAAACTCCAAGTGGGCTGTCATGTACCTTTCACTGAGGAGTGGCTTCCGTCTGGCCACTCTACCATAAAGTGTGGCTACAGAGATTGTTGTCCTTCTAGAAGGTTCTCCCATCTCCACAGAGGAACTGTAGAGCTCTGTCAGAGGGACCATCGGGTTCTTGGTCACCTCCCTGACCAAGGTCCTTCTCCCCCGACTGCTTATTTAGGCCGGACAGCCAGCTCTAGGAAGAGTTTGTGGTTCCAAACTACTTCCATTTAAGAATAATGGACGCCACCATGTTCTTGGGGCTTTTCAAGGCTGCAGAAATGTTTGGTACCTTTCCCTAGAACTGTGCCTCGACACGATCCTGTCTCAGAGGTCTACGGACAATACCGTCGACCTCATGGCTTGGTTTTTGCTCTGACCTGCACTGTGGGACCTTACAGCGCCTTGCAAAAGTATTCATCCCCCTTGGTGTTGTTCCTATTTTGTTACATTACAATCTGTAATTTAAATTGATTTTTATTTGGATTTCAGGTAATGGACATACACAAAATAGTCCAAATTGGTGAAGTGAAAAAAATAACTTAAATTTAAAAAAAAAAAAAAAAAAAAAAAGTGGTGCGTGCATATGTATCCCCCCCCCCCCCCCCCCCCCCCCCCCCCCCTTTGCTATGAAGCCCCAAAATAAGATCTGGTTACCAATTACCACAGAAGTCACATAATGAATTAAATAAAGTCCACCTGTTTGCAATCTAAGTGTCACATGATCTCAGTGTATATATATATATATATATATATACACTTGTTCTGAAAGGCCCCAGAGTCTGCAACACCACTAAGCAAGCGGTACCATGAAGACCAAGGCTCTCTCCAAACAGGTCAGGGACAAAGTTGTGGAGTAGTACAGATCAGGGTTGGGTTATAAAAAAAAATATCAGAAATTTTGAACATCCCACGGAGCACCATTTAATCGATTATTAAAAAAATAGAAAGAATATGGCACCACAAGAAACCTGCCAAGAGAGGGCCGCCCACCAAAACTCACAGACCAGGCAAGGAGAGCATTAATCAGAGAGGCAACAAAGAGACCAAAGATAACCCTGAAGGAGCTGCAAAGCTCAACAGCGGAGATTGGAGTATCTGTCCATAGGACCACATTAAGCCGTACACTCCACAGAGCTGGGCTTTATGGAAGAGTGGCCAGAAAAAAGCCATTGCTTAAAGAAAAAAATAAGCAAACACGTTTGGTGTTCGCCAAAAGGCATCCGGGAGACTCCCCAAACATATGGAAGAAGGTACTCTGGTCAGAGGAGACTAACATGTAGCTATTTGGCCATCAAGGAAAACACATGTCAGGTGCAAACCAAACACCTCTCATCACCCCAAGAACACCATCTCCACAGTAAAGCATGCTGGTGGCAGCATCATGTTGTGGGAATGTTTTTCCGTCAGCAGGGAAACTGGTCAGAATTGAAGGAATGATGGCTGGAGCTAAATAAAGGGAAATTCTTGAAGGAAACCTGGTTCAGTCTTTCAGAGATTTGAAACTGGGACGGAGGTTCAACTTCCAGCAGGACAATGACCCTACGCATACTGCTAAAGCAACACTTGAGTGGTTTAAGGGGAAACATTTAAATGTCTTTAGAATGGCCTTGTCAAAGCCCAGACCTCAATCCAATTGAAAATATGTGGTATGACTTAAAGATTGCTGTACACCAGTGGAACCCATCCAACTTGAAGGAGCTGGCCCAGTTTTGCCTTGAAGAATGGGCAAAAATCCCAGTGGTTAGATGTGCCAAGCTTATAGAGACATACCCCAAGAGACTTGCAGCTGTAATTGCTGTAAAAGGTGGTTCTACAAAGTATTGACTTTGGTGGGGGTGAATAGTTATGCACGCTCAAGTTCTGTTTTTTTGTCTTACTTCTTTTTTGTTTCAAAATAAAACAAATATTTAGCATCTTCAAAGTGGTAGGCATGTTGTGTAAATTAAATGATACTAACCCCCCCAAAAAATCAATTTTAATTCCAGGTTGTAAGGCAACAAAATAGGAAAAATGCCAAGGGGGTGAATACTTTGCAAGCCACTGTATATAGACAGGTGTGTGCCTTTCCAAATCATGTCCAATCAAATTGAATTTACCACAAGTGGACTCCAAGTGGACTTCTCAAGGATGATCAATGGAAACAGGATGCACCGGAGCTCAATTTCGAGTGTCATTGCAAAGGGTCTGAACACTTATGTAAATAAGGTTTTTCAGTTGTTACATATAACATTTGCAAAAATCTCAAAATCTGTTTTCACTTGGTCATTATGGGGTATTTTGTGTAGATTGTAGAGGATTTTTTAGATTTTATTTAATCCATTTTAGAATAAGGCTGTAACGTAACAAAATGTGGAAAAAGTCCAGGGGTCTAAAAACTTTCCAAATGCACTTTATATGTACATATCTACCTCAATGACCTCATACCCCTGCACATCAACTCAGTACTGGTACCCCTGCACATCAACTGAGTACTGGTACCCCTGCACATCAACTGAGTACTGGTACCCCTGCACATCAACTCAGTACTGGTACCCTGTGTATGTAGCCAAGTTATTGTTTCTCATTGTATTTATTTCTTGTGTTATTATTTTTTTTATTTGTTCTATTTCTCTTTTTTTACTCCTTTGCATCGTTGGGAAGGGCCAATAAGTAAGCATTTCACTGTTAGTCTACACCTGTTGTTTACGAAGCACGTGACAAAATAACATTTCATTTGATTTGAGCTTACAGTCATGAAGGCATCAAAGAGGCAGCTCCAGATGAAGAACCAGAAGAAACTGGAGGAGGGAGACATGGACTCCTGAGGCGTGAACCACATCATGATGTAGGCCAGGACGCCCAGAGGCATGGAGAATACGATCCTGAGGGGGTGGAAGGGAGGGAATATCGCACATTACTTGAATGGTGAAATCATGGGCAGTTTTATCGTGTTTTATCATCAGAATGTATCCTAAATCAGTGATGTGGTGTGCAGAGAAAGAAAGAAAGGATACCTAGTCAACTGAATGCATTCAACTGAAATGTGTCTTCCGCATTTAACACAACCCCTCTGAATAAGAGGTGCGGGGGGCTGCAGATATTATGGGCGTTGCTCTTCTGAAGTCACTAACCAGGGAATGAGTTTGCCGATGCGTGTCCTACCACTCTTGATGACCATATATCCCACCAGAGGGTCAGTGATGGCATCCCATGCCCGGCCAAGGAAGAGGATGAGAGATGCATAGAAGGCCCCCATCTAGAGGTGCAGTATAAAGAATCATTACTGGGTAGTGGTGGAGGTGGTGGGGTTGTTAAGAAATGAGCCTCTGCCTGGTGTTAATAGAACTCACTAACTAAAGTAATGGAGGTGACAGTGTTGTTAAATTACAGAGGGTGGCTGCTCTGTTGCATCATGGAAGGAGGGCTGAGTGCAATACCACACCAATAAATATATATAACGAAAGCAGAATCTAAAATACACACTATGCTATTACCATCATATACGGTGCTGTTTGGTTGGTATAGTCGGCCTAAAGTAGTAGAATCTTACATTGAATTTCTAGGAGGTACTAAAGGTACTAATGAGGGGTTTATAGCCAAGGCTACACATAAAGGGGAAGTTACGAAATAACTTTTGTTAAACAACTCAACAAAGAACATTTGTTGCCAATAACTAAACTTCAGCCATGATGTTCGAGGCAGATGAATTAGTTGATCATTTTCTGCATTATAAAAACAACTTTCTTTGGAGAAGGGATGAGAGTTACAGTAATAATACAAATATTTGAATTCCCACCACACACACACACACACACACACACACACTTGTAAAACTCCACCACACACATGCTACAGGCATTACAAAACATGCTATAAGAATTGAACTGAGGACACTATTCCAGTCAACTTGGAATAGTCTTCAGAAGAAAAAAAAACATCAATATATTACTACCATCCTTATTGATTATACTGACATTATAATCCTCATTATTAATATGGGTGGGCGGGGGAAGTAAATATTTTCTACAAAATTCCATCTCAGATCAATAGTTGAGGTTAAACATCAGTGTCACCCAGGCAGATCTCATCCGACCCCCAGCACTGACCTGTACAACATCCAGCAGGAAAATCTGCAAGAAGAATCCCTTTGCGTTGGCCGTCATCTGATAGGGCATGCCACCAACTGCATAACTTATCTTCCTGGAGAAAGGAATGCCTCTGGTTTTCTGCAATAATATTACATGGTTTATTTAGCCTGCTCAATTCACATTAGTCCGAAGTTCGGTGGATACAAATTGAGAAAGGTTACAAAATAACGGGCAAAATAACATTACCCGTGTTGCGTTTCCATCCTTCGTTGTAGCCAACTCATTTTTGTCCTCATAGAGTGACCCATCACTGATCACCGTGGTATGTGCCATTCTCTCGTTCACAACTTAAAAATAACTATAATTTTACGTGGTATGGTATTATTAGTAAGCGATTTGAACTTCAATAGAGTGAGTGGCGTATGCTCGCATCGGTTTAAAACCGTATCCGCCGGTTCGCATTTTGCGGTGATATTCAACACAGGGTATTGATGCTTTGTCTTTCTGAATATTGTGAAACCACCAGTAACCACTCCTTGTTGAGATGACAACACCACCAGAAGGTTCCGATTACTATGGCTGGAGTACAAAAGTTGCATACAACTAAAATAAAAAATAATAAACGTTTTAATGGGCTTACCCTACAGAAATAGCACTATAATGTACTGATAGACAAACATCATTCCACATTTAAGCAGATTAGTTGACCAACTAGGCTATGGTTCAAACCCGGGTCTCATCTGCGCCACAAGACTGTTAGCCTGCTGAGCTAAAGCCTAGGCCAAGGGTATTCAACTCTTAATAGAAATAGAGCCCCAAAGTTGTGATGTCATAATACCCACAAAACCTAGCAGTCAAAACAGGGAAATGGTACCAATTTGTTTTTTCATCATTTGTTTTTCCCCATAGGGGATTTTAGAAACACTTAAAATAAGGGCTGTGTTTCTTCTAGGTTTACCTTGGTTTTGATAACCGTTTACATCTCTCTAGGATAAGGGGACTTATCAACATATTCTCACCTTGGTTTTGATAACCGTTTAAATCTCTCTAGGATAAGGGGACTTATCAACATATTCGGATCCATTTACTCTCAGATTCTCAGAAAATGCTAATTACCATCAAAGTAGACATCATGCAAAACTGCAAGCTCTTGCATGTCAACTCTAGCTGACAGGTATTGTGTCAATTTAAAACTCGCACAAGACAGTTCACAGAATTGTAAATGTAAAGAAATTCAGCCAACTTGTGAATTACTACATTTAGTTAACATTAGATCTATCCAGAGATTATTACCTTTGCTTCAATTCGGCAGCCTCGTCCAGATCTTCATGGTATTTGTAGTTCTGTATGATAGCCACATTAGCAGCTAATTAGCATGTTGGGGGGGGGGGGTAAATACAGGTGAATATATTGATAAAAGTCACCTTGTCCTAGAGAGATTGACACGGTTATCGAAATGTCACGCCAGGGTAAACTTACACTGAACGCAGCCCTTATTTGACATGTATCCAAAATCCCTTATAGGAAAAATGAATGGTGGAAAAATAATTGGAACCATTTCCCTGTTTGGCCGCTAGGTTTTATGGGTGTTATGACTGTGGTAATCTATAATCAGCTAAGTCATACAGAATGTTCCTTGACTCTTCATAATAGAAAAAAAACAAGACTAGGAATTCTGTATACACCAAACAATAATGCATTGCATTTGTTTTCCAGAGGTGGGCAGATAGCCAAATCCCTGAGCTGATTGGTGAAAAATATGTTGAGCAAGGCACTTAACCCTAATTGCTCTGGATAAGAGCATCTACTAAATAACTCAAATGTAAATGTGCCCAATCATTCCAACTGCTCCGTTCTTCTGTCCAAGACTGCGTAGAGAAAGTCAGTGTGAGACCAACCTGCCACTAAAACCCAGTGTCTTAAGAGTACAAAAGTGAGTTTTTGTTCAATCATTGGTTTGATAGGAAAACAATCTAGCTTTTAAAGGTATACAACTTCTGGATTTTTGGCAATGAATGCCCTGTACCCACTTCACCTGAGACAGATGAACTGGTGCATACAATTGTTGTCTCTCCGTGCAGTATGAAGAAAGTTGGACAAGCGAAGGGTGCATCGGGAAAAAAATACTGAATCTGAAGCATTTTCTACACTTTGCATCCAGTATGAAGGAAGTTCCTTCATAGTGGATGCAAAGTGTAGAAAAAGCCAGATTTTTTTAGATTTAGTATTTTTCCCATGCACCCCTAGTTTGTCCCTTTTGTTAGAATGTCCGACAGCTCATCAGTCAACCACCCCTAACTTTCTATCCAGTCAGAGACATTCTCTTTAGCATACTCGTTGTAAATCCCGCCTCCAACCAGTGAGTTTTGGTGAAGGGAGAGTTGTTTGATATCGTTAACTTGTTTTGCTGTCACAGAAGTGTGGTAAGAGGTTAGTGGGAAATGGTGACGATTAGTGCGGACGAAATTGAGAAAAAGTTTGTGAAGCAACAGCTGTGCTGGAATGCAAACAATATGGGTGTCACTTCTGATGGTATGGAGCGGGAGGATGAGGGTCAAGGGCTGGAATGGCCGGTAGTGGAAAGACACAGGAAGAAGAGAGATCATGATAAAGACACAGGAAGAAGAGAGATCACGATACAGAAAGACACAGGAAGAAGAGACATCACGACACAGGAAGAAGAGAGATCACGATAGAGAAATACACAGGAAGAAGAGAGATCACGATAGAGAAATACACAGGGAGAAGAGAGATGTAGTCAAAGAAGTGGAAGCTTATCAGTGATGTTGAGGTTTGAGAAAGTCTTGCCGGGAAAAGTACAGATAGGATTCCTTAGTTTCAATGTTAGAGAATTTGTCTCATATGCACTGCATTGTTTTAAATGCCAATGAATGGGACATGTACCTGCTCAATGTAAAGGAAAGAAAAGATTTGTCAAGTGTGGAGGAGAACATGATTGTGGTGAATGTGGAAGCAATGTGAATGTTAAGTGCTGTAATTGAGGGGGGAGAACACAGTGCAGCATTTGGTGGATGACAGGTACAGAGAGAGGCTAGAGAGGCTCAGATATATAGGATCAGTCATGATGTATCATACTCAGAGGCCATAAAACAGATTGGTAGAACTACAGTGCAGACTGATGGAGCTGACATGTATGTACCTGTAGTAAGTAGACCTACTGATGGAGCTGACATGTATGTATCTGTAGTAAGTAGACCTACTGATGGAGCTGACATGGATGTATCTGTAGTAAGTGGACCTGCTGTCAGACTGATGGAGCTGACATGTATGTACCTGTAGTAAGTAGACCTACTGATGGAGCTGACATGTATGTATCTGTAGTAAGTAGACCTACTGATGGAGCTGACATGGATGTACCTGTAGTAAGTAGACCTACTGATGGAGCTGACATGTATGTATCTGTAGTAAGTAGACCTACTGATGGAGCTGACATGGATGTATCTGTAGTAAGTGGACCTGCTGTCAGACTGATGGAGCTAACATGGATGTACCTGTAGTAAGTAGACCTACTGATGGAGCTGACATGGATGTACCTGTAGTAAGTAGACCTACTGATGGAGCTGACATGGATGTACCTGTAGTAAGTAGA
>NC_048580.1:68758697-68981197 GCF_013265735.2 Oncorhynchus mykiss | reverse complement strand
TATCGTTCCTGTCTGGTATCAGGGCCATTTGAACGCAACAATTTCAAAAAGATTTTACTCAGTTACAGTTCATTAAAGGAAAAATCGGTCAACTGAAATAAATTCCTTAGGCCCTAATCTATGGATTTCACCTGACTGGGAACACAGATGCATGTGTTGGACACAGACAGCTTTATAAAAATAATAATAATAAAATAAAAAAATACAATGAAAAAAAGCTGTGTGAAGTTGCTGGATATTGGCAGGAACTGGAACACGGTTTCATACACGTAGAACCAGAGCATCCCAAACATGTTCAACAGGTGACATGTCTGGTCAGTTCGCAGGCCATGGAAGAACTGGGACATTTTCAGCATGCAGGAATTGTGTACAGATCCTTGTGACACGGGGAGGTGTATTATCATGCTGGAACATGAGGTGATGACCGTGGATGAATGGCACGACAATGGGCCTCCGGATCTCGTCACGCGAGATCTCTCTGTGCATCGAAATGGCCATCGATTAAAATGTAAACGTATATTTGTTGTCCACCCCACCATGGGGCATTTCTGTTCACAATGTTGACATCAGCGAACTGCTCACCTACACAACACCATACATAAAATATAAAACGCAACATGTAAAGTGTATCAGGGCCCATGTATCTAGATACGTATTCTTCCTTACCTTTCAGGCTGACCACATTATCCATACGGAGGATTACTGCACTGTTGGCGCTAGAAACATAAGCATTTCCCTGCTAAATGTGTACTCAACCAATAAAAATGTATGTCGATATGTTGTACGACCTCTGTTCCATTAGCAACGTTGAAGATGTCATACTAATAATGGAGGGATAAAAATAAAACGTCCAAAATGTAACAAACTGCCCTGAGGCTAGGTTGTACCTTTCCTCTGCAGGAAGAGGCGAAGCACGGGGTCAGCCACGGAGATGGCTTTGCGGTAGTTGTCATCGTTGTTGATTGGCAGCAGGTCACCGTGGACGTCAGCATAGCCCACCAGCAGGTCCACGTTTGGGATCCGGTGCATGTGCTGTAGGAGCCTATAGAACTCATCAAACCGGCCCGGCTTGGACCGGTCCAGGGAGAACCGGCGGAATTCAGCCCCAAACTGACAGTCAGACAGACAGACACAGACAGAGAGACAGACATGTGACACACTTTGGATTGGAGGAATGATAATGACCTTGGTGTTTGTAGAAAGAATTTAGCAGGAAACAGTTAACAACAAACAAGAAAGACATTACACAGTGGTTGACATAGGCAAATTGCCTGTTTGTTTAAGCAGTAGGCCTCCTCTTCCAGAGCACACAGCTCTAAAGCAATTAACTCATGACTGCTGTGTGACGGAGCAGAGTTCACAAACCGGCAGGAGATTTTATTTGACCCCCTCAGCCACAAACAAGCCGGGCCAAGCCGGGCCGGTTTGAAAATTAATTGTCAAAATTCATTGTCAATAAGACTAAAATCACAACGAAATCGGCCCAAAGTTATTTTAATTGAGGAAATCTGTTCCCACGCATAACTAGAGAAACAAACCATATGTGATCACATCCCCATGTATATTTGACTTTATTTATCTAGGCAAGTCAGTTAAGAACAAATTCTTATTTTCAATGACGGCCTAGGAACAGTGGATTAACTGCCTGTTCAGGAGCAGAACGACAGATTTGTACCTTGTCAGCTCGGGGATTTGAACTTGCAACCTTTCGGTTACTAGTCCAACGCTCTAACCACTAGGCTAGCTACCCTGCCGCCCCATGCAATCAAGGTTTGAATTGATTCTGTTTTTGTCAAGTACTATCTGTTTGGGCCTCTTGCGGTCAATTAGCAGTGTACAAATTATTCATAATTATGTTACTACGCCCCCCCCCCATCCATCTGCTCAAGAAAAAATGTGTCCGCAGCTGAATGTGTTTGGGAACTAGGGGTGTGCTGGTCAACTGTTTGTTCATCCGCAACCACCCGACTAGATGTGATAAAGTGAAAATCTGAGGCCTGCACCCAACCCTAACCCCAACCCTAACCCCAACCCGCGCTGTAGGCTACAGTCAAATACGGTGGAACCATTTTTTGACCGATATGTTTCTGCTTGTAATTTCCAACATTTTCTGTAGGCTATTTGTTAGTCAACTTGTCTATAATTAGATCCATGCAGCTTCTCTTCGGTCATTATATGTTGCCCTAGAAGACAAAACAAACCATTGCTCAACAGAATAATGTAATTGAAGCATTCATTCTATCAATCTATCTAGTTGACATCAGTAAAGTTCTCTGTCATCTTTAGCAGAGCAAATAGGTTTAGGGACCGGGGAGAAAATACAATAACACAAAAAAAAGGGAAGATTTTCTGTACAAAAAAAGTCCAAATGACATCAGTTGGACCGGTTGCAAGGAAAAAGAAAGCTGTGAAAACGACCCAAAGTGTTTCTGATAAGATTTAAGCTCTGCTTCGATGCATATTTTGTGTGGTTGAAATACTATCAGCATTTATGATGAAGACGGCCCCTCTACAGATGGTATGTAGCTGGGCATTGAGTTCTATCAAGAAAGAAGAAAGAAAATCATTTCTCCACTCCTGTTCCCAAGTCCAAATTTTGCCGACATTTAGTGTATCAAGAAATGCTTAATTCTGCAGGAGTTAATATTAACGCTATATGAGAGGTTATAGACCTACAGTCAGTGTCCAGATTTCCCGTTCCATTTAAACAGAAGGCTACACTTCCCTTGACGTGCCATAGGCCTATTTCAAGTCCTGTCTTGTTACTGTCAAATATGTACAGCGCCTAACAATCATCATACATAACATAAAACCACCATCATCCTCTTTAACCACGTCACCTGACCTAACAATCATCACACCACCAATATCATCCTCTTTAACCAAGTCACCTGACCTAACAACATAACACCACTATCATCCTCTAACCACGTCACCTGACCTAACAATCATCACACATAACACCACTATCATCCTCTTTAACCACGCCACCTGACCTTTACCAAACAGGACCTTTCTGGCCCTCCATTCTGTTTGTTTTCACATCTCCTTCAGCAGCTTTTGTCTTATTGAATTAAACTTCAACAACGGCCTTTTTGCCTCCGTGGACGGACGTTAACCTTGCCTGCCCATTCCCAAAAATCATCATTTGGCGATTGGCTGTGTACGCTATTTGGTACGGGTACAGTTAAGAGTTAAAGCTTAGGCCTACGCACTAATAGCAGATAAATTATTTTAGCCTAAGACCTCAATGTAGAATATAGATATAAATTGCATAAGAAAGATACCTTAAACATCCATATGCATATTTTTTCCTTCAGGGGATAGATCAGCTTTAATATTGCAGATAGATTGTGGCTTCCATCAATGTAATTGTCTGCATCATTTACAATCCCACATATTTTGTTGTCGTTGTAAATATAAATATTTTTGAAAATATATGTTCTTGAAAATATATCTTCCCATTAACCCTTCCACCCCTCCCCTAATTGGAGTAAACTAATGTACAACAACACTTAGGCTTCTACATACTATATGCATTTTACGAACACAATGTATTTTTTTAAATCGCATCCTTCAGCTACCCTCAACCCCCTTACCATCTCTCTGAAAACCATCCAGTTTCATTTGTATTTGTCACATATTTTTTTAGCTGTGCCGTTTCACAAAAGTTCTGAACCTACATATATTTTACGGAGACAGTATATTTTACATTAGGTATCGTTTCTCATTATTCAACCAGCCCACCACCCACCCACCCACCCGTCCTTCAGCCAGGCAATATTGAATAACCCTAAACCCGTTCTGAGTCAACCTGTGCATCACTATCGGGGTGTCTAGAAGCCCAGAGCGTTAATGATGATTATGTGTCCTTGGCTTATTAGTGTAAAAGACGAGTACAATCTGTGCGTCAGTGAGAACGTTTGATATGCATCTGTGGGTGTGCCTGTAGTGTGTCACCTATACTAATACAACAGCAGATCCACATTCGTAATGTAATATATAGTAAAAAGAAAGAGAACCCGTGGAATGAGTAGGTGTGTCCAAACTTTGGACTGGATAGATAGATATATAGTAAAAATAAAGATTTTATAATTTTAGTTTTACTATTTTCAACATTGTGCAATAATAGTGAATAAGATCACAACTGTGAAATAAAACATACGGGAATCATGTAGTAACCAAAACAAAGTGTTAAAACAATTCAAAATATATATTTTATATTTGAGATTCTTCTAAGTAGCCTTTGCCTTGAAGACAGCTTGGCATACTCTCAACCAGCTTCATGCTAGTTGAGAGGCAGTCCCCTGGAATGCATTTCAATAAACAGGTGTGCCTTGTTAAAAGTTCATTTGTGGAATTTCTTTCCTTCTTAACGCGTTTGAGCCAATCAGTTGTGTTGTGACAAGGTAGGGGTGGTATACAGAAGATAGCCCTATCTGGAGAAAGACCCAGTCCATATTTTGGCAGGAACAGCTCAAATAAGCAAAGAGAAACGACAGTCCATCATTACTTTAAGACGTGAAGGTCAGACAATCTGGAAAATGTAAAGTGTAGTCGCAAAAACTATCAAGCGTTCTGATGAAACTGGCTCTCATGTGGACCGCCACAGGAAAGGAAGACCCAGAGTTACTTCTGCTGTGGTATGATGAAACTGGCTCTCATGTGGACTGCCACAGGAAAGGAAGACCCAGAGTTACTTCTGCTGTGGTATGATGAAACGGGCTCTCATGTGGACCGCCACAGGAAAGGAAGACCCAGAGTTACTTCTGCTGTGGTATGATGAAACGGGCTCTCATGTGGACCGCCACAGGAAAGGAAGACCCAGAGTTACTTCTGCTGTGGTATGATGAAACTGGCTCTCATGTGGACCGCCACAGGAAAGGAAGACCCAGAGTTACTTCTGCTGTGGTATGATGAAACGGGCTCTCATGTGGACCGCCACAGGAAAGGAAGACCCAGAGTTACTTCTGCTGTGGTATGATGAAACTGGCTCTCATGTGGACCGCCACAGGAAAGGAAGACCCAGAGTTACTTCTGCTGTGGTATGATGAAACGGGCTCTCATGTGGACCGCCACAGGAAAGGAAGACCCAGAGTTACTTCTGCTGTGGTATGATGAAACTGGCTCTCATGTGGACCGCCACAGGAAAGGAAGACCCAGAGTTACTTCTGCTGTGGTATGATGAAACTGGCTCTCATGTGGACCGCCACAGGAAAGGAAGACCCAGTTACCTCTGCTGTTCATTAGAAGTTCATTAGAGTTACCAGCCTCAGAATGCAGCCCAAAGAAACACTTCAGAGTTAAAGTAACAGACACATCTCAACATCTACTGTTCAGAGGAGACGGCGTGAGTCAGGCCTTCATGGACAAATTGTTGTAAAGAAACCACTACTAAAGGAAACCAATAATAAGAAGAGAATTGCTTGGTCCAAGAAACACAAGCAATTGACATTCGACCGGTGGAAATCTGTCTTTTGATCTGATGAGTCCAAAATGTGAGATATTTGGTTCCAACTGCCGTGTCTTTGTGAGACGCAGAGTGGGTGAACGGATGATCTCCGCATGTGTGAAGCAAGGAGGACGAGGTGGTGTGATGGTGCTTTGCTGGTGACACTAAGTGATTTATATAGAATTCAAGGCACACTTAACCAGCATGGTGCTGTTGGAAAAACATTCCAGGTGAAGCTGGTTGAGAGAATGCCAAGAGATATCATCAAGGCAAAGGGTGGCTACTTTGAAGAATCTCAAATATAAAATATATTTAGACTTTAACACTTTTTTGGTTACTACTTGACTCAATGTGTTATTTCATAGTTCTGACATCTTCACTATTATTCTGCAATGTAGAAAATAGTTCAAATAAAGAAAAGCCTTGACTGAGTAGGCGTGTCCAAACTCGACTGGTAATGTGCATGTGGGCCTACACCACTGATAAATCACTGTGATGTTTATTGTCCCTTGCACAATATATATCAAAACACACATATTTCGCTCTGCAAAGGCTCACTTTTAAATGGATAGACGTTGGCTAAACCCTGTGATGGCACCCACAGCGACTAGCAGTGTTGTGGTTAGTGCTACACAATGCTAGATTAGTGACCCCTTGTCTCACCAGGCTGAAGAAAACAAGCAAATTGTATTCTTCTTTATCTGCACTTGGGAAACTAAAGAGTGGTACTATTGTCATCCTTTTCATGTCTAGTCTTGATAGCATATCATTATTGACGAGTGCTGATTGATACATAAGTTAGTACTTGGAAGTAAGCCTGAATTATTATTATGCGACAGTGCAATAGTGGTAGTGGCTATTCATTGCGGATATCGCAATCAAGGAAACTGTAGTTAATAAGTATGAAATATGTACGCAAATAGCGAAACGTGTTTACTACAAGCGATCCATTGCGGAAGGAACCGAGATCAACTGTGACTCCTGCGCAAAGGACAATAAAACAGCACAGTGATTTATCAGCGTCCTAGGCCAACAACCTTCAATACAGATTCATTACCAACCGGTCAGTAGGCCATACAATCTGTGTCTCAGATGCTTTTGAATCTTACGGTTCTAGCATTTCAAACTTAAACTAGTTTGTAAATCATAAAATGTATAACCAAACACATCCTATGCAATTGTGGAACATAATGTTCAACCTCAATGGATCAACCACAGTAATGTCTGGTTTGCTGACAAGTATTGGCTCATTGTGTGCCTGGCTGGGTAGTCACAACATTGCCTAATCCGACCGCAAACTAATAATGGAATTCGTACAAATAATGGAAGGTGATAAAACATTGATTCCAAGCATTGGCTACCAAACACATGCCTTCCTCACACCAATCCACATTTGACACTTGTTCATTCACTGGCTAGATAAACTGACTGGCCAACTAGTTAGCTTTCTAGATAGTTTGCAAACTGTCGCAGACGAGATAATTACAACATCATAACTTGCTGACAAGCGAATAAGCAGGTACATTTACCAATGATTTGAAAGTAAGGGGTTTGAAGACTTCGATAACTCACACATACAATAGTTACATAGCTAGCTGTTCTGTGTTGGCAACTAGCTAGCTAATTTAGCAAACAACGCACCTTGCTCTTCACCTCCACGGCGCCCAGAGACCGGTTGCTCGGCACTCGGTGGTTCTTGTTCATCTTTCGCTAACAGGAGCGCCACAGCACACACTTGCCCTCACGGGGCTGCCCTCGTCTGCCCTCTATCCCAAATTATATCAACACAAGTTATTCCAGTTAGCTGTGTGTCCTTATAAAATACTGAAATTCCCTCGTTTGGATTATTGTCCTCCTCCACAACCAACCTGCTCTAAACTTATCTTCTCAAAACTCGCCGTCACATCGCCCGTTTAACCACTTAAACGCTGTCCTGCGTGACGCTTCTAACGCACCCAGGAAGCGGCCCCTGCCTGGAGCCTCGTTCCCAACACGCACACTCCCGCGACTGTCAGAATCAAGTCAAACTTATCTTGATCACTTTTAATAAGGTCCTGTACAATTCTTTTGATAATATGACGTAACCGAAAAGTCAATAAATGTTTTGTGTTTTGTCTTTTGTCCACATAATCTTGTCTACGTTTTTAAAAATGTTTATCGGCATGTCATATATTGTGAATACATGTCTAAAATGCCTTGTAAAGTATTTAAAGTACGAAGAAAGTAAAGCATAAGGAGATGCGCTAGGTTTTCTGTCACTGTCGTGTACATCGAAGATAAACCTTTACAATTCACCTTGGCCAAAGTGAGGTCCTTTCCCGAACTGCTTGATGTTTGTATGTTGTTAAATTGCGCCATCTGTTGTTAGCGCAGACAGTTTCCTTCAAAATATATAATTCAGCAAAATACAATGAAATATCATTTTATTTGTCACGTGCACAGTGAAATGCTTACTTACGAGTCCTTTTCCAACAACTCAAGAGTTAAATATAAAAATATATAAAATAGAAATAGTGACACGAGGAATAAATACACACTGAATAATGATTAACAAGAGTAAAATTCCATGGCTATATACAGGCAGAAGAATTTTTTTATTTTACCTTTATTTAACCAGGCAAGTCAGTTAAAAACAAATTCTTATTTTCAATGACGGCCTGGGAACAGTGGGTTAACTGCCTGTTCAGGGGCAGAACGACAGATTTGTACCTTGTCAGCTCGGGGGTTTGAACTCACAACCTTCCGGTTACTAGTTCAACGCTCTAACCACTAGGCTACCCTAGCACGGCTATATACAGGGAGTACCAGTTTCAATTTGCAAGTTCAATTTGACATACAAAATGTCAACCAGTAGCGTAGCCTGAAATTCGTTGGTAGGTGGGCCTGCTGAAATTTGGGTGGGCCCCACAATTTTTAGAAAACTATTGTTTTGGGAAAACCGCTAACTTCCTGCAATTCTACACATTTTGCTATGGGGCAAAGATAAAAAAAAATGTGCAGTTTTATAGCTAATCTTATGTTATTCTAGACATTTTGCCATGCATTTTTTAAAGCTAATTAAAGCTAAAATATAGGTGTGTTGACACTTGTTTGCTAATTGAACAAATTAAGTAGGCAGTGTCGGTGCACATAGCCATTGAAGCCCAGTGACATATGCCTCAATGCAGTCACTCTCGTGGCTTCTAAGAAGTGTCGCTTTCAGTTAGTTATTTTTGGACCACCCATCTCATGAAAGTGAATGTCATTCCAGTTCATCTGAATGTTATTTCAGTGCACTGCTCGCTCGGAATTATATCTGATGGTGTTTGCATGTTTAGATAAAAATACAAATAATGTCCCGTTTTCTAACACTGACAATTAGAGAGCATTAAAACACTATTTAGATTTTTTTTTTTTTTGCTCAATCTGATTGGGATGTCCACATCAACTAAAATGAATAATCCCAGAATATTTATGATTTATCTGGTGTCTTCAAATACTGTGACACATTGACGACAGATGGTATTGTTCTGTTTAATACTCCTGGTGTATTATTTCCATTAAAGCGCTTCACAGTTGGCTATTTCATAGGTCATTGCGATCTAAAGCTCCTGCTGAAGATGATGTGCTCCAGTCAATGGCTATGTCCCTGGAGTTTTATATTTTCTTAACAAGATCACAGTTTGGTCAACAAATTGGACAACAGCCACGCCACGATGACACCATTGAACCACCGACATGAAATCACCCTTGCCGAAATAGATGTAACACAGACAGGTAAAAACTCATCCCAAATACTGTGCTGACTGTTCCTAACCTTTGGTGCTCTTGTTGACGCCATACTTACAGTGTGTTGTGTTTAACACGAGAGACAGTACAGAGACACTCTAACTCCAGGGGGCACCAGTAGGAGCTTCAATTCCTCACTGCCTCACTCCATTCCCCTCCCCCTCCCTCCCTTTCTTACTTCACTCCCTTCCCTCCTCCCCCTAATCTCCCCTCCCTCCCCCCTCCCTCCCTTCTCTCTTTCGTTCTCCATCTCCCTCCCCTTTCTCTCTCGTTCTCCCATCCCCCTCTCGGTCTCTCTTCCCCCGTCTCCCCCACCCTCTCTTTCCGTCTTCCTTTCTCCCATTCCATTCCCTCCTCGCCTTCTCTGCCCCCCTCCCCCTGTCTCCCCCACCCTCTCTTTCCTCCTCTCCCCGTCTTCCTTTCTCCCATTCTATTCCCTCCTCGCCTGCCTCCCTCGCCTTCTCTCCCAGTCTCCCCCACCCTCTCTTTCCTCCTCTCCCTGTCTTCCATTCTATTCCCTCCTCGCCTGCCTCCCTCGCCTTCTCTGCCCCCCTCCCCTTTCTCTCCCAGTCTCCCTTCCCCCGTCTCCCCCACCCTCTCTTTCCTCCTCTCCCTGTTTTCCTTTCTCCCATTCTATTCCCTCCTTGCCTGCCTCCCTCCCTCACCTTTTCTGCCCCCCTCCCCCTTTCTCTCCCAGTCTCCCCCACCCACTCTTTCCTCCTCTCCCAGTCTTCCTTTCTCCCATTCTATTCCCTCCTCTGCCCCCCCCCCCCTCCCGGTCTCCCTTCCCCCCTCACCCTCATTCTCCCTTTCCTCTCTTGTTCTCCCATCCCCCTCTGTCTGCCTTCCCCCTGTCTCCCCCACCCTCTCTTTCCTCTGCCAGTCTTTCTTTCTCCCATTACATTCCCTTCTCACCTGCCTGCCTCCCCTTCTATCTCTCTTTCCCCCATCCCTCCCCTTTCCCTCACCCTTTCTCCCTCCCTCACCTCCCCCCCCAGTCTCCCTTCCCCCTCAGTCTGCTTAGCACTCCTGCTGCTCACAACACTGCAGATGAGGCCTTCACATCTCCCAGTCTGCTAGGCCTCTCTTTCAGCCTCCCCCTGCCACTCCCTCCCTCCCCTCATACCAGCATAGCAACACTGAACAAGCCAGCAAGGGGGAGGATGCGCTCTCGCAGAGGGGCAATTTCCCTCCATCTTATATCATTCTTACCAGGAGGCTAGAGACAATCTATGGTATGGAACATAAGCACAAAACACACATTTGTAGCATAATGAATAACTCGTATATAAAATCATCACTATAAAACAAGCAGAGTCAATATGGAACTGTCATAATTTTTGGGGTTTGGCACCAGATTGATACACACTAGAGCAAATTAGCCTCAACAAAGGGTTAATGCAATCTACTGTTGATTTCTCATCAACCATCACCATCTCAACCAGTAGTGGGTCCACTAAGTCCCAGACGCCTCATGCTCCAGTCTCACAGAATAGCATAGCTCACATGGACTAAACTCATGAACCCCTTGTTTTACACACCGAAAACCGTGTTTAACCGTGTGTAATTTCCGGTCAAAATGAACTGTAATAATACCGGAGACAATAGGATTTGTATCACCAGTGACCGTTTACAGCTAGCTCATGGGTTACGTTTGGGAAAACCTGACTTGAAGTGCTACTTCTTAGGACAAACCAGATCTAGTCTCCATTAAAAAAAAGGGGTGTATCACATCAGAGCATAAGACATAGGAAAATAGGTTGGACCAGGAGAAGCACAACGCAACACTTTATTGTTCATAGATGCTCAAGTTAAAAAACAAAAAACAAATCAAATTGAAGATCACAAATTAAAACATACACACAGAAACGTCATATTAATAGCGAATGCTCTCTGTTTCAAAGGCGACAGCAAACGTCTATTCTCGGTGGTAAAATAAGGAATAGGTGAGTGAAGAGAAGTACAGTCTAGACTACAAAGCACAGGGCTACAGAGATCAGTCCAAATGGCCCTTCCACTAACGGGGAGAAGGATACGAGGAACTCCTTCAATAGAACCAAAGTTATTACTGCAAATAAAAAAGTATAATCAATCATAGTAAACAAACAGCGAAAAAAAAACAAAAGCAATCAATTATGTTCATTTAAAATGTGCATTTATATATATATATATATATATATATATATATTTTATTTAGCAAAAACGCTATGGTTTTGTTAAAAAAATAAAAATAACAAAACAGAGAAAATACCAGTCACCAAAGCAACATCTAGCAAACCAATGTAGAACATACACAGCTAGCTGGTACACAGAAAGACAAGAAAATATTTAATGAGTACATCTATAGCAACTTCTCTCCAAACAGATCTAAAAGACTGTACAAATATACACTAAGCTATTCCTGCATACCTGCAACGAAAAAAAAAATGGGGGATTCTCTAGTTTCTCTTAAAAGCTAGTAAAATGGTAATAACTCAAGTTATATGCCACAGTGAAACTCGTCGCCAAATGGACAAGAATAAGTACTCATCTGAATTTTCTCGTAAAGTAAATAGAAGGCAAATAATTTCAGGGTTCTCTTACCTCCCTGGAGGTAAGATATAAACTGTTCACAAATCTTACATCACTCACAGCTACTTTAGGACTGCAGAGCAGCTTTAAATTGGCCTTTTGACATTTGACATGTTTAAATATCATTGGATGGCTTGTGGAAGTGAAAAGGAAAGTGGCTCTCCTTCTCACCTCGTCTCCTTCATGACACCATTGACCATTTCTAGCTCTAAAGTTCTGGTGAGGCAGAGCTGTTGGATCAAATGTAACGTCTCTGTGCGCGTCGTGTCATCTGTTTGTGTCAATTGGTCAGACCTGATGCTTGCCGAGTTGGGCCCTAGTTTTTCCACTTCCCGATTGACCCAGTTTGGCAACAGCTTCCTTCCCTTTAGCCTGCCTTTCCAGCAGCGTTGAGCCATATCCATTCTCTACATGACCCTCTTCTTCTTCCTCCTCCTCCTCCTCCATGTCCTCCTCCATGTCCTCTAGGTCTGGGCTGGAGTGGTCCCCTGTCCCTACCACCTCTCCCTCTCTCCCAGCAGCCAGCCTGTCATTACCCATGGAATTCACTTCTACTGCTCCCGTTTCATCCTTCTCCTCCTCCTCATCATCTATTTCATCCTCATTGCTATCTGAGTCAATAGCTATGGGTTCTGAAAGATACTTAGGCCCCCTCTGTTTTAAGGTGCTTCCGATCGTCTTGTTTTGGTCGCTCTTGGCCCCACAGTTGGGCTGGGTTGTGACCCTGGCCTCACTGCCAGACCCTGTTGAAATACCCAGCTGGGGAGTAGCACCACCGTTAGCCACAGCCCTCTCCTCCATGCGCTGAATGGCCTGCTCAGACCGTCCGATGCACATCCTGGACGTCCGCCTCTCCACTGTCTCTCCACGGTCTCCTTTGCCCTCAAACAAGCACTCAGAGTCGAAGGTCAGTTCGTGGCTGAGCTGGCTGATGTCCTGCATGTTGAAGCCCAGCAACACTTCAGCCTTCTGGGTCTCACAGTCCCGCGTGCATTTCCTCCTGCGGTTGGTGAAGTGGCTGGAGATATCAGACTTCCACAACCACAGACTTGAGGCTAGTTTTTCCACCTCCCTACGCGTTGGGTAGGGCTCGCGGTTGAAGTACTGCGAAAGGAAGGCTTTCCGCGCCTCGTACGACTCATCCTCGTGACCTTTGGGGTCAAGGATCAGGTTGACAGGGTCATCTGGATTCTCTACGAAAGCTGCAGGGCTCTCTAGCTCTCCAGGCGGCAGCTTACGCCGCTTTGGGTCGTTTGGGTCACAGTTTTCGAAGCCGGCCCGTTTGAGGCTAATGCCCTGGGCCTGGGAGACCCTGGGGGAGGGCGCAGGCCTGCTTTCCTGCCCGTTCTGGGTCTTCCCCACACCGCGGCAGTGGACGAGGTGCAGAGTGATGGTGGAGGCTGTCATGTTGCTTGTGTACACACCCAAACAGTGGATACATTTGTAGGTGAGTTTTTTCTCCACCGGGTGCACGGTTTGGATAACCTGATGCCTCTCTCTCAGATGGTGTGCCAGTGCATCAGAGATGGGGCCCTTGAGGATGGAGAAGCACAGCGGGCACAGAGTCTTGCCCACGTCTTTCTTGTACGGTACGGCCGCCTGAGGTGCACTCTTGGCAGGCGAGCCATCTTCTGAATCAGAGGGCATCTTTGGGGGTTGGCTGGGCACGGTCCTCTTGCCCGTCTGAGTGGACGACGAGGCACTCTGGGCATGGAGGGCCACGGACTCCTGCGGTGCGTCTCTCATGTTGTAGGTGGTGACAATCAGCTGGACGTTCTTGGGGTTGCCCTGCTGCAGAGTGAGGTCGAAAGTCAGAGGGGAATCGGTGCGTGGCCCCACCGTCTCGTCCGGGTGGGACTGTCGCATGTGCGAAACCATCTTCTCCACGTCGTTGAAGGTGGCGCGGCAGTGCGGGCACGACAGGCCGTGGATCAGCATGTGGTTGAGGAGTGTGTCGCTGGGCAGGTAGCGGTTGCAGTACAGACACTTGCTGGTGAAGTTGTGGATCTTCATGATGTAGTTGGCCACGGCAGGTACTTTCTCCGCCTTGTGCTCCTTCTCAAAGTGCGAGCTGTACACATTCTCAGGGAAGAGCTCGTTGCAGATGGTGCAGATTTTCCACTTCTGTGTGTACGACGTGCCCAGGACAGAGTTACCCCCCTTCCCTTTGGCCGTGACTGAGGCCACCGTGGCGGCAGCCGCCTGGACCCGGGAGTTGAGCGTAGACGAGGAGGAACTCACCACTATGGGGCTCCGCAAACCACCAGTGAGGTTCTGTTTGGCTGCTTGAGAATGCTGGGGCACAGACACCTTTGCGTTGCCAGGCAAAGTGATTCTCACCTGCTGCCCGCCTATAGAGAAGGATTGGGTAGTCCCACTCTTTAACCCAAATGCCCCTTGCTTCAGGTGAACCCCAGACAGGAGTCCCGTTGAGCTCAGGCCTGACTTTGGGATGACGATTCTGCTGAGGTTCTGGGTAGAAACGGAGCGGACCCCGCCCACTGTGGTGGTCACTAGCTGACCTTTAGGTCCTACCCCGATGACAGTCTTCTCCCCCGTCTTCGGGGATACCACGATGACAGGTTTGGCGCGAGGTACCACCACGTTTGTGTGACCAATCATGGCGGTCACCTGGTAACCGATTCGCTCGTGGTCCTCAATAACATGCTGCACCAGTGCCTCATAGGTGCGTGGCAAAAAGAGGCAGCGCTTGCAGTGGATGGTGTTGCTGTTGGCGTTTGCATTACTGCTGCGGTCTGTGTTCCCTGTGCCCGTGGTGGTACCTGCTGCGGAACCGTTGGGCGTGGCCTTTTCCTCAAGCTTAACCAGGTAGGGCTTGGCCACATGCTGAAAGTGTTCTCGGTAGATGTGTTTGCGCACCACGTTGTAAAGCGGGTCCCTGTAGGTGCACTTCTTGCAGTAGTACACCGCCTGCTCGATGCTCTCGCCGGGCCTCTTGCCCAGCTGCATGGCGTCCTTCAGCCCACCCACTGCCCCCTGCATGCCCCCGGGGCCCTGGCGAACCACGTTGTTGGGCATGTGGAACAGCTTGATGTGCGTCTCCAGAGTCTTCTTGTTCCCATTGTAGGTGCAGTAGGGGCAGTTAAGCAGGATGCGGCTCTCGAAGTCCTCACTGTGGACATTGCGGAAGTGACTCTTGTACGCTGAGAAAAATTTGGAGGAAAAAGGGCAGCCGGAACAGCAGAAAGGCTTTGATCTGTAGTCCTGGGAGACGAGACGGGGGGGGAGACGGACGGACGGGGGGGGGGACGGGGGGGATAGAGACAGTGGTCAGTCGTGTGATGACATTTACTCTATGTAAATAAAACGTTATTTATTGAAAATAAAACAGACAACAACCCAGTTAAAAGCCTTTAAGAGACAAAAGAGCAACAACGCTAAAATACAAGGTGTTCCAGTGTGCCCCTCCAGGCAGGCCGTGAGCCACTCACCTGGGATTTGGTCAGTGAAGGATCCCACACACATACATCATCCCAGGTGGTGTGCTTGATGTAGAACTCGTTATTATCAGGGACATAGTCTTTGTAGTCCTAAAAGGGAGAGAAATACACGATTAATCACAATTCATATAGAGTCAATACAAAACGTCAAGTCTGACAGAGATGATTGGCTAGGAGTCGACGACCTATCATAGTTGCGGACTGGGCTCATTTATTATAACGTCAAACAGACGGGAGAAATTTGAGGCTTCCTAAGTTGATGGCTGAAATGTTTCTAGACTGATTAATTAAATTTGCTATTAATGAATGAGCTATTATCTCTTCCGTGTGATAATGTGTATCAAGGGGCATGCTCACACATGGATAGCTCACCTCAATGTGGTCTTTACAAAACTCCAGGCCAATGTCTCCCAGAACCCGCTTGACATTTCTCCTGGCTTTCCGTAAGCTGCCCAGGTTGTTGACCGGGAGCTGGAACATTCTGCCCACCTGGAAAAGGGAGGGACACAGGTAGGTGGACAGGGGAGAGCAACAGGTGAGTTCAGGGGCGTATTCATTTGACGAAGTAAACAGTTGCTAAACGTTTTGCAACGGAAAACATTTACTCCAAATGGAAAACGTTTCGCAATGAAAACCAATTCAGGTAGGTCCCGCCCCCGTTTCATTCTGTTTGCTTCCATTTAGTTCCTAGTGAATACACCCCAGGTCAACATATGAACAACATCCATTGTTGTAGAGAGCAGCCTTCAGTAGACCCAAAACAAAAACCCTGGGGGATGGAAACACATTTCCCAAATAACACTAGAGCTAATATCCACTTCAGTGATTGTTACTCTACTGCCCCTGTGAAACAATGCCACAAGAATACTTGCTGCCTGCCAGTCACCTTTCATCATAAATCCATCAGTGGTTTACCTCAGCAGCATCACTCAAGTCTATCCTTTATGACCTTACCACTACCACCTTTATACGTCTGTCTGTCTGGGCTGTTTGGTTTGTTATATTCCAGCCAATGCTGCACAATGGTAACACTATAGAATTGATTCTCTATTCAGGTCAAAGGTCAGGACACGATGCTTTAGCAACAAGCAGTACAAGGCCAAACACTCTTCATCCATCCACCCACCCACCGATGCCATAGCTCTTGTCGTATGTTCCAGAAGATGGAACATTGCTGCCGAGCTGAAAGTTGTCTGGCTGCCTGACTACCTTGCCGAGCTGAATGTTGTCTGGCTGCCTGACTACCTTGCCGAGCTGAATGTTGTCTGGCTGCCTGACTACCTTGCCGAGCTGAATGTTGTCTGGCTGCCTGACTACCTTGCCGAGCTGAATGTTGTCTGGCTGCTTGACTACCTTGCCGAGCTGAATGTTGTCTGGCTGCCTGACTACCTTGCCGAGCTGAATGTTGTCTGGCTGCCTGACTACCTTGCCGAGCTGAATGTTGTCTGGCTGCCTGACTACCTTGCCGAGCTGAATGTTGTCTGGCTGCCTGACTACCTTGCCGAGCTGAATGTTGTCTGGCTGCCTGACTACCTTGCCGAGCTGAATGTTGTCTGGCTGCCTGACTACCTTGCCGAGCTGAATGTTGTCTGGCTGCCTGACTACCTTGCCGAGCTGAATGTTGTCTGGCTGCCCGACTACCTTGCCGAGCTGAATGTTGTCTGGCTGCCCGACTACCTTGCTGAGCTGAATGTTGTCTGGCTGCCCGACTACCTTGCCGAGCTGAATGTTGTCTGGCTGCCTGACTACCTTGCCGAGCTGAATGTTGTCTGGCTGCCCGACTACCTTGCTGAGCTGAATGTTGCCTGACTGCCTGACTACCTTGCTGGCTGGGCTTACTCCTGCCAATGCTTTCTCCCATGGCTTGTAGATGGCGCTAGAGGACAGCTCTGCCTCCATTATGTAAGGCCTCCATTGCTCTGCCTGCCCCCTTTTCTGCAGCCTCTCTGTGATCACGGAATGGCGCCTCCTATTGAGTCAGCAGCAGAACCCAACATCTACAATGTGTCTACAGGGGAGTGGGGGCTGGGTGGGTAGCCAGCAGAGAATAGCCACTCAACAGCTGATGAGAGGAAGATAGTAGTAGTCTATATTTTACCCATAAACCTTATGTCCTATCTCATATATACAACGGAGCTATGTCTGTCCTAAGAATCAATGATGCCATTTGCTCTGGTCACCTCTGATCCTCCAAAACACATTGCTTACCAAAAAAAAAAAAAAAGTTGATTGTATCAGTCATATCCTGTCAGCAAAGGGTCATCTATGACCAGAAACACCACATAAAGACGGTTGGCATTTAAGTAGAACACCTAGCATAAATTCCCAAAAGGTTCAATCGAGTTCACCACCAGTCTTCATCCTGATTGCCCTCACACAGGGACCATGTGAACAGAGGGTTGAATCAATAGAGTATGAAACTAACCTCCAAGACAATGTTGACACCGTACATGTAAAAAAAAAGCTGGAACATTAAATCACATAGCAATTGTGATAGTTGCGTGACGTGAATAAAGGAGGCGGGACACTACTTTCTCATACGACATCACGACAGTCAAAATCAAACCTGCGATGTGCGGATAATAACCCCGTGTCACCTAGTCTCTCTCTCAAGTTGCTGAATGAATCTGGTAACGTTACCAGACTTGATTATAAATCCCGGTTCACTTTTTTTTTAAATAATGTTAGAAAAATACGGTTACATTTGATAAGAGAAGGGACCTAATATAGGTCAAATGTGACTAGTAATAACTAAGCGAGTAGGGGAGGTTATTCACGAGCTATCTCCATCTCCCCTCTTATTGATGTGGTTATGGCTTTGATTGAAGTCAATGATTTATATTGTTTAATGTCTACATCTGGTTGACCAACGAAAGAGGATACACATAGATCTAACACGATTACTACATGCATCTTTCCATCGTGGCTTTACGCCAAAATAACATCTGATCTGGTATTATTCTCCACGCACGTTAGATTCGATAGGCGATAGTAGCTTGCTAGCAGTAGCTAGTGTAGTAGTGAGCCACCACAAAGGGAAGCGCACGTAGAAACACCGCGAACTAGCAGCTGCTAACCGAGTATTAGAAAAAGATCTTCGGTCAGTGCTGATTCTGAGCGCCACTCAGTGCCCAAGTTTAGCGAGACAAAAGCGGTGTCATGTTCACCTATAACTTATGATATACGCTATCATAATTGTATTTTTTTTAAATTGTTTTATTTAATGGATTGTACCTTTTAACTATTATATCATAATACTCCACGTTGTTTTATTTGTTATTCTCAAGTATCAACCCATGTCATGTTAAGAGTATATATATATATATATAAAATTTATCTTCTTCTTCCCCGACCGTAACTATGAACGAACAACGCATCATCATAACGTTACGGTGGCTAAACCCAGTTAGCTGTGTATCCTTACTAGCTTGGTTATCTGAAAAGCGGAGTATGATGTGTTTACCTGGTCTCAAATCCGGTGCTCTCTTGTTGTAGTAAATTATATCACATCAAGAGAAACAGGGAGACAATGCGTTAGGCACGTTCACTCCTATTGCTCCAAATACGCAGCCGGGGTTAACCGCCTTGCCGTCTTCTCTCCAAGCGGTCACACCACACCGAGAGAGGGAGCTCGACTCCTCTCACTACTGTCCGACACACACTATCCTTCTCGGCTACCGGGTATGGAGTGCCATTGAAACTCATTTAGTTAGCTAGATAAAACACATAGAACGCCCATTGTAGGGACATATAGTGTGGCTGGCGTTGTAGTAAATATTACGAGGAACCCCTCGTCCAAGAATGTGTTAACTCTGTGACTGTTCACTGATAACGCACTCCCGTCTCTTCCTACAGAGACAATACACCCCTAGCAGCCTGGAAACTGCCCTATCCAAAATGGCGCAATTGAAAGGGCGGAAGTGACATAGGTGTTTGAGTAGCATTTTTTTTTAATACTCATTGTGATATCCATATGAGTCGAGCCTTATTAAACAACTCAATTAGTGTGTTAAATCAATTAGCTTTATATGCTCTTACCTTTCAAGACAGGCCTCAGATGCTGTCCTAGGTCGTTCTTCAACGTCTGTCAGGGGTCGGTAGTTTCTATGCCTGAGGGACTGGGGTAAACAAGCTCGAGCTGCATTTGCTAGATTTAACCAACAGCTGGCGCACTCTAGTTTAGCATGGCATGAACGCATGCGTTATAGGACTACATCTGGCTTCCTACATTGCAGAGGGTCGGATGTATACAGTGCCTCAGTACTCACAGTGCCTTTGCACTTGCCCAACGTCAGAGTGCAATGAGAACAGTAGGTGGCGCTGTTCTATGATACGTTCCCATTACACTAAACTCACCGGGACTACTTTCCTGAGTCTGGGGTATTTCCCAAGCCTGAGTGCAAATTGTTCTCTGCCCATCTTGGCATGGGCCTCTGGGAGATTGGGGTGGTGGAGGGATGGAGAGACCATATCATGTGAATATTGGATTTAAATTAATGGGTGATTAGTTATGGTCTCCTTCAAGGTCTCATCTTTTTAATGTTTAAGGATTGTAATCTTCCAAGGCAGCAAAGGCAAGGCCCATTGAAGGCCATTGTTGACTTCTCCCCATTGCACCATGTTCTGGGCATTACATTCCAAACTAATATCATCCTTTCAATGTTGAAACATGCAGGAGCCTAAGCATCCTGCTATATTGTGTTTGATTTGCATGTTACATCTTTTGTGAGAACTTCAGATCACTGGGTAAAGAAAGAAAATACTGTCACACTCACTGTTGTTAGTGTAGGAAACCAGATGAACACAGTGCAGGTTAAACAATGCGGGCCAATTAGCACACTAACCATGTGTATTGTGTTTGTTTCTGCCTATGCACATTTGACAGTTTACATAGATTCCAATGAAGTAAAGAGCCATGCAGCAACCAATTCAAAATAATAGGAAATAAGGTCAACTATTTATTACCATTGATTTATTTTTTTTACAACAATCACAGGTCTCTCAGGTTTGGCTGAATACAAATCTTAGAAAAATGTGAAAATAAGTTCATCTATAAGTATACATAAGGATCTTGTGACTGTGACTCCCTTAACCAGGGAGGATGGGCTCGTGGTCATCTCTGGAGCGTAATAGGAGGAATGGTATTAAATACATCAAAACACATTCCATTTGCTCCGTTCCAGCCATTACTGTACGCCGTCCTCCCCTCAACAGCCTCCACTGGTTTGGAGATACATCTAGACTCTAGGGAGGGGATATTAATTAGTCTAATTAATTACCATCTGTGCTTTTCTTGCCAATAATCAACGATTTATAAAAAAAAGGGCATAGTCTTGTCATTTTCCATTTTGATGTTGGCTAATTACTCCACTAAACGCCCTGACTTAATGACAACAACAAAAAACATCATAAAAGCAATGCTGCTGAGTCCGAACCTAGAGCTTCATAAATCATGTTGTCGCAAAGAGAGTAAGCAGTCCTTTCAGGAACGATACTATTTCATTTCCTCCCAGTTTTGACTCCCCATAAACACGATCCACAAACGAAATCGGAACCTGTTTGGAAGACAGAGAGAGAAAAAAAAAAATCTAGTTTAACTTACATACAACCTATTGACATGACAAGCGTTCAAAATGGCACGACGAACACAAAACACACAAAGGGTTGAAAGGTCACACCTCTCCAACAGTGTAGTTCCCCTGTCTAGCACGGACAATCATCTCCATCTGAAAGACGTAGCCTTTGGACACACACCGCTCCACCAGACTCTCCAGTACTTCCTTCTTGTAGAGCCTGATGTCATCATGCATTAGAACAAACACCCACGTGAGATAACACCCACTACGTTGCTGACGAATGAAAACCGCTCATCTCCAAAACATTCACTTTTCAGGAAATAGAAGAGAAGAAAAAAAACTGCCATATTTTCCCGTTAACAAACATATATTTCCGAAACTTCAGAAGTTATTTTGAATTCATTTTATTGGTCCTGTTTAGAGAACTGCTTTCAATACATGTTAAATATGAGTCTTTTTTTTTTATTGACATAAATGGAGTTACAAGGTTTTCATCCGACAATAGTTCCCAGATAGAGACTGATATACCGGTATGCAGGTGTGGTAACTGTACCTGCTGTTCTTCAAACTGATTTACATTTTGCCACTTACCTGAAGCTGCCAGTCAGGTCTGATGCCCCAGGTCTCAGCAGCACCTGTGTGACATAGTTAGCTCCCCGACTGTAAGAGAGATAGGAAGGGAAGGACAGAAAGATATGAGGGAAATTGAATATTTAATTAAACTCTCATGAGAGTTAGGTGCTTGCTTTAGGTGCTTGCTTTGTGTGCTAGCACAAGCAGGAGAAATGGGGTGGCAGGGTAGCCTAGTGGTTAGAGCGTTGGACTAGTAACCGGAAGGTTGCAAGTTCAAATCCCCGAGCTGACAAGGTATGATCGTCAACAAATCTGTCGTTCTGCCCCATAGCCGTCATTTGTTCTTAACTGACTTGCCTGGTTAAATAAAGGTCAAATAAAATTTTTAAAAATGCCATCCAACAGTCTTAATGTACCAGAAGTGAGCGTGTGCCACTGCAGTTACCTGATGAGCTTCCTGCGCAGGTCCCAACCGTATACGCCACCGTCTCCTCTGTACCGGGTGCCTGACACTAGATCATACCCGCCTTCTCTCTGTTTCCTTGGAGACAAACACATTCACATCCGCTATTTGGTAACTGACGATCAAGTGGTAGAGATGCAGCGTATTAGTGAATGTGTGCATTTAAGAAAAATACACACGTTCACATTTTGGGATTATTTTTAAATAGATTACTTACTCTATGAATTCTGGAATGAATTTAGGCTGCAAACAAAAGGATGTAAACAAAATAAATACAAACGGATGTATTTTAGCATGGATGAATTCAAAGGATTTCAAAGACCATCTGTCTATGAAGCATTCGTATACAAATAGGCCTCAAATCAAATTTTATTTGTCACATACACATGGTTAGCAGATGTTAATGTGAGTGTAGCGAAATGCTTGTGCTTCTAGTTCTAGTAGCCTATTCAACCAAACAAGTTTTATAACACCACAAGTTACCTCCTGAATAGTAAAATGAACTAAATATAGTATTGGACTAAAACATATTGAATGTACAGGGTCCTTAGCCACTATCCCACCCTGTTCGTCTGCTATTGTATTGTCCCCGCCAGATATACAGGAGATCCACTCACATGATGGGAGAGGTCTGCGTCCATTATGAAAACATAGTTCCCAGTAGCATGTTTAATGCCATGGATGTAGGCAGTACCTGAATGAAGAATCAAATGACATTATCAGACGTGTGTGTAGTGTGTCTGAGATATTGTGCTAAAATACAGATGCAACACTGTGTTCACTTTGATGAATGAGTATGTGACACTTGCCTAAACCTAGTTTCTTTGCTCTAGGTCGAAGGAGCTGAGGGGGAAAAAAAACCAGAACGAATGTGTATTGTCAGCAGGTATGTGAATGTCAAATTACAACTACTAATATATATTCCAATCACTTACTATCTTGTCCTCTCCGTATATCTTCTGCAGTTGTTCTGCCACTTCAAGTGTCCCATCCGGACTTCCATCATCAATTACAATAATCTCATAGTTGTATCCACTGTAAATAACAAGCAAACAGATGTTTCAACTCAGCACACAAATAAAATGCTAATCTGACAACTGATTAAAACAGGGACTTTACAATTAACTCTAGCATTGTTCCAGTTATATCTTCAGTCAAAATGTCTTACAAACGTGCAAGATCTGTTCAAATTGAGTTAGTTAACTTACAAGAATTAACGTTACTCTTTTAAAAAAGGCACAACATGTAAAATGTGATTAGTCTTTTTTGTCTATAGCGTACAATGTTTCATGTTTAAATAATTCCTTTTGTTGTTATGAAGATGTAAGGCATTTGTAATAAGCTAATTAAGGTATTTTTTAGTCATATTGTATAGGAAAATAAAGAAAAAAAACAGGGGTTATTTCATAAAATTATATTACAAATGACCGGCTGAAAATCTCAGCAGCAGATTGTTAAAGTAAGCCATTGGCTGTCACCTAGCGACTCTGATATTTAATGACAGCTCTTCTCCGATTCTGGGCTACAGATCTTGTCATTCACTCTGGGCTACAGCTAGTGTAGCTAATGACTTGAAACGACTACTAACCTTTCACCGAAATATTTCACCAGTAGCCACACAATAAGAGGTAGATTCTCACGTTCATTGTAAGTTGGCAACAACACCGAATATTTATCACCATTTCCCCGGCTCTGATGTGAACCTTTTCGGCTTGCCATGTTGGAATGTTGATCCGGATGAGGGTGCTCTCAGAAATATCCACCCCTGCAACAAATTCTTAAAATAATTTGTTCCTAGCAATATAGCTACCACTAGGTGGCGATCTTGCAACAAAGAATACGTCTCTTGATTTTAGATATTGGATAATACTGATCATACATACACAACTGCAAATGTTATTCCCCAGTAACAGTAGCCTATTTAATAGTACTGTCTTGCAATAACTACATAATACAATCATTATCTCATTGAAGTAAAAACTTGCCCACTGTTTGGGGATTAGGAAAGTTAGAACCAGTGCACTTTTATAGACATGGTTGTGTTACTACTCTTCATTGCCATCCTACTGTAGAAACATGAAGACTATTTAAGTAAAAAGCCAGTCTCATGGTCAAATGCTGCGCATGCATACACAAAGAGTGCATGAAAACATAAAACATGGAGCATAATTAATAGACATACAAACATTTTCAGGGTGAAGTTTGGAACATCAGTTAACTACTACAAATACTTTCTAACAAAATATCCACTAGCTTCCATTAAAATGTTGTCTTATACAACATGTTAGAAATTTTGTTAACACACTTGGTTGACTTATTCAAATACGTGCACATGTACATTTCCTAATTTTTTTTATGTAAGAGAAAACACTTGAAACGTTTGTGTTACATGAGAAGAGGAAGAGGTGAAGAGCAGGCACCAGGTCAACTTCCTTTTCCCCTTTATAGTGGAGCATGTGTCTCTGAGTCACCGACTAGCTCCAACGCACCAAATACGCTCTATTGTGGTGCTTCGTCAGCCCCAGTCTTCCCATCAGGTCCAATGGCATAAGTGCTTAAAAAGGTTTTACTTAAAATGAAGGAGATGGACCCCAATGTCACACGAAAATCCATCTTTCAAGTGTGCTCAAGGCTGATATATAAAACATATGGGTCCTCTGTACAATTAGATGCAGATGAAAGCATGAACGGATAAGAGACCATAGCACCAGGTAGCCTAGTGGTTAGAGCATTGGGCCAGTAACTGAAAGGTTGCTGGATCAAATCCCTGAGCTGACAAGGTAAACATCTGTCTTCCTGCCCCTGAGCAAGGCAGTTAACCCACTATTCCCCAGGTGCTGAAGATGTGGATGTAATAACTAAGGAATTAGAGTTGAAGGCATTCAGTTGTACAGGTTTCTAGGTTTCCCCCCTTTCACCAAACACAATTTTTAAATAGTAAAATCAATTGGATGTGGAAATGTTATGATCATAGCTTGTCACATGGTACTGGATATGGCTGTTGTACCTGCTTGTGGTTGAGCACCTCTATGACAGCCGGTGCTGGGGACCGATCTCTCTTGTCTGTCCGACAGCTCCTGCGATGCCTGGAGGTCCCGTCTGGCCATCCTCTCGACCTAGGAGACCTTCACAAACACAATCAGAAATGGTCAGTAAGCAGCAATTAACCTTTTTGAATATTTTTATTTAAATGTTTTCCTCTAGGCTGCGGTAACACAGGCAAAACAATTCTGATATTTTGCGATTAATTTGTCTATTGACCAATCAGATTAGATATTTTGCGATTCATTTGTCTATTGACCAATCAGATTAGATATTTTGCGATTAATTTGTCTATTGACCAATCAGATTAGATATTTTGCGATTCATTTGTCTATTGACCAATCAGATTAGATATTTTGCGATTCATTTGTCTATTGACCAATCAGATTAGATATTTTGCGAATAACTGGGTAAAAAATCAGAATTGGCTTCCTGTGTAAACGCAGCCATAGAAAGACAGGTGCTGAAGGTACCTGCAAATCCTTTGATCCCCTTGTGTCCCTGGACGTTGGTCCCTAAGCGTTTTTTTCCCCCCGGGGGCACCTCTTTGCCTTGAGGAAAGAAGAACCCACTGATGAAAGACACTCTGATCGCCTAGAAGTGGTCTGACCAGGACTGGTATCCCCACCACTGCCAATTAGTGCTTTTTGAGGTCAGTTCGGCATTGGTTCGATAATTTAAAAAATAATCAGTTTTCAATGTAATTTTTTTTGACATTAAGTGCACTATGCTTTATGTTGGTTGAATGGTGTAACAACACAGAATAAAACAATTCATAAAAATTCCATGATGGTAGTGACTTCCCATTTCACTTATTAACCATGATTTATTCACATTACTTTACTTTAATAAAATATTTGTTTTATTCAATGACTTTCATTCCAAGTCATCATCTCATCTCTATAGAGCTGCTGCCTATGCTGTCTGACAAAATCACTATTTTAGTAGTTCTTCAAAGTAAATAAGGCATACTTTTATGACTGCTCAATACCAACTATCAATCACTAAGATCATATACACGGCTCAAAAAAATAAAGGGAACACTTAAACAACACAATGTAACTCCGAGTCTATCACACTTCTGTGAAATCAAACTGTCCACTTAGGAAGCAACACTGATTGACAATAAATGTCACATGCTGTTGTGCAAATGGAATAGACAACAGGTGGAAATTATAGGCAATTATCAAGACACCCCCAATAAAGGAGTGCTTCTGCAGGTGGGGACCACAGACCACTTCTCAGTTCCTATGCTTCCTGGCTGATGTTTTGATCACTTTTGAATGCTGGCGGTGCTTTCACTCTAGTGGTAGCATGAGACGGAGTCTACAACCCACACAAGTGGCTCAAGTAGTGCAGCTCATCCAGGATGGAACATCAATGCGAGCTGTGGTAAGAAGGTTTGCTGTGTCTGTCAGCGTAGTGCAAGAGGAAGGCATTGATGCTATGGACTGGCCCGCCCGTTCCCCAGACCTGAATCCAATTGAGCACATCTGGGACATCATGTCTCGCTCCATCCAGACTGTCCAGGAGTTGGCGGATGCTTTAGTCCAGGTCTGGGAGGAGATCCCTCAGGAGACCATCCACCACCTCATCAGGAGCATGCCCAGGCGTTGTAGGGAGGTCATACAGGCACGTGGGGGCCACACACACTACTGAGCCTCATTTTGACTTGTTTTCAGGACATTACATCAAAGTTGGATCAGCCTGTAGTGTGGTTTTCCACTTTAATTTTGAGTGTGACTCCAAATCCAGACCTCCATGGGTTGATAAATTTGATTTCCATTGATAATTTTTGTGCGATTTTTTTGTCAGCACATTCAACTATGTAAAGAAAAAAGTATTTAATAAGAATATTTCATTCATTCAGATCTAGGATGTGTTATTTTAGTGTTCCCTTTATTTTTTTGAGCAGTGTATTTTCAGGTAGAGATACCCCCACAGTAACTGCTTTCAATCCATTTCGCACGTTCTCTCTTCTCTCCGTCAACGGGGGTCTCCGTGTCTAATCCACACAGACTGAACAAGCTGGCGCGCAATGGATCATGGTCATTGTACACTGAACAAAAATATAAACGCCACATGTAAAGTAAAGTGTGTCCTATGTTTCATGACCTGAAATAAAAAACCCCAGAAATTGTCCATATGCACAAAAAGCTTCTTTCTCTCAAATTTTGTGCACAAATCTGTTTGCTTCCCTGTTGAGCATTTTTCCTTTGCCAAGAGAATCCATCCACCTGACTGGTGTGGCATATCAAGAAGCTGATTAAACAGCATGATCATTACACAGGTGCACCTTGTGCAGGGGACAATAAAATGCCAATCTAAAATGTGCAGTTTTGTCACACATCACAATGACACAGGTGTCTAAAGTTTTGAGGGAGCGTGCAATTGGCATGTTGACTGCAGGAATGTCCACCAGAGCTGTTGTCAGATAATTAAATGTTAATTTATCTACCATAAGCCGCCTCCAACGTTATTTTAAAGAATTTGCCAGTACGTCCAACCGGCCTCACAACAGCAGACCACGTGTAACCACGCCAGCCCAGGGCCTCCACATCCAGCTTCTTCACCTGCGGGATCATCTGAGACCAGCTACTCGGACAGCTGATGAAACGGAGGACAGAAAAAACTAATTCTGACTGGCTGGGCCTGTCCCCCTATACCTCCCAGGCCCACCCATGGCTGTGCCCCTGCCCATTCATGTCAAATCCATAAAATAGGACCCTAATGAATGTATCTAAATTGACTGATTTTCTTATATGAACTGTAACACAGTAAAAACGTAGAAATTGTTGCATGTCGAGTTTATATTTCTGTTCAGTGTACATAACCATGGGAATGCTTGTGCTGTGAATGTATAATGATATGTACTGTGCACCAGTTGCTCACAGGCCTGTGGGACTAGCTGGAAGATCATTGCCACGGACTGAGGCTCTCCCTAAAACACAGAGCATGTCTGTCAATCAATGGGTCAACAAGAGAGCACTGGCCATCTGAAAGTTGGACGTTACAGGAACGTGTAAGATAAAAAAAAACTTCCCTTCTCTCCTCTCTCACCTTTATTCTCAGAAAGACCCTGTCAATCAAAAGGCAAACTACAATCAACTACTATCACTAGATGACAAGGTAGCATTGTGAACACCAAACTTCTGTGGTGGGCTGATTGTTGTTGCTCTGTTTATCCCTCAGTACTGGCATACCCTGAAACAGATGGATGTACGGTATGTATGGATGGATGAGGGGAGGAGGAATAGAGAGAGGGATCACTAGAGATCATCCATTCTTACTCTAGGTCCAGTCATCCCTGGTCCGCCCATGTTCCCCTCAACTCCCCTGAAAAACACCAAGAAAAGATCAAAGTCAGGGTCAGAGGTCAGAGCCGTTTCAGAATGATCCAAATACATTAGAGGAGTTACACAAACACAATACATGGTCTGCTGAACACAAGCCACTGTGGTGATGTATAGGGCATGGTCTGCTGAACACTAGCCACTGTGGTGATGTATAGGGCATGGGCTGCTGAACACTAGCCACTGTGGTGATGTATAGGGCATGGTCTGCTGAACACTAGCCACTGTTGTGATGTATAGGACATGGTCTGCTGAACACTAGCCACTGTTGTGATATATAGGGCATGGTCTGCTGAACACTAGCCACTGTGGTGATGTACAGGGCATGGGCTGCTGAACACTAGCCACTGTTGTGATGTACAGGGCATGGCCAATAATGTTTAAATAGGTTTTTAAAGGGATTTCAAATTGGGGCCTTGGGGGTCCATCGTTTTCCTTGGGACCAGGTGGACCCGGTAAACCCTACAGAAACACAGGGAGTAGGATGGAGGATGAGAGGAACCAGAGGAAATTATATAGAGGAGTGGAAGGATGATGGAGGGAACAATGAACTATAATTACAAATCACAGCATAGTTAATCAAATCATTATAAATAAGAATTTGTTCTTAACTGACTTGTCTTGTTAAATACAGGGCAAATAAAAATAAAATACAATTCTCTCCCATGGAGGTCCCTGTTTAGACACAGAACAGACAGAGAGGTCATACGTGATCTACAATGTTGTAATTGCATAATTATACAGCAGAGATCTGCAATATGCTGACATGATGTTAGAATACGTTCATTACAATTGATCACAATAAAAAATTTAAAAATTCGAAGGGAAAACATGATAAATGAATTCAAAATAAATGTAGAACTTTTTAAACACAGTGGAACAATAAGGAAGCTCTAAATAAAGAAGAATTCCAGTTCAACCCACTGCTTTTCTCTGAACTGTATATATCCCAGAGGGACACCATTTCCCAGGGGCCCAAATACGCCTTCTGATGCCATTTTTCCTGAAGGACCCGTCAAAACCTGAGAAAAACAGTAGTGGTGAACAGAGGTTAAAATATAGGAAAACCTGTCACAATCACATTCTGACAAGCTTGAACTGTACTGGATGTAAAATACAGCTGA
The DNA here is from genome assembly GCF_013265735.2 of Oncorhynchus mykiss. Classification (NCBI taxonomy): domain Eukaryota; kingdom Metazoa; phylum Chordata; class Actinopteri; order Salmoniformes; family Salmonidae; genus Oncorhynchus; species Oncorhynchus mykiss. The sequence goes on along the minus strand of NC_048580.1, from coordinate 68,951,814 downwards.
ACTATGTAGCTACTGTTGACTATGTAGCAACTGTTGACTATGTATCTACTGTCAACTATGTAGCAACTGTCGACGATGTATCTACTGTCAACTATGTAGCAACTGTTGACTATGTATCTACTGTCAACTATGTAGCAACTGTTGACTATGTATCTACTGTCAACTATGTAGCAACTGTCGACGATGTATCTACTGTCAACTATGTAGCAACTGTTGACTATGTATCTACTGTCAACTATGTAGCAACTCAAATCAAATCAAATATATTTATGTAGCCCTTCGTACATCAGCTGATATTTCAAAGTGCTGTACAGAAACCCAGCCTAAAACCCCAAACAGCAAGCAATGCAGGTGTAGAAGCACGGTGGCTAGGAAAAACTCCCTAGAAAGGCCAAAACCTAGGAAGAAACCTAGAGAGAAACCAGGCTATGTGGGGTGGCCAGTCCTCTTCTGGCTGTGCCGGGTGGAGATTATAACAGAACATGGCCAAGATGTTCAAATGTTCATAAATGACCAGCATGGTTGAATAATAATAAGGCAGAACAGTTTAAACTGGAGCAGCAGCACGGTCAGGTGGACTGGGGACAGCAAGGAGTCATCATGTCAGGTATTCCTGGGGCATGGTCCCAGGGCTCAGGTCCTCCGAGAGAGAGAAAGAAAGAGAGAATTAGAGAGAGCATATGTGGGATGGCCAGTCCTCTTTTGGCTGTGCCAGGTGGAGATTATAACAGAACATGGCCAAGATGTTGAAATGTTCATAAATGACCAGCATGGTCGAATAATAATAAGGCAGAACAGTTGAAACTGGAGCAGCAGCACTGCCAGGTGGACTGGGGACAGCAAGGAGTCATCATGTCAGGTAGTCCTGGGGCATGGTTCTAGGGCTCAGGTCCTCCGAGAGAGAGAAAGAAAGAGAGAAGGAGAGAATTAGAGAACGCACACTTAGATTCACACAGGACACCGAATAGGACAGGAGAAGTACTCCAGATATAACAAACTGACCCTAGCCCCCCGACACATAAACTACTGCAGCATAAATACTGGAGGCTGAGACAGGATGGGTCAGGAGACACTGTGGCCCCATCCGAGGACACCCCCGGACAGGGCCAAACAGGAAGGATATAACCCCACCCACTTTGCCAAAGCACAGCCCCCACACCACTAGAGGGATATCTTCAACCACCAACTTACCATTCTGAGACAAGGCCGAGTATAGCCCACAATGACCTCCGCCACGGCACAACCCAAGGGGGGGGGGGGGGGGGGGGGGGGGGCGCCAACCCAGACAGGATGACCACATCAGTGAATCAACCCACTCAGGTGACGCACCCCCTCCAGGGACAGCATGAGAGAGCCCCAGTAAGCCAGTGACTCAGCCCCTGTAATAGGGTTGGAGGCAGAGAATCCCAGTGGAAAGAGGGGAACCGGCCAGGCAGAGACAGCAAGGGCGGTTCGTTGCTTCAGAGCCTTTCCGTTCACCTTCCCACTCCTGGGCCAGACTACACTCAATCATATGACCCACTGAAGAGATGAGTCTTCAGTAGAGACTTAAAGGTTGAGACCGAGTTTGCGTCTCTGACATGGGTAGGCAGACCGTTCCATAAAAATGGAGCTCTATAGGAGAAAGCCCTGCATCCAGCTGTTTGCTTAGAAATTCTAGGGACAATTAGGAGGCCTGCGTCTTGTGACCGTAGCGTACGTGTAGGTATGTACGGCAGGACCAAATCAGAGAGATAGGTAGGAGCAAGCCCATGTAATGCTTTGTAGGTTAGCAGTAAAACCTTGAAATCAGCCCTTGCTTTGACAGGAAGCCAGTGTAGAGAGGCTAGCACTGGAGTAATATGATCACATTTTTTGGTTCTAGTCAGGATTCTAGCAGCCGTATTTAGCACTAACTGAAGTTTATTTAGTGCTTTATCCGGGTAGCCGGAAAGTAGAGCATTGCAGTAGTCTAACCTAGAAGTGACAAAAGCATGGATAAATTTTTCTGCATCATTTTTGGACAGAAAGTTTCTGATTTTTGCAATGTTACGTAGATGGAAAAAAGCTGTCCTTGAAATGGTCTTGATATGTTCTTCAAAAGAGAGATCAGGGTCCAGAGTAACGCCGAGGTCCTTCACAGTTTTATTTGAGATGACTGTACAACCATTAAGATTAATTGTCAGATTCAACAGAAGATCTCTTTGTTTCTTGGGACCTAGAACAAGCATCTCTGTTTTGTCCAAGTTTAAAAGTAGAAAGTTTGCAGCCATCCACTTCCTTATGTCTGAAACACATACTTCTAGCAAGGGCAATTTTGGGGCTTCACCATGTTTCATTGAAATGTACAGCTGTGTGTCATCCGCATAGCAGTGAAAGTTAACATTATGTTTTCGAATAACATCCCCAAGAGGTAAAATATATAGTGAAAACAATAGTGGTCCTAAAACGGAACCTTGAGGAACACCGAAATTTACAGTTGATTTGTCAGAGGACAAACCATTCACAGAGACAAACTGATATCTTTCCGACAGATAAGATCTAAACCAGGCCAGAACTTGTCCGTGTAGACCAATTTGGGTTTCCAATCTCTCCAAAAGAATGTGGTGATCGATGGTATCAAAAGCAGCACTAAGGTCTAGGAGCACGAGGACAGATGCAGAGCCTCGGTCCGATGCCATTAAAATGTCATTTACCACCTTCACAAGTGCCGTCTCAGTGCTATGATGGGGTCTAAAACCAGACTGAAGCATTTCGTATACATTGTTTGTCTTCAGGAAGGCAGTGAGCTGTTGCGCAACAGCCTTTTCTAAAATTTTTGAGAGGAATGGAAGATTCGATATAGGCCGATAGTTTTTTTATATTTTCTGGGTCAAGGTTTGGCTTTTTCAAGAGAGGCTTTATTACTGCCACTTTTAGTGAGTTTGGTACACATCCGGTGGATAGAGAGCCGTTGATTATGTTCAACATAGGAAGCAGCTCTTTCAGTAGTTTAGTTGGAATAGGGTCCAGTATGCAGCTTGAAGGTTTAGAGGCCATGATTATTTTCATCATTGTGTCAAGAGATATACAGTGCGTGTCAAGAGTGTCAAGAGTGTCAAGAGATATACAGTGCGAAAGTATTCGGCCCCCTTGAACTTTGCGACCTTTTGCCACATTTCAGGCTTCAAACATAAAGATATAAAACTGTATTTTTTTGTGAAGAATCAACAACAAGTGGGACACAATCATGAAGTGGAACGACATTTATTGGATATTTCAAACTTTTTTAACAAATCAAAAACTGAAAAATTGGGCGTGCAAAATTATTCAGCCCCTTTACTTGCAGTGCAGCAAACTCTCTCCAGAAGAGACAGAGACAAAAAAGGGGAGTCTATATACATTATGTGCAAAAGGCATGAGGAGGTAGGCGAATAATTACAATTTTGCAGGTTAATAACACTGGAGTGATAAATGATCAGATGGTCATGTACAGGTATTGGTGTGCAAAAGAGCAGAAAAGTAAATAAATAAAAACAGTATGGGGATGAGGTAAGTAAAAATGGGTGGGCTATTTACCGATAGACTATGTACAGCTGCAGCGATCGGTTAACTGCTCAGATAGCAGTAGCGGTAGGATAGTCAGTTTTACTGGGGTAAGTTTGGCGGCGTGAGTGAAGGAGGCTTTGTTGCGGAATAGAAAGCCGATTCTTGATTTGATTTTCGATTGGAGATGTTTGATATGAGTCTGGAAGGAGAGTTTGCAGTCTAGCCAGACACCTAGGTACTTATAGATGTCCACATATTCAAGGTCGGAACCATCCAGGGTGGTGATGCTGGTCAGGCGTGCGGGTGCAGGCAGCGAACGCAAAGTAATTGGTGAACCAGGTAAGGCAGTCATCCGAAAAACCGAGGCTACTGAGTCTGCCGATAAGAATATGGTGATTGACAGAGTCGAAAGCCTTGGCCAGGTCGATGAAGACGGCTGCACAGTACTGTCTTTTATCGATGGCGGTTATGATATCGTTTAGTACCTTGAGCGTGGCTGAGGTGCACCCGTGACCGGCTCGGAAACCAGATTGCACAGCGGAGAAGGTACGGTGGGATTCGAGATGGTCAGTGACCTGTTTGTTGACTTGGCTTTCGAAGACCTTAGATAGGCAGAGCAGGATGGATATAGGTCTGTAACAGTTTGGGTCCAGGGTGTCTCCCCCTTTGAAGAGGGGGATGACTGCGGCAGCTTTCCAATCCTTGGGGATCTCAGACAATATGAAAGAGAGGTTGAACAGGCTGGTAATAGGGGTTGCGACAATGGCGGCGGATAGTTTCAGAAATAGAGGGTCCAGATTGTCAAGCCCAGCTGATTTGTACGGGTCCAGGTTTTGCAGCTCTTTCAGAACATCTGCTATCTGGATTTGGGTAAAGGAGAACCTGGAGAGGCTTGGGCGAGTAGCTGCGGGGGGGGTGGAGCTGTTGGCTGAGGTTGGAGTAGCCAGGCGGAAGGCATGGCCAGCTGTCGACTATGTATCTACTGTCATCTATGTAGCTACTGTCGACTATGTATCTACTGTCATCGATGTATCTACTGTCATCTATGTATCTACTGACAGCAGACAAATAGTGAGCAATATGTTTGGAACATCAAATCACAATACAATCCCAGTACATATAGAATCGTGAGAATCGCAGTACACATATTGGCACCTAAGTATGGTGATAATTTTGTATCATGAGGCCTGGCAATTCCCAGCCCTAATAGTCTCGCTTCCTTTTTTAAATATGCATTATGCCTATGCATTATCGACCCCACCATACCAAATACCCTCCACCATTCCATTCTAAGTCCAATGCATTCACTCAGTCTAACTCTCCTCTCCTCTCCTCTCCTCTCCTCTCCTCTCCTCTCCTCTCCTCTCCTCTCCTCTCCTCTCCCATCTCTTACTGGTGAAAAGTCTCTTTGTTGATGACTTTCACCAGGGTGTCATTAAGTACTAGGACCTGGAAGGCGTACTCCTGGCTGGAGTCCGGACCCGCCACTGTGGCCTGGCCGCGTGTGGTCGTCAGCATCAGTTCTGGTTGGTGCACCTCTGGAGGACAGAGATACACTACATCAACAAAAGTATGTGGACACCCCTTCAAATGAGTGGATTTGGTTATTTCAGCCAAACCCGTTGCTGACAGGTGTATAAAATCGAGCACACAGCCACGCAATCTCCATAGACAAACATTGGCAGTAGAATGGCCCGTACCAAAGAGCTCAGCGACTTTCAACGTGGCACCGTCATAGGATGTCACCTTCCAACAAGTCAGTTTGTCAAATTTCTGCCGTGCTAGAGCTGCCCCGGTCAACTGTAATTGCTGTTATTGTGAAGTGGAAACGTCTAGGAGCAACAACGGCTCAGCCACGAAGTGGTAGACCACACAAGCTCACAGAACAGGACCACCGAATACTGAAGCGCGTAGTGTCTGTTCTTGGTTGCAACACTCACTACCGAGTTCCAAACTGCCTCTGGAAGCAACATCAGCACAAAAACTGTTCGCCGGGAGCTTTATGAAATGGGTTTCCATGGCCGAGCAGCCGCACACAAGCTTAAGATCACCATTTGCAATGTCAAGTGTTAGCTGGAGTGGAGTAAAGTTTGCCACTATTGGACTCCGGAGCAGTGGAAACTGGTTCTCTGGAGTGATTAATCATGTTTCACCATCTGGCAGTCGAACGCACAAATCTGGGTTTGACGGATGCCAGGAGATCTCTACCTGCCCGAATGCATAGTGCCAACTGTAAAGTTTGGTTGAAGAGGAATAATGGTCTGGGGCTGTTTTTCATGGTTCGGGCTAGGCCCCTTAGTTCCAGTGAATGGAAATCTTAACGCTACAGCATACAATGACATTCTGCTTCCAACTTTGTGGCAACAGTTTGGGGAATCCCCTTTCCTGTTTCAGTATGACAATGCCCCCATGCACAAAGCGAGGTCCATACAGAAATGGTTTGTCAAGATAAGTGCGGAAGAACAGAGCTCTGATCTCAACCCCATCGAACACCTTTGGGATGAATTGGAACGCCTAACATCAGTGCCCAACTTCACTAATACTCGTGGCTGAATGGAAGCAATGTTCCAACATCTAGTGGAAAGCCTTCCCAGACGAGTGGAGGCTGTTATAGCAGCAGTTTAGCTGGCGTGCTTCATTCAATAATCGGCTTCTCTCCGTCAAAATGCAGACAAAATGAATCCCAAACGTTACCAATAAACTTCTCCAAACAAGTCAAACAACGTTTATAATCAAACCTCAGTTACCCTAATACGTAAATAAATGATCAAATTAAAGACGGAGAATCGTTATTGTCTTTACCGGAAATAAACAACAAAGAACGCGTTCTCATCCACGCGCATGAAAACATTACAGCCAAAATGGGAGCCACTTAGAAAAACTACAAATTCTAGCTAATTTTTCCAAAAACAAGCCTGAAACCCTTTCCAAAGACTGTTGACATCTAGTGGAAGCCCTAGGAACTGCAATATGGGAGGTTTTCTTTCCCTTCATATTAAACATGAAAGCCATTGGAAACAGTGGTAGGCTGAATATTTTTTTCCTGGATGGTTTGTCATCGGGTTTTCGCCTGCCATATCAGTTCTGTTATAGTCACAGACATTATTTTAACAGTTTTAGAAACTTAGAGTGTTTTTTTATCCAAATCTACCAATTATATGCATATCCTAGCTTCTGGGCCTGAGTAACAGGCAGTTTACTTTGGGCACTCTTTTCTGAAAGGGACGGTTCCATCAGTCTGACACACTCTCTGACCTCACTCGGGGCATGGCTACTTACTATGCACCGTTTTTGGAGATTCTCTTATACCTCCTAAAATCACATTTATATCTTAACAAAAATACATTAATCATTTTTCATATTTCTTATAAACTTGACAGATAAAGGGGATATACTGTCCAAGTTACAGTATTTACTTTACACCATTTTTAATGACATCACAAAATAAAAACCAAGATGATATTAGTTTTCTATAGCTCGTCTCTGACATTTCCCCATGTTCTTATGTTAGAAATATTGTTCCAGTATTCGCTTTAGAAACTGTTTGAGTTTCGGGTGGGAAAAAGTCTGTTAACAAAGAACATTCCTTGGTGGATTTTAAGAGGGAGTGAGAGATTCTTCTTCTACCTTAAATTTACAACAGGGCGTGAGGTGTCAAAACCCCCACACCAGTTCCCTCCTCTCCTCGTCTGTGGGTGAGAGAAGGTATGGTTATTGTCAACCATTGCCAAGCTGATTTGACCCATTGTGATCCTCACAGGTCATGACAGTGGAAAGGAATTTAATAGAAGGCAGACGTCAGGAGGTTGAAGTCGCCCAGTACGAAGAGCAGTGAGCCACCATCAGGAAATTAGCTTTTCAAGTTGTCAAGCTCATTGAGGAACTCTCAAAGGGCACCTGATGGGCGATAGATGACAATGTTAAGTTTGAGTGGGCAGTGACAGCATGGAATTCAAATTAGGAGATGGACAGGTGAGAGAGAGAGAGAGAAAATAGATAATCTCCATGTAGGAGAAATGAGTAGCCCTGTTCTCCAGAGAGCTGCAGATGAGGCATCCATGTCTCATGTCTATTTTCAGGCATACTGTTTCTGAGCAAAATTCTAACAGACCTGCCTAGATTCAACTACAACATAGATAATATGTGATAAGAGAGGATATGACGTATATCATGAGAATTTCAAGAAAGGAGAGCTGTAGTTATAGTTAGCTGTCTTTTATCAGCTATGGCTCCAGAGTTCATGGAGTTTAGTGTGGACGGCAGCTTTACTGTGAGCAGTACAGGAAGCGGAGTGGATAAATGTAGTGTTCTGGAAAATCCTTTTAAAACAAGCATAGAAAGGAAATGCAACAATGGAAAATCATTTCTGAGGCACTTACCTAGAATTATTTGTCTGTACTTTGGATAATTATACTGTTCGTGCTGAATGCACTCTATACAAGTTTGTGCTTTTTAAGCAAACTCTAGCAAGTCACAATGAACCAACAGTCTTAACTCTTAGTTAGTCAACTCTCCTCACTCTCAAAACTCTTAGTTAGAGTCAACTCTCCTCACTCTCACAGTCAACTCTTAGTTAGAGTCAACTCTCCTCACTCTCACAGTCAACTCTTAGTTAGAGTCAACTCTCCTCACTCTCACAGTCAACTCTTAGTTAGAGTCAACTCTCCTCACTCTCACAACTCTTAGTTAGAATCAACTCTCCTCACTCTCACAGTCAAATCAAATCAAATAAAATTGTATTTGTCACATACACATGGTTAGCAGATGTTAATGCGAGTGTAGTGAAATGCTTGTGCTTCTAGTTCCGACAATGCAGTAATAACAAGTAATCTAACTAACAATTCCAAAACTACTGTCTTGTACACAGTGTAAGGGGATAAAGAATATGTACATAAGGATATATGAATGAGTGATGGTACAGAGCAGCATAGGCAAGATACAGTAGATGGTATCGAGTACAGTATATACATATGAGATGAGTATGTAAACAAAGTGGCATAGTTAAAGTGGCTAGTGATACATGTATTACATAAGGATACAGTCGATGATATAGAGTACAGTATATACGTATGCATATGAGATGAATAATGTAGGGTAAGTAACATTATATAAGGTAGCATTGTTTAAAGTGGCTAGTGATATATTTACATCATTTCCCATCAATTCCCATTATTAAAGTGGCTGGAGTTGAGTCAGTGTCAGTGTGTTGGCAGCAGCCAGTGTTAGTGGTGGCTGTTTAACAGTCTGATGGCCTTGAGATAGAAGCTGTTTTTCAGTCTCTCGGTCCCAGCTTTGATGCACCTGTACTGACCTCGCTTTCTGGATGATAGCGGGGTGAACAGGCAGTGGCTACGGGTGGTTGATGTCCTTGATGATCTTTATGGCCTTCCTGTGACATCGGGTGGTGTAGGTGTCCTGGAGGGCAGGTAGTTTGCCCCCGGTGATGCGTTGTCTCCTTAGTTTTGTTGATGTTGAGTGTGAGTTATTTTCCTGACACCACACTCCAAGGGCCCTCACCTCCTCCCTGTAGGCCGTCTCGTCGTTGTTGGTAATCAAGCCTACCACTGTTGTGTCGTCCGCAAACTTGATGATTGAGTTGGAGGCGTGCGTGGCCACGCAGTCGTGGGTGAACAGGGAGTACAGGAGAGGGCTCAGAACGCACCCTTGTGGGGCCCCAGTGTTGAGGATCAGCGGGGAGGAGATGTTGTTGCCTACCCTCACCACCTGGGGGCGGCCCGTCAGGAAGTCCAGTACCCAGTTGCACAGGGCGGGGTCGAGACCCAGGGTCTCGAGCTTGATGACGAGCTTGGAGGGTACTATGGTGTTGAATGCCGAGCTGTAGTCAATGAACAGCATTCTCACATAGCTATTCCTCTTGTCCAGATGGGTTAGGGCAGTGTGCAGTGTGGTTGAGATTGCATCGTCTGTGGACCTATTTGGGCGGTAAGCAAATTGGAGTGGGTCTAGGGTGTCAGGTAGGGTGGAGGTGATATGGTCCTTGACTAGTCTCTCAAAGCACTTCATAATTACGGAAGTGAGTGCTACGGGGCGGTAGTCGTTTAGCTCAGTTACCTTAGCTTTCTTGGGAACAGGAACAATGGTGGCCTTCTTGAAGCATGTGGGAACAGCAGACTGGTATAGGGATTGATTGAATATGTCCGTAAACACACCGGCCAGCTGGTCTGCGCATGCTCTGAGGGCGCGGCTGGGGATGCCGTCTGGGCCTGCAGCCTTGCAAGGGTTAACACGTTTAAATGTCTTACTCACCTCAGCTGCAGTGAAGGAGAGACCGCATGTTTTCGTTGCAGGCTGTGTCAGTGGCACTGTATTGTCCTCAAAGCGGGCAAAAAAGTTATTTAGTCTGCCTGGGAGCAGGACATCCTGGTCCGTGACTGGGCTGGATTTCTTCCTGTAGTCTGTGATTGACTGTAGACCCTGCCACATGCCTCTTGTGTCTGAGCCATTGAATTGAGATTCTACTTTGTCTCTGTACTGACGCTTAGCTTGTTTGATAGCCTTGCGGAATAGCTGCACTGTTTGTATTCGGTCATGTTACCAGACACCTTGCCCTGATTAAAAGCAGTGCTTCGCGCTTTCAGTTTCACGCGAATGCTGCCATCAATCCACGGTTTCTGGTTAGGGAATGTTTTAATCGTTGCTATGGGAACGACATCTTCAACGCACGTTCTAATGAACTCGCACACCGAATCAGCGTATTCGTCAATGTTGTTGTCTGACGCAATACGAAACAGGGGGGCAGGGCCTTATATGCGTCGCGGAAGTTAGAGTAACAATGATCCAAGGTCTTTCCACCCCTGGTTGCGCAATCGATATGCTGATAAAATTTAGGGAGTCTTGTTTTCAGATTAGCCTTGTTAAAATCCCCAGCTACAATGAATGCAGCCTCCGGATAAATGGTTTCCAGTTTGCAAAGAGTCAAATAAAGTTCCTTCAGAGCCATCGATGTGTCTGCTTGGGGGGGGGGGGGGGGGGATATATACGGCTGTGATTATAATCGAAGAGAATTCTCTTGGTAGATAATGCGGTCTACATTTGATTGTGAGGAATTCTAAATCAGGTGAACAGAAGGATTTGAGTTCCTGTATGTTTCTTTCATCACACCATGTCACGTTAGCCATAAGGCAACACTTAGTTAGAATCAACTCTCCTCACTCTCACAGTCAACTCTTAGTTCGAGTCAACTCTCCTCACTCTCACAGTCAACTCTTATTTAGAGTCAACTCTCCTCACTCTCACAGTCAACTCTTAGTTAGAGTCAACTCTCCTCACTCTCACAACTCTTCGTTAGAATCAACTCTCCTCACTCTCACAACTCTTAGTTAGAATCAACTCTCCTCACTCTCACAGTCAACTCTTAGTTAGAGTCAACTCTCCTCACTCTCACAACTCTTAGTTAGAATCAACTCTCCTCACTCTCACAGTCAACTCTTAGTTAGAATAAACTCTCCTCACTCTCACAACTCTTAGTTAGAATCAACTCTCCTCACTCTCACAGTCAACTCTTAGTTAGAATCAACTCTCCTCACTCTCACAGTCAACTCTTAGTTAGAATCAACTCTCCTCACTCTCACAGTCAACTCTTAGTTAGAGTCAACTCTCCTCACTCTCACAGTCAACTCTTAGTTAGAGTCAACTCTCCTCACTCTCACAACTCTTAGTTAGAATCAACTCTCCTCACTCTCACAGTCAACTCTTAGTTAGAATAAACTCTCCTCACTCTCACAACTCTTAGTTAGAATCAACTCTCCTCACTCTCACAGTCAACTCTTAGTTAGAATCAACTCTCCTCACTCTCACAGTCAACTCTTAGTTAGAATCAACTCTCCTCACTCTCACAGTCAACTCTTAGTTAGAGTCAACTCTCCTCACTCTCACAGTCAACTCTTAGTTAGAGTCAACTCTCCTCACTCTCACAGTCAACTCTTAGTTAGAGTCAACTCTCCTCACTCTCACAGTCAACTCTTAGTTAGAATCAACTCTCCTCACTCTCACAACTCTTAGTTAGAGTCAACTCTCCCCACTCTCACAACTCTTAGTTAGAGTCAACTCTCCACACTCTCACAACTCTTAGTTAGAATCAACTCTCCTCACTCTCACAGTCAACTCTTAGTTAGAATCAACTCTCCTCACTCTCACAGTCAACGCTTAGTTAGAGTCAACTCTCCTCACTCTCACAACTCTTAGTTAGAATCAACTCTCCTCACTCTCACAGTCAACTCTTAGTTAGAGTCAACTCTCCTCACTCTCACAACTCTTAGTTAGAGTCAACTCTCCTCACTCTCACAGTCAACTCTTAGTTAGAATCAACTCTCCTCACTCTCACAACTCTTAGTTAGAGTCAACTCTCCTCACTCTCACAGTCAACTCTTAGTTAGAATCAACTCTCCCCACTCTCACAACTCTTAGTTAGAGTCAACTCTCCACACTCTCACAACTCTTAGTTAGAATCAACTCTCCTCACTCTCACAGTCAACGCTTAGTTAGAGTCAACTCTCCTCACTCTCACAACTCTTAGTTAGAATCAACTCTCCTCACTCTCACAGTCAACTCTTAGTTAGAGTCAACTCTCCTCACTCTCACAACTCTTAGTTAGAGTCAACTCTCCTCACTCTCACAGTCAACTCTTAGTTAGAATCAACTCTCCTCACTCTCACAGTCAACTCTTAGTTAGAATCAACTCTCCTCACAACTCTTAGTTAGAATCAACTCTCCTCACTCTCACAGTCAACTCCTAGTTAGAGTCAACTCTCCTCACTCTCACAACGCTTAGTTAGAATACCATATATTGTCAAAAATAATTTCCTAATATGTAACTGTATACACCCCCCCCCCTCACTAATATGCATGGGTTAACTTCACACTGTTACAGCCTGGTAGCCAGAGCACCAAAACAGCAGAGAAGTTGAGCCTCGCACTTCAACGCTCTTAGTTATTGCGGGAATTGACCCACTATGCAGTTTAATTTCTGCATCTATGTCGTATCGCTGAATCTATCTTTAAAACATGAAAGTCTATTGCAGTGATTGCTTACTGTGAGAGACCAACTGAGCTGTGTATCTGTGGATGTGCGTTTTCAGGCCTCCCGTTATGGAAAAAGAGCCTCCCCTCCCTCTTCCCCATTCAAATCTGTCTCTTGTTTTCGTCTCATTGCCATAATTTCCATTGGGGACTTCCTAACAATCCTCTTCTTTCATGTGTCTCTCTCTGTTCTCCTCTCAAGCTGTCCCGGTCAGCTCAAAGCAGGCCCTGTGTTTTCTCCACTGCGATAGTCAGAGGGACTGGAAATTCGTTTAAGGCCTGGGGTCGAAGGTCAGTTTGAAGGCACCATATGCGCATGACGTCATGGCCCGAACAGCACTGTGTGGCAGGGGCGCAGAGGACTGCAGACATGAATCACAGCACTCACTGTTGATGCCTGACTTTAGGCATCGCGTCATTCAGAGAGGTGAGGGCTGGGACAGGGGTAAGGGGCAAGGGTCTCTGTTCATATGGAAACGCTAAAGTAGTGTCCCTGCTTCTTGTTCTGGCAGAGGATCAGAGTGGAGCGGGAGACTGAGGGTCAAGGCCCCACACTCCCATGAATAACAACAACAACCCACGCGCTGCCAAAGACCCAGAAAGCATCAGCCATCACTGCACTGTTGCACACTGATAATAACACATCAAAACAGCACACAAAATTTGTGCATTTTGCTTACATGAGGAATTAATTTTGCTGACATGAGTCTGCATGTCAGACAGACATCTACATTTCAGTCTGGAGAGAATGCACAACGCCAGGGGATCTGTATGCTCCTACAGCTAAAGCCCAGGGGGTCATCTAGTCAGCACATCTAGACCTACATTATATCAAACTGCTATCAATAAGGGAACTGGAATGTGACCAGCAGCACCAGGTAAAGCCCCATTAGCACTGGGAAGAGGTGAGCCCCATCACCAGGTAAAGCCCCATCAGCACTGGGAAGAGGTGACCAGCAGCACCAGGTAAAGCCCCATTAGCACTGGGAAGAGGTGAGCACCATCAGCAGGTAAAGCCCCATTAGCACTGGGAAGAGGTGAGCCCCATCACCAGGTAAAGCCCCATTAGCACTGGGAAGAGGTGACCAGCAGCACCAGGTAAAGCCCCATCACCAGGTAAAGCCCCATCAGCACTGGGAAGAGGTGAGTAGCAGCACCAGGTAAAGCCCCATTACCAGGTAAAGCCCCATTAGCACTGTGAAGAGGTGAGTAGCAGCACCAGGTAAAGCCCCATCAGCACTGGGAAGAGGTGAGTACCAGCACCAGGTAAAGCCCCATCAGCACTGGGAAGAGGTGAGTAGCAGCACCATGTAAAGCCCCATTAGCACTGGGAAGAGGTGAGTAGCAGCACCAGGTAAAGCCCCATCACCAGGTAAAGCCCCATCAGCACTGGGAAGAGGTGAGTAGCAGCACCAGGTAAAGCCCCATCAGCACTGGGAAGAGGTGAGTAGCAGCACCAGGTAAAGCCCCATTACCACTGGGAAGAGGTGAGCAGCAGCACCAGGTAAAGCCCCATCAGCACTGGGAAGAGGTGAGCCCCATCACCAGGTAAAGCCCCATTACCACTGGGAAGAGGTGAGCAGCAGCACCAGGTATAGCCCCATTACCAGGTAAAGCCCCACCAGCACTGGGAAAAGGTGAGCAGCAGCACCAGGTAAAGCACCATCACCAGGTAAAGCCCCATCAGCACTGGGAAGAGGTGAGCAGCATCACCAGGTAAAGCCCCATCACCAGGTAAAGCCCCAACAGCACTGGGAAGAGGTAAGCCCCCTCACCAGGTAAAGCCCCATCACCAGGTAAAGCCCCATCAGCACTGGGAAGAGGTGAGTAGCAGCACCAGGTAAAGCCCCATCAGCACTGGGAAGAGGTGACCAGCAGCACCAGGTAAAGCCCCATTAGCACTGGGAAGAGGTGAGCCCCATCAGCAGGTAAAGCCCCATTAGCACTGGGAAGAGGTGAGCCCCATCACCAGGTAAAGCCCCATTAGCACTGGGAAGAGGTGACCAGCAGCACCAGGTAAAGCCCCATTACCAGGTAAAGCCCTATTAGCACTGGGAAGAGGTGAGTAGCAGCACCAGGTAAAGCCCCATCAGCACTGGGAAGAGGTGAGTAGCAGCACCAGGTAAAGTCCCATCAGCACTGGGAAGAGGTGAGTAGCAGCACCAGGTAAAGCCCCATTAGCACTGGGAAGAGGTGAGCCCCATCAGCAGGTAAAGCCCCATTAGCACTGGGAAGAGGTGAGCCCCATCACCAGGTAAAGCCCCATTAGCACTGGGAAGAGGTGACCAGCAGCACCAGGTAAAGCCCGATCACCAGGTAAAGCCCCATCAGCACTGGGAAGAGGTGAGTAGCAGCACCAGGTAAAGCCCCATCAGCACTGGGAAGAGGTGACCAGCAGCACCAGGTAAAGCCCCATTAGCACTGGGAAGAGGTGAGCCCCATCAGCAGGTAAAGCCCCATTAGCACTGGGAAGAGGTGAGCCCCATCACCAGGTAAAGCCCCATTAGCACTGGGAAGAGGTGACCAGCAGCACCAGGTAAAGCCCCATTACCAGGTAAAGCCCTATTAGCACTGGGAAGAGGTGAGTAGCAGCACCAGGTAAAGCCCCATCAGCACTGGGAAGAGGTGAGTAGCAGCACCAGGTAAAGTCCCATCAGCACTGGGAAGAGGTGAGTAGCAGCACCAGGTAAAGCCCCATTAGCACTGGGAAGAGGTGAGCCCCATCAGCAGGTAAAGCCCCATTAGCACTGGGAAGAGGTGAGCCCCATCACCAGGTAAAGCCCCATTAGCACTGGGAAGAGGTGACCAGCAGCACCAGGTAAAGCCCGATCACCAGGTAAAGCCCCATCAGCACTGGGAAGAGGTGAGTAGCAGCACCAGGTAAAGCCCCATTACCAGGTAAAGCCCCATTAGCACTGTGAAGAGGTGAGTAGCAGCACCAGGTAAAGCCCCATCAGCACTGGGAAGAGGTGAGTAGCAGCACCAGGTAAAGCCCCATCAGCACTGGGAAGAGGTGAGTAGCAGCACCATGTAAAGCCCCATTAGCACTGTGAAGAGGTGAGTAGCAGCACCAGGTAAAGCCCCATCAGCACTGGGAAGAGGTGAGCCCCATCACCAGGTAAAGCCCCATTACCACTGGGAAGAGGTGAGCAGCAGCACCAGGTAAAGCCCCATTACCAGGTAAAGCCCCACCAGCACTGGGAAAAGGTGAGCAGCAGCACCAGGTAAAGCACCATCACCAAGTAAAGCCCCATCAGCACTGGGAAGAGGTGAGCAGCATCACCAGGTAAAGCCCCATCACCAGGTAAAGCCCCAACAGCACTGGGAAGAGGTGAGCCCCCTCACCAGGTAAAGCCCCAGCACCAGGTAAAGCACCATCACCAGGCAAAGCCCCATTAGCACTGGGAAGAGGTGACCAGCAGCACCAGGTAAAGCCCCATCACCAGGTAAAGCCCCATTAGCACTGGGAAGAGGTGAGTAGCAGCACCAGGTAAAACCCCATCAGCACTGGGAAGAGGTGAGTAGCAGCACCAGGTAAAGCCACATCAGCACTGGGAAGAGGTGAGTAGCAGCACCAGGTAAAGCCCCATCAGCACTGGGAAGAGGTGAGTAGCAGCACCATGTAAAGCCCCATTAGCACTGGGAAGAGGTGAGTAGCAGCACCAGGTAAAGCCCCATCACCAGGTAAAGCCCCATCAGCACTGGGAAGAGGTGAGTAGCAGCACCAGGTAAAGCCCCATCAGCACTGGGAAGGGGTGAGCCCCATTAGCACTGGGAAGTAGTTCCTCATTATAGTTCCTCATAGTTCCTCATTATTGTCATTACCGGTGAATATTGCCATCAGTGAATTAACTAGTTGAAGCAGTAGTACTACGCACTGCAGATTAGGAAGCACAGTTCCCCTTTTCAGACAGACTGCATGTAACGTAAAGTTCCCTGGGAAACAATGTCTGTCAGATCAGTATAATGAAAGCCAGGAAAGTAAATGTAAATACGTTTTGTTTTCTGAATAAGCTTGAATAATATTTCTTCCACAAAATATGAATTGTGTAGAAACTAGAGCTGCACTTTCTTCCATTGCCCAGTCAAAGTAGATAAACATTTACTGGACCAAAACCCAAACCACCAATGGCAGCAGTAAAGTGGGAAAGGCTGAAGTGAATAGTCAAATAATAAGTGTATTATTTATTTTTTAGAGCTAAAAACATTCTTATTCATGTTCTCTAGTTACAAACCCAATACTGATGTCAGTGTTACCACATATCCATGTGGTCAGTCAGAGGCAGACTGGCCATAGGGTAGTTCAGGGAAATAACAGATGGGTTGGTCCATCTTTGGCTCAGTGGGTCTGTCTAAATAGAGGGTTTTGCACAGAATGCTCATTATTTAGCTAATAATGGGAGCCTTGAGAGAAAACAAGCAGGTGTGGGGGCCTCGAGGAAAATAATGGGCCTTTGAGTTAGAAATGCCCGGGCCGATTTCTCGTCCCAGTCTGCCCGTTGTCAGTGTCACCACATATCCAAACTCAGTGTGACTGGTCGTGTCTCCGTCCACCTGGGGGAATTGAGGAAGTGCTCACATGACCACAAGTTTTATAAGTTAAACTAAATCAGGTTTTCAGAGGGACGTCTCTCCACAGGTCTTATAAGTTACGCCAACTAAATCAGGTTTATGAGAGCGAGGTATCTCCACATGAAATTAGATTCCAAATGAGAAAATCAAACAAAAGTAGGTAAAGGTCTGGCACCTAGCAGTGCACCTCATGAGAAAGAGATGTTAAATGTGATTACATGGTCGGCCAGCCGGTGGGAGCACCACTTAGCACACGCCGAGTGCCGCTATGTGAAAGACTTGTGAACAAATGATTTATAATGGTCTGAATAATTGTGCACATTTTTTAAAACTTAATTTAAAGTAAGATCATCCAGAACATTGTAGCAGCAACAAAAACACAGTTTATTCAATCTCAAGTCACACCCTTTCCTACAGTGCAAATTACAACCAATTTGTTTTAACTCAGTAATTTAAATAAATCAAAAATGTGCATTTAAATTTTTTTTTTATTGAACATCAGTAATCCTTAATTCCTAGTAAACATTTCCATCATTATTAAGGTTACCTGAAGTTTGGTCACTTCACGTACTATAAGGTTAAAACTCCTGTTTCACGTCACTGACAGCAACGGTATATGCATTTGATACAGTTTAGGGTGTTTGTCCGTTTTACCGCTGGTTAAACTCTACGATAGGTTTTGAACAAAACCTGAAGAGAATGTTGGCTGTAGAAGAGCGTAAGAATCCTTCCCTTCTGTTCCTCTGGCCTCCCTGGAACATGACAGTCAGTCCACCATTTTGTTTGAGACAGAGTAGAATCTCCTGCTCTTCGTCATTGTCCTCAGAAGCTGTCTGCTCCCCCTCGTCTTCCTTCTGACGTAATAACGGTAGTTCCAGGTCTGGGCTGTTTTCGGTGGGCAGCAGTCTCCTCCCCCTCGTCTTCCTTCTGACGTAATAACGGTAGTTCCAGGTCTGGGCTGTTTTCGATGGGCAGCAGTCTCCTCCCCCTCGTCTTCCTTCTGACGTAATAATGGTAGTTCCAGGTCTGGGCTGTTTTCGGTGGGCAGCAGTCTCCTCCCCCTCGTCTTCCTTCTGACGTAATAACGGTGGTTCCAGGTCTGGGCTGTTTTCGATGGGCAGCAGTCTCCTCCCCCTCGTCTTCCTTCTGACGTAATAATGGTAGTTCCAGGTCTGGGCTGTTTTCGATGGGCAGCAGTCTCCTCCCCCTCGTCTTCCTTCTGACGTAATAATGGTAGTTCCAGGTCTGGGCTGTTTTCGATGGGCAGCAGTCTCCTCCCCTCGTCTTCCTTCTGACGTAATAATGGTAGTTCCAGGTCTGGGCTGTTTTCGATGGGCAGCAGTCTCCTCCCCCTCGTCTTCCTTCTGAAGAAGGTAGTTCCAGGTCTGGGCTGTTTTCGGTGGGCAGCAGTCTCCTCCCCCTCGTCTTCCTTCTGAAGAAGGTAGTTCCAGGTCTGGGCTGTTTTCGATGGGCAGCAGTCTCCTCCCCCTCGTCTTCCTTCTGACGTAATAATGGTAGTTCCAGGTCTGGGCTGTTTTCGATGGGCAGCAGTCTCCTCCCCCTCGTCTTCCTTCTGAAGAAGGTAGTTCCAGGTCTGGGCTGTTTTCGGTGGGCAGCAGTCTCCTCCCCCTCGTCTTCCTTCTGACGTAATAACGGTAGTTCCAGGTCTGGGCTGTTTTCGGTGGGCAGCAGTCTCCTCCCCCTCGTCTTCCTTCTGAAGAAGGTAGTTCCAGGTCTGGGCTGTTTTCGATGGGCAGCAGTCTCCTCCCCCTCGTCTTCCTTCTGACGTAATAATGGTAGTTCCAGGTCTGGGCTGTTTTCGATGGGCAGCAGTCTCCTCCCCCTCGTCTTCCTTCTGACGTAATAACGGTAGTTCCAGGTCTGGGCTGTTTTCGATGGGCAGCAGTCTCCTCCCCCTCGTCTTCCTTCTGAAGAAGGTAGTTCCAGGTCTGGGCTGTTTTCGGTGGGCAGCAGTCTCAACGAGGGAACTTTACCTGGAAGTCATTAGAAAAAGAATACAGAATTACTGTATGTAAAGGCTAGCTAGTTGAAATACTGTACCTCGGAACCGTCGGCAGAGCAATTACAACATACCTCATATACCGACTACACCAGGAACAGATTAACAACAATTTGCTTCATTGTACAGTGTATGGTACCACATACAGCTTACTTATGGAATAGTCGTTTTTTTTTTTATCCGATATGCGGGTAAAATACAAATTCTTCCCAACAACAACAACAACAACAACACAATGACGTTCTGTAACTAGCTTCCATAGGCAGACTGGTTGCCTCCCACATTAACAATGTTCCCGACATACCCTGGTCTCCCTAGGTTTGGAATCTCGAGATTAGGTGGTAACTGACCCAGTTCTGCTTTCTGTATCAGGACCTGCGTGAGGGTCCACCGGATCCCGCCGATGAACGATGCCAGCAGTACCATGATGAAGCCCTTCATGTTAAACTGTGTCGACTTGAAGGTGAACATGAACAGACCGCTGGTTATCAGAAAGACCACCACGATCAGGTATGGGTTCTGGAGAAACAGGGAGACTTGGGGAGAGGTGGGGGTGGGGGGGGGGGGTCAGAACATAAGCCGATCGGGTATGGGTTCTGGAGAAACAGGGGGACTTGGGGAGAGGTGGTGGTGGGGGGGGGGGGGTTCTGGAGAATGTAGAGGCGAAAGAAACACACACCTATTTAGGCGAGGTGCTGGCTAGCGGAACACTTTATAAAATAAAGAAGAGCCGCACACTAGGAGCTCAGATGCAAAAATATTTATCTCCAACGTTTCGACAGACAAGCTGTCTTCATCAGGGTATAATGGCAAACACTGTGGGGTGACTCGTTTATATAGTGTTAAAATACACACAGGTGTCTGTAATCATGGCCTGGTGTGGCCTGATAGCATTGGTTAATTCTCATATATTAAAATAGCATACAAAAAACATAAATTGATAGCGTACGATCATAGATACAATTTGGCTACATAAGCCTACAAACATTTACAATGAATAGCAAAATCACAATAATCACAAGAATGGCTTCAGATCAAAGTCTACGTTGAGACCGAAGGGCGCAAGGGTCTTTAAATTACAGATCCAAGCAGCCTCTCGTTTTAACAATAAATTGTTGAGGTCACCCCCTCTCCTAGGGAGGGTGACATGTTCGATGCCAATATAACGTAGAGACGAAATCGAGTGGTTTCCTTCCAAAAAGTGGGCCGCAACTGGGTAGGTCAAGTTTTTACACCTAATGGGGCTACGATGCTCTTAGATACGTACTTTTAATTCACGCTTTGTTTTACCCACATCATTTACACCACAAGGACAAGTTATAAGATAAATAACTGCCTTCGTGGAGCACATAACACCTTTGATTGGGATCGATTTCCCTGTTTGGGGGAGTTTGAAGGATCTACATTTATAAGTGCCACTGCATTGAGCACAGCCATTACACTTGTAGTTTCCGTCCAGTAGGGGCGCAAATACACATTGTGCAGGGATATTTTGGGTTGGTAAATCAGCGCTTACCAAATGATCTCTGAGGTTTCTGCCCCGCGAGAATACGACCAAGGGAAGGTCCGAAAACACATTACCGAGACTATCATCGGATCTTAGAATGTGCCAATGTTTGTGAACGATTCCCTTAATTTGTTCAGAGCACTTTGAATAGCGGGGTAGTTAGAACGCAAGAATGCTTCTTTTTTTTTGTTTTGAATTTTTTCAATGGCAGTATTAATCTGACCATTTTTGTACCTCCTCTAATTGAATTTTCTTTGCGTCTCGGCCATATTTCTGTCGAAATCTGATTGTTTTTTTACATTCTTTTGATTTGACAGAATTGGCTGTAGGGCAAACTGTTTTTCAAGGGAAGCAGGTGACAGCTCTCAGCCCTCAACAAACTGTTAGGATCAGTAGGCTTCCTGTAAAGATCAGTGTATAGAACATTATCTTCACACAAGATCAGAAGATCAAGGAAACTGATTTGACGTGTGTCAGATTGCATAGTAAATCTCAGATGCTCAGAACAGGAGTTAAGAAAAGCATGGAACGCCTGGAGCTGTTTTGCATCACCCCTCCATAGAACAAAAATATCATCAATATACCGTTTCCAAACAATGATGTGAGGCAAGAAAACATTTTTGAGAGGATTGCAAATAGACTGTTTCTCCATGTAACCATATACAAATTAGCATAGTTAGGAGCCATGGGGGATCCCATAGCAGTACCTTTCGTCTGAATAAAGAAATCATTTAGAAACATGAAGTAGTTGTGTGTGAGTACTATTTCAGCCAATGTTATAATGCAGGCACTGGAAGGTGGTTCATTAGGGTCACGTTGCAGAATAAAATGTTCCATAGCTTCAATACCGACCTCGTGTGGAATATTTGTGTATAACGACTCAACATCAAAAGTAACTAACAAAGTGTTATCAGGGAGAAGAAGGATCAAGAGATTCAATGATAGAGATCATATTAGTGGTGTTCTTTACAAAGGAGGGGAGCTGTTCTGAGACCATACTGCTGGTGTCCTTTACAAAGGAGGGGAGCTGTTCAGAGATCATACTACTGGTGTTCTTTACAAAGGAGGGGAGCTGTTCTGCGATCATACTGCTGGTGTTCTTTACAAAGGAGGGGAGCTGTTCTGAGATCATACTGCTGGTGTTCTTTACAAAGGAGGGGAGCTGTTCTGAGATCATACTGCTGGTGTTCTTTACAAAGGAGGGGAGCTGTTCAGAGATCATACTGCTGGTGTCCTTTACAAAGGAGGGGAGCTGTTCTGAGACCATACTGCTGGTGTCCTTTACAAAGGAGGGGAGCTGTTCTGAGGTCATACTGCTGGTGTTCTTTACAAAGGAGGGGAGCTGTTCTGAGACCATACTGCTCGTGTTCTTTACAAAGGAGGGGAGCTGTTCTGCGATCATACTGCTGGTGTTCTTTACAAAGGAGGGGAGCTGTTCTGAGATCATACTGCTGGTGTTCTTTACAAAGGAGGGGAGCTGTTCTGAGATCATACTGCTGGTGTTCTTTACAAAGGAGGGGAGCTGTTCTGAGGTCATACTGCTGGTGTTCTTTACAAAGGAGGGGAGCTGTTCTGAGGTCATACTGCTGGTGTTCTTTACAAAGGAGGGGAGCTGTTCTGCGATCATACTGCTGGTGTTCTTTACAAAGGAGGGGAGCTGTTCTGAGGTCATACTGCTGGTGTTCTTTACAAAGGAGGGGAGCTGTTCTGAGGTCATACTGCTGGTGTTCTTTACAAAGGAGGGGAGCTGTTCTGCGAGTGGTCTAATACAAAAGTCAACAAAAGTTGAGAGAGAGGCAGTTACTGCATCAATGCCCACTACAATAGGGCGCCCTGGAGGCTTTGTAACATTCTTGTGTAATTTCGGCAAAGTATAAAAAGTGGCAATTTTAGGGTGTTAAATAACCAAAAAGTCTAGTTCTTTTTTTGGTTATCTGACCAGAATTTAAATACCCATCTAGGGCAGTAAAGATCATGTTCTGAAATTGTTGTCAAGCAGCTGTCTATGACACTCATGTACATAAACTGTCCTATCCATGAGTACAACCGACCCACCCTTATCAGCAGGGCGGGTAAGGACTGACGTATCCATGAGTACAACCGACCCACCCTTATCAGCAGGACGAATAAGGACTGTCCTATCCATGAGTACAACCGACCCACCCTTATCAGCAGGACGAATAAGGACTGTCCTATCCATGAGTACAACCGACCCACCCTTATCAGCAGGGCGGGTAAGGACTGACGTATCCATGAGTACAACCGACCCACCCTTATCAGCAGGACGAATAAGGACTGTCCTATCCATGAGTACAACCGACCCACCCTTATCAGCAGGACGAATAAGGACTGTCCTATCCATGAGTACAACCGACCCACCCTTATCAGCAGGACGAATAAGGACTGACGTATCCATGAGTACAACCGACCCACCCTTATCAGCAGGACGAATAAGGACTGTCCTATCCATGAGTACAACCGACCCACCCTTATCAGCAGGGTGGGTAAGGACTGACGTATCGGATTGTACAACCGACCCACCCTTATCAGCAGGGCGGGTAAGGACTGACGTATCGGATTGTACAACCGACCCACCCTTATCAGCAGGGCGGGTAAGGACTGACGTATCGGATTGTACAACCGACCCACCCTTATCAGCAGGGTGGGTAAGGACCGACCCACCCTTATCAGCAGGGTGGGTAAGGACCGACCCACCCTTATCAGCAGGACGAATAAGGACTGACGTATCGGATTGTACAACCGACCCACCCGTAAGGACTTTCGTATCGGATTGTACAACCGACCCACCCTTATCAGCAGGGCGGGTAAGGACTGACGTATCGGATAACCCTTTATTAAGCAAGGAGACATGGGCAGGGCTCAATATCTTGCTTGATAAATTAATACCACTCAGTCCGGTGGGTTCTGGGACCGTGTGAAAGGTCCCCTCTGCCTCTGATAGTCATTACACCGTCGGGTGTGACATCTCGTCGGTGCGTGTACCCGCGGCCACCTCCGCCCTTCCGTCGGCCCAGTCTCTCGTTGGATAAAAAACTGGTACAGGAAGCGGATGAGGCGCTGGTTGCAGAGCGTTGATCAGACAAAGTGGATAGAAGTAACCAGCCTCCCTCCTGCGTCTGTCATGGAGAGGAGGACCTCTTTTATCAGGGTTTCTCCAGAAGTAGACTTTATCCTCGGCCTTGTCTTTTTTTGTCTTGGTTGAATTTCTTGATTTTAAGTTCCTTTATTTCCAGACAATTTGTCCTGGAGCGCTTGGTTAGTTTTCATCAGTTCATTGAATATGCCATCAACATTATCATGGGTTCTGGAGAAACAGGGGGACTTGGGGGGGGGGGGTCAGGACAGAAGCCTTGCTTTTGTCCACATGCAGACATTTCACAAAGTGCGTAGAAACAAACTCATATAGATGCAGTTGCCTTTCATCGTTTACATAAAAGTAATGGAACATAAAGGTAATGGGACTGGCAAAACTACCTTTGCTAAATTATTATTGAAAAATCCCAAACCGTCCCTTTAAATACACAAAGGAAATTGAACTTCCTCCTACAGATTAAAAATATAATCCATTCACTTAATCATATAGCTCTTAACATTGAAAAGGGAGTGTTGCCTCACAGTGGTCTAAGGCACTCTTATAATATATATATAATCCATTCACTTAATTTTATTTTTTATTTTTTTTTATTTCACCTTTATTTAACCAGGTAGGCTAGTTGAGAACAAGTTCTCATTTGCAACTGCGACCTGGCCAAGATAAGGCATAGCAGTGTGAACAGACAACACAGAGTTACACATGGAGTAAACAATTAACAAGTCAATAACACAGTAGAAAAAAGGGGAGTCTATATATACATTGTGTGCAAAAGGCATGAGAAGGTAGGCAAATAATTACAATTATGCAGATTAACACTGGAGTGATAAATGATCAGATGGTTATGTAAAGGTAGAGATAGAGATATTGGTGTGCAAAAGAGCAGAAAAATAAATAAATAAAAACAGTATGGGGATGAGGTAGGTGAAAATGGGTGGGCTATTTACCAATAGACTATGTACAGCTGCAGCGATCGGTTAGCTGCTCAGATAGCAGATGTTTGAAGTTGGTGAGGGAGATAAAAGTCTCCAACTTCAGCGATTTTTGCAATTCGTTCCAATCACAGGCAGCAGAGAACTGGAACGAAAGGCGGCCAAATGAGGTGTTGGCTTTAGGGATGATCAGTGAGATACACCTGCTGGAGCGCGTGCTACGGATGGGTGTTGCCATCGTAACCAGTGAACTGAGATAAGGCGGAGCTTTACCTAGCATGGACTTGTAGATGACCTGGAGCCAGTGGGTCTGGCGACGAATATGTAGCGAGGGCCAGCCGACTAGAGCATACAAGTCGCAGTGGTGGGTGGTATAAGGTGCTTTAGTGACAAAACGGATGGCACTGTGATAAACTGCATCCAGTTTGCTGAGTAGAGTGTTGGAAGCAATTTTGTAGATGACATCGCCGAAGTCGAGGATCGGTAGGATAGTCAGTTTTACTAGGGTAAGTTTGGCGGCGTGAGTGAAGGAGGCTTTGTTGCGGAATAGAAAGCCGACTCTTGATTTGATTTTCGATTGGAGATGTTTGATATGGGTCTGGAAGGAGAGTTTAGAGTCTAGCCAGACACCTAGGTACTTATAGATGTCCACATATTCAAGGTCGGAACCATCCAGGGTGGTGATGCTGGTCAGGCGTGCGGGTGCAGGCAGCGAACGGTTGAAAAGCATGCATTTGGTTTTACTAGCGTTTAAGAGCAGTTGGAGGCCACGGAAGGAGTGCTGTATGGCATTGAAGCTCGTTTGGAGGTTAGATAGCACAGTGTCCAAGGACGGGCCGGAAGTATATAGAATGGTGTCGTCTGCGTAGAGGTGGATCAGGGAATCGCCCGCAGCATGAGAAACATCATTGATATATACAGAGAAAAGAGTCGGCCCGAGAATTGAACCCTGTGGCACCCCCATAGAGACTGCCAGAGGACCGGACAGCATGCCCTCCGATTTGACACACTGAACTCTGTCTGCAAAGTAATTGGTGAACCAGGCAACGCAGTCATCCGAAATCATATAGCTCTTAACATTGAAAAGGGAGTGTTGCCTCACGGGTGGCGCAGTGGTCTAAGGCACTCTAATAATATATATATATAATCCATTCACTTAATCATATAGCTCTTAACATTGAAAAGGGAGTCGCAAAGATTAACATTGGAGGGGGTGGGGTGGGGGGGGGGGGGGAGGGGTAAAGCATTTAATGAGAATGGCCATGTGTAGACCATTCCGACTGTACACCTAGGAGCTGCATGAGAACAATACTGACTGGTGGTGGGGTGACTCATTATTAGCCTTCAATACCTGTTCTATTTTTAACATAAGTACAGATCATTGTACTTATTTCCTTCAAAATTCAGCAACATCAAGGGGCATTTTTTCACAAAGGCCAGTTTTATTGCTTTTTTAAATCAGCACAACAGTTTTCAGCTGTGCTAACATAATTGCAAAAGGGTTTTCTAATGATCATTTAGCCTTTTAAAATAATAAACTTCAATTAGTATTTGGTAGCATTGCCTTTAAATTGTGTATGATGGCCACTCCAATACCTTGACTTTGTTGTCCTTAAGTCATTTTGCCACAACTTTGGAAGTATGCTTGGGGTCATTGTCCATTTGGAAGACCCATTTGCGACCAAGCTTTAACTTCCTGACTGATGTCTTGAGATGTTGCTTCAATATATCCACATCATTTTCCTACCTCATGATGCCATCTATTTTGTGAATTGCACCAGTCTCTCCTGCAGGAAAGCACCCCCACAACATGATGCTGCCACCCCCACAACATGTGTTCTTTGGCTTGCAAGCCTCCCCCTTTTCCTCCAAACATAACAATGGTCATTATGGCCAAACAGTTCTATTTTGGTTTCATCAGACCAGAGGACATTTCTCCATAAAGTACGATCTTTGTCCTCATATGCAGTTGCAAACTGTAGTCTGGCATTTTTATGGCGGTTTTGGAGCAGTGGCTTCTTCCTTGCTGAACGGCCTTTCAGGTTATGTCGATTTAGGACTTGTTTTACTGTGGATATAGATAATTTTGTACCCGTTTCCTCCAGCATCTTCACAAGGTCCTTTGCTGTTGTTCTGGGATTGATTTGCACTTTTCACACCAAAGTACGGTCATCTCTAGGAGACAGAGTGCGTCTCCTTCCTGAGCGGTATGACGGCTGCGTGGTCCCATGGTGTTTATACTTGCGTACTATTGATTGTGCAGATGGACGTGGTACCTTCAGGTGTTTGGAAATTGCTCCCAAGGATCAACCAGACTTGTGGAGGTCTACAATTATTTTCTGAGGTCTTGGCTGATTTATTTAGATTTTCCCATGATGCCAAGCAAAGAGGAACAGAGTTCAAAGGTAGGCACTAAAATACATCCACAGGTACACCTCCAATTGACTCTAATGATGTCAATTAGCCTATCAGAAGCTTCTAAAGCCATGACATCATTTTCTGGCATTTTCCAAGCTGTTTAAAGGCACAGTCAACTTAGTGTATGTAAACTTCTGACACACTGGAATTATGATTCAGTGAATTATAAGTGAAATCATCTCTGTAAACAATTTTTGAAAAAATTACTTGTGTCATGCACAAAGTAGATGTCCTAACCGACGTGCCAAAACTATAGTTTGTTGACAAGAAATTTGTGGAGTGGTTGAAAAACGAGTTTTAATGACTCCAACCTTAGTGTATGTAAACTTCCGACTTCAACTGTACGTGTGTATGTATGTATGCAATTAAACAAATATAGATACATTTGTGTATGTATACGATTAAGTAAGCATGTGTGTATGTATGCAATTGAATAAATATATTAGGGCAGCAGGTAGCCTAGTGGTTAGAGTATTACAGCATTGGACCAGTAACCGAAAGGTTGCTAGGTAAAACTTTGTCGTTCCGCCCCTGAACAAGTTAGTTAACACACTGTTCTTTGGACGTCATTGTGAATACGAAGTTGTTCTTTAACTGAATGATAGTGAAGACATCAAAACTATGAAATAACACATGGGGAATCGTGTACTGTAGTAACCAAAAAAGTGTTAAACAAATCTAAATGTATTTTATATGTGAAATTCTTCAAAGTAGCCCCACTTTGCCTTGATGACAGCTTTGCACACTCTTGGCATTCTCTCAACCAACTGGAATACATTTAAATTAAAAGGTGTGCCTTGTTAAAAAGTTAATTTGAAGTATTTATTTCCTTCTTGAGCCAATCAGTTGTGTTGTGACAAGGTAGGGGTGGTATACAG
This sequence comes from Oncorhynchus mykiss, assembly GCF_013265735.2. Classification (NCBI taxonomy): domain Eukaryota; kingdom Metazoa; phylum Chordata; class Actinopteri; order Salmoniformes; family Salmonidae; genus Oncorhynchus; species Oncorhynchus mykiss. Next base: position 68,923,829 of record NC_048580.1, on the reverse strand, counting down.
AAGATAGCCCTATTTGGTAAAAGACCCAGGTCCATATTATGGCAAGAACAGCTCAAATAAGCAAAGAGAAACAACAGTCCATCATTACTTTAAGACATGAAGCTCAGTCAATCTGGAAAATTTCAATAACTTTATTTTAATTTTAGTGCAGTCACAAAAACCATCAAGCGCTATGATGAAACTGGCTCTCATGAGGACCGCCACAGAACAGGAAGACCCAGAGTTACCTCTGCTGCAGAGGATAAGTTCATTAGAGTTAACTGCACCTCAGGTTGCATCCCAAATAACTGCTTCACAGAGTACAAGTAACAGACATCTCAACATCAACTGTTCAGAGGAAGCATGGAGGAGGAGGTGTGATGGTGTGGGGGTGCTTTGCTGGTGACACCGTCTGTGATTTATTTAGAATTCAAGGCACACTTCACCAGCATGGCAGCGATACGCCATCCCATCTGGTTTGCGCTTAGTGAGACTATCATTTGTTTTTTCCATGGACAATGACCCAAATCACACCTCCAGGCTGTGTAAGGGCTATTTGACCAAGAAGGAGAGTGATGGAGGGCTGCATCAGATGACCTGGCCTCCACAATCAAACTTTTTTACTTATTTTTTATCTTTTATCTTTATTTAACCAGGTAGGCTAGTTGAGAACACCTTTATTTAACCAGGTAGGCCAGTTGAGAACACCTTTATTTAACCAGGTAGGCTAGTTGAGAACACCTTTATTTAACCAGGTAGGCCAGTTGAGAACACCTTTATTTAACCAGGTAGGCTAGTTGAGAACACCTTTATTTAACCAGGTAGGCCAGTTGAGAACACCTTTATTTAACCAGGTAGGCCAGTTGAGAACAAGTTCTCATTTATAACTGCGACCTGGCCAAGATAAAGCAAAGTGACAAAAAACAACACAGAGTTACACATGGGATAAACAAAAGTACAGTCAATAACACAATAGAAAAATCTATATACAGTGTGTGCAAATGGAGTAGGGAGGTAAGGCAATAAATAGGCCATAGTAGCGAATTAATTACAATTTAGCAAATTAACACTGGAGTGATAGATGTGCAGATGATGTGCAAGTAGAAATACTGGTGTGCAAAAGAGCAGAAAAGTAAATAAAAACAATATGGGGATGAGGTAGGTAGTTGGATGGGATATTTTCAGATGGGCTGTGTACAGCTGCAGCGATCAGTAAGCTGCTCAGATAGCTGATGCTTAAAGTTCGTGAGGGAGATAGAAGTCTCCAACTTCAGCGATTTTTGCAATTTGTTCCAGTCATTGGCGGCCAAAGTAGGTGTTGGCTTTCAGTTACTGATCCAACAGGCTACCTGCCCTAAAATAGCATGCTATGTCTCTTGAGGAGTGTGAGCTAGCCTCAGACTCACCTTCATTAGCCAGCCTCAGACTCACCTTCATTAGCCAGCCTCAGACTCACCTTCATTAGCCAGCCTCAGACTCAACTTCATTAGCCACTTGTTAAAAAAAAGTAATGCCGATGGAGAAGACATAGAAAAAGAGGACCAGGCTCACAGACCGGTCTGTCCGGCATAGGATCTGGACAGGGCAAGCTATGGTGCAGGTTCACTCTCCCCCACAAAAACTACTGCAGGGGCACCATCTTCAAACGGGAGCAATGTACCACGCTGTGCTGTGCTGTGCTGAAGGTTGGACAGTTAGAAGGGAGGGAAGAGGGGGAGAGAGAGAAAGATGGGAGTAGTTGACAATATAATCAAATTACTGATATAATTTGCTGCTAGCTGAGCATGAAACCTGGTCTCAGAGCATTTTGTATTATTCTGTATGTAAATCCGAGAAGCTCCATTAGTATGTTATGATACGTTTGGTATCGTCAGAGATACATTTGAGGAGATGGGGAAACTCCATTGGAATCGTATTAACGCCCATTGTGTACGTTGCCCATGCTATGTCAATAGGCAGCGCGGTGCATTCTGGGTGATTCTGGGACTAAGGAGTGTTCTCCTTCAAGCAGTGAACAAGAGTCAATTGGGCACTAGCTCAAAAATCCAACACTAGCATTAATTTTGTCAACAATTAGTACAATATTACAAATCTTTTCCAATATGTGAGATAATGAACTTGCTATCTGTAGTATTGTATAGTTTTGGAATTGTGAAATTACGTACTTCCGTGGAAAATCGCAGTGTCTCTCTAATCATAACCTGACTTTGAGAAGGGATTGCGTGACGATCAGTTTAGCAACTGCGTGATGCAGCAAGACAACGTGAATGCGATTGGTCTAGTCTGCTGGGTGGGGCGTTATACGTTCCTCCATTCATTGCCCAATGGGATTCCCATCTCCTCCTTTCTCTAATATCTCTGGTATGGTTTACATAAAACAGATGGTTAAGGCAAACATTGGGTGGTTTGTTGGGGTAGGTGTATGACGCTTACGTCTAACAACTCAAAGGTTGCGAGTTCAAATCTTATCACGGACAACTTTAGTATTTTAGCAATTTTAAGTATTTACTACTTTTTAGCTACTTTGCAACTACTTAGCATGTTAGCTAAACCTTTCTCTAACCCTAACCATTTTAGATAACCCTTCCCCTAACTCCTAAACTTAACCTTTAGTCTAGCTAACGTTAGCGAGATAACTAACATTAGCCACAATTTGTAACATAACATACATTTTGCAGATCCATAACATATTGTTCATTTTGCAAAATCGTAACAAATAAAACAATTTGTAATTCATAACATATCATATCATCGTTCAGGTTTAAAATACAGAATAGTATGAAATGCTCTGAGACCAGGTTGCAGCGAGCATGTGACAGACTACTGAGTTGAACAATCTGTCTGACCAGTCTTATCAGTAAGCATACTCCAATGTTTATGTTGGCACAGGCATAGGTTTACATGTGTGTGAACATGAGCATGCAGATTTTACAAAATAATTGAATGATTAAACATTGTAGCAGCGATGTCACCAGAAAATCCAGTGGCCAAACTAAATCGATTGCATTGCTGATGACACCGGAAAGCAGTATGTATGGGCAAACCACCGGGCTAGTAGTCGATAACTTGCTAGTTAGCTCCGGTTTGGCGCTAGCTGCACCAGAGATCTTATAAAACTGTGGCTACCATCTGGTTGAACTCACCAGCTCAACTTGCGAACGGCGGCGGTAACATAAGCAAAGTTTGGCAGGTCCCGGTTGTCTGCTTCTTATTCGATGAGGTTTAACAGCGGTTGGCATCCAATATGTTGCATTACCGCCACCTACTCGACAACTCCCGTATACTTTGCTCCAGTCGGCTGCTGTAAAGCTAGGTCTAATTTAATTGTAAATGTACTCTTGTGAATATGACATTTGGCAAAAAGAATAATGAAATTGATTACATTAAATTGTTTACAATTATTTATATCGTAGGTATATAATCCCAGCAGTACATCTCTCCATAATAGGGTAAAATCTTAATAAATATGTTCAACTATAAATCTACTGTCTTTTTGTATTTTTTATTGTATTATGAACACAACAAATACAAAATAACAGAAATGTACAAACAAGAGTACATAAACCTAACAGTATGACATATCAAGATTCATTTTCAAGTTGTTAAATACTTTTATGGTGCATATTGCTTTTTTGTTTTTACATTTACTGATAATTTAAAAATAATATTTAACTTCTATCTTAAATCATGTGAAAGGGGGTTTGTTCTTTGCCCACTTAATTTTATGGACAAATAATCTTCCATGAAAGATAAACAAATGAACAATGGAAGTTAAATCAGGGTCCATATCATTTGGTTCAAAATAAAACATAATATCAGAGTCTTTCAAATTAGCATTAATAGTTGTTTCTTTTAAAATAAAATCTTCTAACTCACACAAAAATCTTCTGATAAAAGAGTAGTCCCAAAATAAATGGTCAAGAGTCTCTGGGTCACAATCACAAAATACACATTTATTATCACATTGCTAACATAACTGCAACACGGTTTTCTAATGATCAATTAGCCTTTTAAAATGATAAACTTGGATTAGCTAACACAAAGTGCCATTGGAACACAGGAGTGATGGTTGCTGATAATGGGCCTCAGTAGCCTATGTAGATATTACATTTTAAAAATCTGCCGTTTCCAGCTGCAATAGTAATTTACAACATTTACAATGTCTACACTGTATTTCTGATCAATTTATTGTTATTTTAATGGACAAAAAAATGTGCTTTTCTTTCAAAAACAAGGATATTTCTAAGTGACCCCAAACTTTTGAACGGTAGTGTGTGTTATGGGTCACTCTTAGTTTTCCTTATCGCCACTGTGGAATGTCCATGTTGATCGTCTTGGTTCTCTTGATCCATCCACCTGTCTTCTTTGTTAGTCAGGCCTGACGCCTTCATTACGTAGTTTATTCCTGTAATGTCATGTAATATGGCTGAAGATGCAGAATTTTATGCCCGGCCCCTTCTAATAGGGTAAAACAGACTCGTTAGATATTTGACCACACACCCTCAAGACAGACTACATGTCCTCTGTCAAATCAAGACTGGAATGTTTACTCAAAACAAAAGTTGTAAAAGTATGCTAGACATTTATAAAATAAATCACACCTAGTTTGATGTTTCTGTGACCAACTGAATTAGTTACTGATTTATACCGCTTTAAATAGCATTTGAAACGTTTTATGTATTCCAACAAATCAAGACTGGAATTTTTACTCAAAACAAAGGTTGTAAAAGTATGCTAGACATTTATAGGAAAAAAACATCTGTTTTTACGTTTCTGTGACAATCGATCAATTAAGTTATTGATTTTTACAATTTTAAAATGACTTTTGGCGAATGTCTGTTGAATGTCTGTTGAATGTCCGTCGAATGTGTAATGTGTGAATATAAAACCAACTTTACCTCGGTGTCTTACCGCAGATTCTTTACATGAATACAGCGTCAAAAAAGATGCAACGACGTTTCTGGGTGGTCGTTACAAAAAGGTACAATTTGAATGTATGCCTTTTTATCACACTTCTTCATATAGTGGTTTTCAGGATAATATTTATGAATAATTTAAAAATAAACTTTTTAAATAAGTAGGTATGTGTGAGGCAACATCCAATCCCTTTGAAGGCACACTATTTATACATATTTTTGTGTGAAACCACATTTTCTGCGTTGTTGTTCAAATAAGTTGTTTTATTTTGTATAATATAAGCTTCTGTCTTAAGCATCCTAAATAAAGCAACGACTCAAAGCTGCGCCACGGAGTTTTGATAAAAAAAACGTCAATCTGATAATCACTATTTATTGCTGACCAGCAGATATCACTAATGTACATTGTGAAAAGATAATGGAGCTCCCTGTAATTAACCGTTTTCCGGGTGAAAGCCCTGAAGCTTTCAGAAAACCTCACTTTGCAGCACAAACCATCCCGACTGACGCATTGATCACACCGACACCATCATTACACAAAATGGTACTCAGTATCATCTGGATATGTGTGCAAGCAAATTAACCTATGCACTGGATTTTTACTCTCCTGGAGCCGCTGGTGCATGTTGGATGTTGGAGCACGTCCCCATTCTCATCTACGGGGCTGTAGAGGAGCAGGTTGAGAGCTTCAAGTTCCTTGGTGTCCATATCACCAACAAACAGCATGGTCCAAACACACCAACCAGTCACAAAGCCTATTCCCCTTCAGGAGACTGAAAAGGTTTGACATGGGTCCTCAGATCCTCAAAGTTATACAGCTGTACCATCGAGAGCATCCCGACTGGTTGCATCACCGTCTGGTATGGCATCTGCTCGGCCTCCGACTGCAAGGCACTACAGAGGGTAGTGCGTATGGCCCAGTACATCACTGGGGCCAAGCTTCCTGCCATCCAGGACCTCTATACCAGGCGGTGTCAGAGGAGGGTCCTAAATATTGTCAAAAAGACTCCAGCCACCCTTGTTCTCTCTGCTACCGCACGGCAAGCGGTACCGGAGCACCAAGTCTAGGTCCAAAAGGCTTCTTAACAGCTTCTACCCCCAAGCCATAAGACTCCTGAACAGCTGGCTACCCAGACTATTTGCATTGTCCCCCTCTCCCCCACGTTTACACTGCTGCTACTCTCTCTTTATTATCTATAAATTGTCACTTTAACTCTACCTACATGTAGATATTACCTCATTTACCTTGACTAACCGGTGCCCCTGCACATTGATTGACGCTGTACATAGCCTCGCTGCTGCAATTTTACTGCTGCTCTTTAATTATGTTTTTATTTTTAACTTAACACTTGTTTTTCTTAAAACTGCATTGTTGGTTAAGCATTTCACTGTAAGGTCTAATCTTGTATTCGGCGCATGTGACAAATAACATTTGATTTGAGCCCCACTCACCGCAGCTAGGTGGCAGTATTATTATTTTTCCAAGCAAAATAACGCCAAGACAAGTGCTGTAAGTACTTCCGGTGGCAAATACAGTGAAGAAGAAATCGTTAATTCGGAGGTTTGGCTGTTGTGCTCCTAGGTTTTTATTATTGATATTAAGCTAAAATAAATATAAACACCTCGACACAAACCGTTTCAGGATTCCAATTGCATCTTCCTGAAACGTTTGCGAAACACCTTTGGACACTGGGATTTGTAACTAGCCAGCTAAGTTAGCCACGTTATTAATTAGCTAGTTAGCTAACGCTAGCTACAATTGCTAGCTCTAGTACACCGTTTGGCGCTGGTAGAATGGCGGAGGAGGAAGACGAAACCAATTTCGACGAGGATTTGGATGACGGGGCGGGTGGAACCGATGGGAGCCACGGCAAGCGAAAACGGTTGTTTTCTAAAGAGCTTCGGTGTATGATGTATGGGTTTGGAGACGACCAGAATCCCTACACTGAATCAGTGGACATCCTGGAGGACCTTGTGATCGAGTTCGTCACGGAGATGACACACAAAGCCATGTCCATCGGACGCCAGGGCCGTGTCCAGGTGGAAGACATTGTTTTCCTCATCCGGAAAGATCCAAGGAAGTTTGCCAGAGTGAAGGACCTCTTGACGATGAACGAGGAGTTGAAGAGAGCCCGCAAGGCCTTTGATGAAGCAAACTATGGTTCTTAGGTCCTGTGGTTGTAGAGGGATATGGGCTTCAACATGGATTTTTTTTCCCGCATTGTCCATGCTGTGTATTCTGCTATGATTATTAAACATGTTTTTATAAGGATCTAACGTTTATTTTGTAGCAGATGTGGCCATAGAGATGTTAATTGACCATCCACTTGTGACTTCAGTTATGTTTGTGCTCATGTCAAATGCCAATGCCTTATATACATATCTTTATCAAAATCATCTGTGTGTGGCTTTCTGGCAGACTAGATGCTATGTTGCTGCCTTTCAGTTGGGAATTATACGTTTGTTCACAAATAATCTCTCAATCTAATAGCGTAGACGAATAACAGGATGGCAGGTAGCTGAGAGTTTTGCTGTTTCGAATACCTGAGCTGACACTGAAAAAAATGGTCTGTACCCTTGAGCAAGGCACTTAACCCTGATTTGTTTTAGGGGGGCTGCCTACTATGGCTTACCCTGTAAAACATCACAATTCACTGCACCTATCCGGTGTATGTGAAAACTTAATACTGGAAAGTTCTCATTAAAGTCCGTCTGCTGAAGGATATTGCTTTGCAGTATAAATCATGTCATGTGAGCTAACTTTGCTCTTGTGAGAGGATTGTCCCATTCCTCGCTAAGGATAGGCATGGTGAAATGAATACAGTAACTTACACCTTTTGACACCGTCTTCCATCCTTTACGGAGATATTTATTTCAGGACATGGCCCAGAGGGGAGGTCAATGTAGACTTTCTATATGAATCCATGGATGAGTTTTTGTTCCGGGACCATTTAACTTGCTCCTACAACTTTAGACAGTGGATATATAGTGTTATTGTTGAATAAACTATTTGGCCTGTGCTGTTATTAAATGTTTGCAAATGAATGCACATGGACCTAACTGCATGCAATGAAACTGCAAGACGGAGTTTATCCTTTGTCTCTTAACCCTGGGTTTCCTCAAACTCTGTCCTGGAGCCTCTCCCCTCCCCTCCCTACCTTTTGTTTTTTACCCAAGGACTGCACAGCGGATTCAAACAACCAACTCCAAGCTTTGAATCGGCTGTGGGCAAAAGGTGCACCCCTGGGGGGCAGGACCAACTTTAGGAAACCCTGCCTTAACTCACTGTATCAGTACTCTATTTTAAGTGGGACTCCTTTGGCTCAAATTGTTTGCATAATCAATATATTAAAAACTTGCCAGGATTTCCCCGATGGTATATATTTATTTGTATTTTGCAATGAGTAAGTAGGCCTAGCTTCACTGCTTTCTAATCTGGCTTGTTATTTTGGTCCAAAACGGTAACAACGGCATCAAAGACAAGATGGATGTATGAATCAAAGTAAAACACAAACATTTTGACATTCCTCAATAATAGCCTACAGACCAACTTCCAGTGAGCATGTGTTTATTAATATCTCCTTTCAAACAATTTATTATTACAGTGACGTGATTGGTCTAAGCAGCGATCACAAGCAGCCCATTAGACTACGTCCTGACTAAGCTCCCAGCTTCAGGCTGTTGTGCTGAGTGCCTATGATGCACTGAGCCATTCTGTAGAGTTGCAGTTATTTTCACATCCCGGGCCTTGCCCACCTAATTTGGGGAACAGCAGCAGCTTGGCGTCAATCACAAGCAGGAAGGGCTCAAAAGCTCTGGTAACTTCCACCAGGTGCCTGTCGAACAGGTCTAGTTGTTTTTTGAGGTGGATGAACGGGGGCAATGGACCAGATAGGGAGGGTGAGTTGGAGTGGGTCAATAGAGGATCGGAATAGGTCAGCAGGGGTCAAAGGAAGGAGGAATGTCCATGAGTCTCCGTTTTACTGCACATTTTCCATCATCTTGAGGAATTCTGAAAAATTAATCCATTATGAACAAAACATTTAAATGTATTTCAGGGTCAATTAAAAAGTCCCTCAGTATCCATTATGAAAATGCAGGTCGTAGGCTAATTAGCCAATCAGCACCACAGTTATAATCAAAGGCATCATCCCTATGTCCTACCGTCAAAGTCCAGCATGCCATCAGCGTTCTTGTCTCCATCCTTCAGCAGCTCATCAATTTCCTCCTCTGAGATTTGTTCTCCAGAGCTGCGGATGATGATGGCGAACTCTTCTCTGTCGATATAGCCGTCGGCATTCCTGCATTAGTAACACATTGGAAGGAGTTTAAGAGCCTTTCGCCATCATTTGAAAGCTGACTGTAATTACACACATGTAAACGGTAACCTCTTCTCCCCAAGCCTGTAACCTACTTGTCGAACACACGGAAACATTCCGCTAACTCTCCCTCGGACTTTCCGGCCTGGTCCTCCTTTAGGAGCCTCACCATCATGACCAAGAACTCCTCGAAGTCGATGGTTCCGCTACCTGAGGTGAAGGGCCAGATTACGCATCACGCGCAAATAAAAAACTACTACAGACAATGTTAACAGGCGCGCGAATAAAAAACTACTACAGACAATGTTAACAGGCGCGCGAATAAAAAACTACTACAGACAATGTTAACAGGTACTTATGAAACACTGGTCACCTGAGCACAACACGGGCATTGGTTTTACCAAAACGCAAGTGTTCCATTTAGGTTTATATATACACACATTCATGTAGGCTAACATGAGTCAATTTTAGATTCAGCAGTTTCTCACCATCCTCATCGACCTCCTCAATGATTTCATCCAACTCCTCTCTTGTCGGATTCTGGCCCAACATCCTCATGACCTGACCCAATTCCTTGGTGCTGATATCACCGCCACCGTCGGTGTCAAACATGTCGAAGGCAGCCTTGAACTCTAGAATGATTAGGCCATAAGTATCGGGAAACGAATTATTATATTCATTAGACCTGACGTGAATTAACGGCAACATGGTTTGCTATGGGCCTACTCACCGTTAAGCATCTCCTCGCTCAAGTATGAGCGGGCCTCCTGTTGCGCGTCAGTCTAGAGGAAAAACAGCGCCACGTGTGTCAAGTCATTGTAGTGACCATCTCTCCAAGACAACATATATATTTTTTTGAAGCAAAAGTTATTGGCTATTAGCATTCGTGTGTTTGTATTGACAGTCACACGTGCCCTGCCCAAAAAGGGTAGGTTAAGCCTATACGGCCTACGGACAGCTCTTAGGCCAAGTGAAAATGTGCCATGCTATTTAAGGCTCAACACATTACACCCCCCCCCCCCCCTCCTCCCTCCGTATATGGCCATACTGACATACAATCCGACAGAATTTGTCGCATAAGCACTATCCGCAGCCTTGCTGTCGGACTCCCTTTTAGGTTGTGTGCCTGACAAGTACCCATATCTACCCTGCGCCCCCACAACTTTCATGTTCCAGATATGGATATATAAAGTAGATATCTATACACACTATAAACTTAGATATATAAATTAGATATATATCTATACACTGTAAACATATTACACTTTATATTTTTTGGTTAAGCAATTTAGTGATTGTTATTATCAAGATGATTGAGAAATCATGATCTAAGCTAATTACTGTACTATTTCAATCTGATGTTTTATACCTTACACTTTATATTGAGACAATACATTGTTGAAATTATTCTAAAATAAATAATTTCAAAATTAGGCTAATTTAATTTTAATTGCCCTAATTTCTGTACCCATCCAAATGTAACATTGCACATTTAACCTATACAAACTCGCTGTTCATTATGCTTTCATTCGTGTAATTGGTTGCATGTGTTCAAGTCATTGTTCTTACCATGGTTGCTGATTAGCTTTCCCCTAAATATCCACGGAAATATAGCCCAAAGGAGTGGTCAATCCGGGTGCACCTCAACAGAAAGACTAGACGTCAAGTGAGTTTAGACACACTTTAAACCGGTCACCTAAGACACGCCCACTGATGCTCACAGGACTCCAGATTTAGAATCTTGAACTTTTTAGGGTTCTGAGGCCCTCCACCAGCCAATAAAAGTGGAGAGTGGTGGTCTTGAATCTGCAAACATTTAATTGATGGGGTAAACTTAGCTATTAGGAAGTTTTGGGAAGTTTTCAGGTACATGTCACTATTGAAATGCGCACAACATTTCTGGGCATTGAAGTAAGACTTTTTATTAGTATCCATCTACCAGTTGTTTCTTTTGATTGTAAGTCAAGTGTCAAACTCATTCCACGAAGGGCTGAGTGTTTGCTGGTTTTCGCTCTTCCCTTGTAATTGATTGATGAATTAAGGTCAATAATTATTAAATAACTCCCTTCACCTGGTTGTCGAGGTCTTAATTGAAAGGAAAAAACAAAAACCAGCAGAGACCAGCCCCCCCCCAGGCAATGAGTTTGACACCCCTGTTGTAAGTGCAGCAGGTTTGAGGTGCCTGAATGTAACAGTATGCCTATCTATTCCCTGTCAGACACAATGTTTTAGCTCATCAACCTAAACAAATTCCCTCTCCGGAACCACTCTCCAAGTTTAAACCTTTTTTTGCAGATTTCCAGAAGGGAATGAAGCCAGCCCTTTTAAGCAATCTCTGAAATTATTACATTCTGAAACAAGGTGTAGTTTATGTCCAAGCATGCACTTGTGATTTCAAGCAAACATGGTGATTGCTGTTACCATACTTTAAACCAAGGTAGGCCTCTGCATTGCTGATAAAGAAGGGTGGGCCCAGAGTGGTTTGTGACTATGGGATGGCGTTTCCTTCTGGGCGTGAAACCCTACCCTGTGGAAAAGGGCTGCCTTGAATAGCAGACGATTTATGGTTGTATGGGGACAGGACAGAGACGGAGCACGCCCTTAATCACAGTATCGTATCCAATAAACCGGCCAACCACTCAATATTTGACTCTCCTTGTATGGTGGTAGTTTCCTGAGCAGAGGGAGGAGGAGCGTTGGGATACTGGGGTATTATGGGGAAGAAGGGGGTGGGATGTTGTTAGTGGTGGTGGCGAGGAGGGAGGGGGGAGGGTTTAATGGCTATATACTCAGGGAGCAGAGGATATCCACCAAAATAAGGATTTGGTGGGGTGCTGCTACGACACATTACAAACCTCCTCTAGGTTCTTATTCCAGACATCTTCAAGGTACGCTGTTGCATCTGGTAGCGGTGTCAGAGCCCCCGGGGATGGCATCTTACAATACTGATATGGTATTTGTAACCTCTTCATGGAGACAGAGCAGTGTCAGAGCGGTGTCAGAGCATTCTTGTCACTGTTAACTACTGCAGTCTCGTTTTTTGATCATCATGGATGACATCTCACAAGTGATGAAAAGATCATTGATTTTGCAAGTTGCATTTAGCGACTCAATTAGAAGCTTCTGAAAGTTTTCTTCATCTGTACAGTCTTTTTATTTTTATTTAACTGTTTTGGACTTTGCTCCTTAACCTAATGTTGTAGGCTTATTTCTCTTTCATCCGTTTTCATTAATCTTTCAAGATTCATCACACGAAAAACGACAACAAAGGACCTCAGAAGGATTAGGCAGAGTCAATCAGGATGACTGTTTTTTTTTCTGTGGACTTTGGAACAAAGGTGTTTTCAGAAACCAAGGACACTGACTAGTGGGAATAGTTATTATATGGGAATAGGAGAGAGGAGGAGAACGTGGAATATACGGGGTGAGGGAGGGCTAGGATACCTGAACTATTGTAGTCATAAGTCAGGGTGGGGGAGAGTGGCAAGGCAAGGCAGGTGGGGGCTAGGATACCTGAGATGTTGCAGTCATAAGTCAGGGTGGGGGAGAGTGGCAAGGGACGGGGGTAGAAGTAGCTGTGGTGGGGGGAGGGGTAGTGGTACTGGAGCATTCTGTTTCATTAGAGTAGGGCTGATAGTGTTGCATTATGAGAGAAAAGGTAGAGTGGAGTCATACAGAAGGAGCAGACAATGATCCAGTCTACTGGATCAACATGGCAACAAGGAGATGGAAACAAATGTTAAAGATGAAAGCAGATTTATTTTGAAAGTACTCTGTACAGGGTTGAGACTGCAAGAGGGGAGAGACGCAGAAAGGAGAGGAGCCAGTTGGCGAGTCACGGAAGGAGAGGGGTGAGACGCAGAAAGGAGAGGAGCCAGTTGGCGAGTCACGGAAGGAGAGGGGTGAGACGCAGAAAGGAGAGTGGCAAGACGCAGAGAGGAGAGTGGGAGGGGTGAGACACAGAGAGGAGAGGAGAGGATAGGGGGAGGGGCGAGACGCAGAGAGGAGAGGGGGAGGGGTGAGACACAGAGAGGAGAGTGGGAGGGGTGAGACACAGAGAGGAGAGGGGGAGGGGTGAGACACAGAGAGGAGAGGGGCGAGACGCAGAGAGGAGAGGAGAGGGGTGAGACACAGAAAGGAGAGGAGAGGATAGGGGGAGGGGCGAGACGCAGAGAGGAGAGGGGCGAGAAGCAGAGAGGAGAGAGGAGAGGGGCGAGGGGAGGGGTGCAAGAGGCGAGACACAGAGGGGCGAGGGGCCAGAGGGGTGTAGCATTTCTTGAGAGGGAGCAGGTGTAAAGAGACAGCTGGGTGGGAAGTGTTAGGTTGCGGGGAGCGGAAAGACTCTTCGTCTTAAAAGGGTTGGACGTATATTTATAGCCACAGAGTCAACATGACTGAGATCGGCAGCATCGAGGAGGGGGTAAATAACCTTCCGTTATTGTCTTTTCTCAAACCCTATTTTAACTTTACTGTAGTTGTTTTGGGCAGACTCCTTACGATATCTATATATATATATATATTTATATATATATCTATACCCTATGTATATGATTAGGCAGGGGCGCTGCCATGGGTGGGCATAGGCCCACCCACTTTGGAGCCAGGCCCACCCACTGGGGAACCAGGCACAGCCAATCAGAATGAGTTTTCCCCCACAAAAGGGCTTTCTTATAGACATAAATACTCCTCCGTTTCCTCAGCTGTCCGGTTGGCTGGTCTCAGACGATGCCACAGTGAAAGAAGCCGGATGTGGAGGTCCTGGGCTTATGGTAGAGAAATTAACATTACATTCTCTGGCAACAGCTCTGGTGGACATTCCTGCAGTCAGCATGCCAATTGCAGAGTGGCCTTTTATTGTCCCCAGCACAAGGTGCAGCTGTGTTTATTTAACTATGCAAGTCAGTTAAGAACAAATTCTTATTTTCAACATTGTTCTAGGAACAGTGGGTTAACTGCCTTGTTCAGGGGCAGAATGACAGTTTTTTACCTTGTCAGCTCAGGGATTCAATCCAGCAACCTTTCGGTTATTGGCTCAACGCTCTAACCACTACGCTACCTGCTGCCCTGTGTAATGATCATGCTCGTTAATCAGATTCTTGATATGCCACACCTGTCAGGTGGATGGATTATCTTGGTAGAGGAGAAATGCTCACTAACAGAGATGTAAACAAATTTGTGCACAAAATTTGAGAGAAATTAAGCTTTTTGTGCATATGAAAAATCTCTGGGATATTTTATTTCAGCTCATGAAACATGGGACCAACACTTTCCATGTTGCGTTCATATTTTTGTTCAGTATATATTCTCGACTGACTAAAAAAAATATTTCTTCATTTCTATTTTATTTATTTTTTTAACCATTTGTATAGTCTGTATTTTTTTTATTGTATTGCTAGATATTACTGATATTAACACAAGCATTTCCTTGCACCTGCAATAACATCTGTAAATCTGTGTACGCCATCAATAAAGTTTGATTTGATTTGTAATGTTTTTGGGTAGACTCTTTACTGTAAGTAGTTGGGAAGACTCAAAAATAAAATGTGGCTTTCATTTTTGTATTTGATTTTTTTCCATTCAGAAACAGTTGTTCTTTTCTTCAAGCAGGAGAAGTGACACATGGGAAGGGTCACAAAGGAATGGTGGTCTTGTTACTGTACATTCTCCATCATTTTCAGAAATTCTGGAACACAGAAGACAGGGGTTCATTGGTTCCTCTACTACTGAGAATACTTTTATCCCTGTCCACCTCCCTCTCTGTGGGATATGAAAACACCTTCCTGTAATCATCAAACTACAACCTTCTACCCCAAGCACCATATATAGTATCCCTCTATAACCCTGTATGTGTCCAGGCACCTGAGGACCATGGTTATATATGAGCCCTTTCATGTTAATGTTTATGTCATGTGGATGTGGTACTTCCGTGATCCCAGACCTCAACGTTGTATTCTGTTGTGAATATTTGTTGTAGAGAAACCCAGAACAGCGGGAGTTGAGTTTAGTCAAGACTTGTGGTCATTAATTTTAATTAAAGAAATAAACTTGCCTACACAAATTACCATAGTTTAAACAGTCAACTGTGTGTGTGTGTGTGTGTGTGTGTGTGTGTGTGTGTGTGCATTCCAGTCTATATTTACCCACAGACCGTGCACACCAAATTGCCCCTGTTATTCCCAAACCAATCACTAGTCAAAGTTACTATGCTATCGTTTACCATTGACTATTAGTCATCTACATGTTTATGTTCAGTTAGCACAACACATGAATGTAAATGATATTTCCATTGCAGCAAATGAATCCTGTGTGTGTGGGAGTGTCTTACCATCAAAATCAAGCCTGTTGTCTTTGTTTAGGTCTGCGTCTGTCATTAGCTCGATACATTCCTCCTCTGTGACTGGCTCTCCAGTGGCGGCCAAGATGTCATTTAACTCCTCACGGTCAATAAAACCGTCGCCGTTTCTGTTGTATTGGGCAGAGGATAAGATCAGTTGAGATACATGAGAATAATGCAACACATAGCTGCTGTATTTGTCATTAGGGCTTCCGAACGAGGTCCTGTGATTATCCATCCATCAGATACCGTGTGGTATCCCTGGTTGGTTATGGTGAACCACGGGTGAGAAACCTCTGTGTCAATAAGGACGAGACTCCAGGAGTTATGATTCAGGGGACGACGTACTTGTCGAAAATACGGAAGACCTCTGATAACTCTTCCTCGGACTTGCCGGCCTGGTCCTCCTTCAGGAGCCTCACCATCATGACCAAGAACTCCTCGAAGTCGATGCTGCCGCTACCTGGTATTGGGAGGAGGGGAAGACAACCAGGGGCTCATGAGATGAAGCAGGGACATGGGATGTATGAATAATAGTAGAAATACCCTGGTCAGACATTTGAATTATCTCCTGACATTTGACCCAGTCAGTTATTTTACCATCCTCATCGACCTCCTCGATGATCAGGGCCAACTCCTCTCTGGTCGGGTTCTGGCCCAACATCCTCATCACCTGACCCAACTCCCTGGTGCTGATGTCACCGCCACCGTCACTGTCGAACAGGTTGAAGGCAGCCTGGAACTCTGGAGGGGAGAGTTGGTGTTTACTGAGACAAATTCTCACCTGTTGACCTTAATGTCCTCTTGGTACAATCAGAGCATTTTAAAGTGACACGTTTTGTTAACATTAGGACTATGACAACATAAACACGACCCAAATAGCTGAATGTGAAGTGATACATGATTCACAACCATGCTGTGTGTATCTCAATAAAGTTAGGAACAAGCAGTTAGGAACAAGCAGCTAGGAAGAAGCAGTTAGGAACAAGCAGACATGTGGATAGGTTATTTATTACACACGTGGCTTACCGGCAATCATGTCCTCGCTCAGGAAGGAGCGGGCATCACTCTGTGTTTCAGTAGGCTAGAGGGGGAGGATAGGGGAAGTTGTAATCATATATATGTTTTTTCTCATGTACTAGTTCACTGTGCCTGTGGTGTTATATAATTATATATTATATATTAAAAGAAACCTTTCTGAGAAGATTAATACAAGCATTGTAGAGCAGGGTTGGAGTCAATTCAATAAGTGATTTGAATTTAAACTTACAAAAATGGAAATACTTTTTAGTTTTTTGAGAAGTAATTTAAAACAGATTGCCTTTCTTTCAATTATTGAATTGGAATTTCAGTTTATTTCCTGAATTGACTGCCTTCAATTCTAATTGACTGCAACTGTGCCGTAGAGCTGTCATTGAAGAGAGCATGTAGGATTCAGACCACAGCCTGGACACCCTATAGCTGCAGGCAGCTGCTATCACACTGTATGGGATGGGTCATTTAGTACATTTTAATAAAAACAATACTTTATTTAATAAGTCAGTTAAGAACAAATTCTTATTAACAATGACGGCCTACCCCGGCCAAACTCAGACGACGCTGGGCCAATTGTGCGCCGCCCTATGGGACTCCCAATCACAGCCAGTTGTGGTACAGCCTGGATTTGAGCCCGAATGTCTGTAGTGACGCCTCTAGCACCGAGATGCAGTGCCTTAAACCTCTGTGCCACTTATTTCCCCCCATATATCTGTCATCACCTCCACCTACCTACCATTGACTGGCAGCAACTCCTCACACATCTACATCAAGCTAAATGACCAGCTACATTATTTAACTAAATATCAAATGGTCACAAACTTTCCACTTTCAGCACCTTATTTTCATTTATCATTTCAGTCTAGAACAAATGGTCAATAAACAGAACCAACAGTCCATAAACAGAACCAACAGTCCTTAAACAGAACCAACAGTCTGTAAACAGAACCAACAGTCCGTAAACAGAACCAACAGTCTGTAAACAGAACCAACAGTCCGTAAACAGAACCAACAGTCCGTAAACAGAACCAACAGTCCATAAACAGAACCAACAGTCCGTAAACAGAACCAACAGTCCTTAAACAGAACCAACAGTCCGTAAACAGAACCAACAGTGCTGCACATATTTGTACAGGTTCATGGTAGAAAATAAGAATCTAACAACATTATTTATTTCCTTTCAACATATTGTATAACTGATAAGAAGCAGCAGAAAAGCAATATAGATTATTTCCATGAAAAGTAATGAAGGAATACAGGACTGTCTGTTTGTCTTTGCTCCTTGAACCATATGGGTTCAACAGCAAAAAAATATGACAGCTACTTGGTACACCTCTAGGGAGAGTTGATAGTCAATCACAGTCATGTCCCACCATTCTGCCCCTACTCTGATTCATTCATCCTCTTAAACAACTCCTTGTACTCTGAGCAGCCCCCCCCGCAACCCAATCCCTCACATTCATTATCCTGCCTCCCTCTGGCATGTCAAAAGATTATGCCAGAGTCATTACTAGTGTCTATGTCTACACTGTGACACATAGACACAGATATGCTGGCCATCCACCTGTCAATCACTCACTTTGTCACGATGAATCACTTTGTCTAGCCAGCACCACTGTCTCAGTAACCTTTGGTGACCATGGTGGCCTAGGAAAAACCTTAACAACGGCATACACTACCACGTGAACTGAAGTACATACAGCCGATATTATACCGTATGATGTTTGCTCTATGGTACATGCAACTTAATATCACTCATACAAGCAAATAGAAGAAAAATACAAAAAAAATGTTTTTTTGAAAAAAAGGAAAGATCTTGGTGCTTCAAGAACAAAACTAGAGCCTTCAAACGATAAAATCAGTAGCTCTCTTTACGTAAATTGTTTGGTCTAGCTGTACTCCACAGCTGGGCCAGCTGGTGTGTGTGTGTTTGTGTGTGTGTGTGTGTGTGTGTGTGTTGTTTGACCACAGGCAGGACTAGTCCATTTTCAAATCAATCAGTAATATCCATCTTCAGCAATTCCACTCTATTCCCCACAATGGAAAAAAAATATCAGCAAAAACTTTTTAGAAAAAAAAAAAAAAAAAATCCGACATCATCTGTCGAAAAAAAGCAGAATGAACCAAACAGTCCTAAAACATCTGTTCATGAAAGATTCTTATCTTCGTTCGCTCTCGGTTTCTCCCTCTACAGAATCTTACCATGGTGGCTGTCTCCGCTGCAACAGACAACAGAGAGAAAGGTGGAAGTCCAGGGAAAGAGTGGCTTTCTGATACACCGTTGATAGACACAGTACTATGACTACCCAATAAGTACCCCTTATCTAGGTAACTTTTGTCTGAATATGATCAGGATTGGGCAAGAAGCCCTTTGCCTGGACTAGCATCAACCAATCGTCTTGCTGCTTACTTTGCAACGCCACAAAACCTCCACCTCACTCATACCCCCCCCCCCCCCCCCCCCCCCTTCTCCTTAAGCTCCCTCCATATTTAGCTAAAGGCCAGTCTCAATGACATTTATTATGGCAAGTGTTCAATTGACCATCTAACAGCAGATGGACACTGTCTGTCACACACACATACACACACACACACACACACACACACACAAGCATGTACATACACACACACACACACACACAAACACACATGCACTAGCCTTGTGTTGTATGTGGGATGGGCTGGACATGAGGGGGAAGGATTTTCTGTCTTCACTCAGTCTGCACTCTTCACGATACTCACGGCCTTGGACTTGTGACATCTGTAAACGACATGCACACGAAGTTATGATCTCTCATCGAACAACGGTGACATGAAATCAACCATCCCGCCGATCTCTTTTTCTCCTCATTGAGAATCGCCAAACGCCGACAGATCAGAGGTCTCAACAAGGATATCAAACCCATCTAATTATACAAGAACTTAGAAGTCGACAACTACTTTGAAGACTGTTATATCTTCATATTTTAAATGTAACTGTAGATATCAGTTTCATGTCTGTGTGTTTGTGTTCTATCTTTCTCTCGCTGCTTGCTCTTTGGCTGTTCTTACAGACCAATCACAAGGAGTGACCTTGTCAGCCACTAATCTCCCGATCCACTTCATTGGTCTTCCATGCCCGATCAGGTTTCTCTCATGGTAATCCTTCAAGATCTTGAGTTTCGTTGGCTTTGCAAATATACAGTATCTGTTCTCAAGGCCCATCGGTGTGTATGTTATAGACTGGCAATCATAATCAGACTTACGCACGCACGCACGCACACACACAAACACACGCACACGCACACACACACACACACACACACACACACACACACACACACACGCATGTACACACATACACATAGATATTACTGCACTGTCGGAGCTAGAAGCACAAGCATTTCGCTACACCCACAATACCATCTGCTAAATATGTGTATGAGACCAATAACATTTAGATTTGATTTCATTTGACATAAAACACTGAACATACAATGCTACCGACAGTCACACCAAGGCACTCACACAAAATAAACACTAAAGTTTCCAGATGCACACACACACACACACACACACACACACTTACACACAGACAGGTCATTCCACGAGTAGAATACAGAAATTGTGCGCCAATATTGAATTTTAAAAGTCTGTCTATATTAAATGAAGTGCCATTTAATATAGACCACATTGAAAATTCATTATATATGTATATATATATATATTTTTTTCATGTGAATAAAAACTTGCTAAGTGTCAAGAATAAGCATGACCCTCATCAAGTATTTCCAACTTCTTGGAAGATTTTGAATCACTCATGTTTTCATCATCATTGTAAAGCCCAAGCTTTATTTTTGCTCTGACATATACTTTTGCTCAAGTAATTTCTGAACATTATTATTTATATCATGTGATTCATTTACATCTGCCCCTGATTTTAAGGGCAACCCTGTTATGTGAACTGAACTCTTGTTTTAATATGGTGAAATTATTCACTTAAAAAAATATATTTTTTACAAAAGAAACATTGAACGTCTACTAATAATTAAAATTCATGATATTGTGCAACCTAGGCGGCACGTTTTTTGATATACACTGCTCAAGAAAATAAAGGGAACACTTAAACAACACAATGTAACTCAAAGTCAATCACACTTCTGTGAAATCAAACTGTCCACTTAGGAAGCAACACTGATTGACAATACATTTCACATGCTATTGTGCAAATGGAATAGACAACATGTGGAAATTATAGGCAATTAGCAAGACACCCCCAATAAAGGAGTGGTTCTGCAGGTGGTGACCACAGACCACTTCTCAGTTCCTATGCTTCCTGGCTGATGTTTTGGTCACTTTTGAATGCTGGCGGTGCTTTCACTCTAGTGGTAGTATGAGACGGAGTCTACAACCCACACAAGTGGCTCAGGTAGTGCAGCTCATCCAGGATGGTACATCAATGCGAGCTGTGGCAAGAAGGTTTGCTGTGTCTGTCAGCGTAGTGTCCAGAGCATGGAGGCGCTACCAGAAGACAGGCCAGTACATCAGGAGACGTGGAGGAGGCCGTAGGAGGGAAACAACCCAGCAGCAGGACTGCTACCTCCGCCTTTGTGCAAGGAGGAGCAGGAGGAGCACTGCCAGAGCCCTGCAAAATGACTTCCAGCAGGCCACAAATGTGCACGTGTCTGCTCAAACGGTCAGAAACAGACTCCATGAGGGTGGTATGAGGGCCCGACGTCCACAGGTGGGGGTTGTGCTTACAGCCCAACACCGTGCAGGACGTTTGGCATTTGCCAGAGAACACCAAGATTGGCAAATTCGCCACTGGCGCCCTCTGCTCTTCACAGATGGGAAAGCAGGTTCACACTGAGCACATGTGACAGAGTCTGGAGACGCCGTGAAGAACGTTCTGCTGCCTGCAAAATCCTCCAGCATGACCGGTTTGACGGTGGGCCAGTCATGGTGTGGGGTGACATTTATTTGGGGGGCCGCACAGCCCTCCATGTGCTCGCCAGAGGTAGCCTGGTACCGAGATGGTACCGAGATGAGATCCTCAGACCCCTTGTGAGACCATATGCTGGTGCGGTTGGCCCTGGGTTCCTCCTAATGCAAGACAATGCTAGACCTCATGCGGCTGGAGTGTGTCAGCAGTTCCTGCAAGAGGAAGGCATTGATGCTATGGACTGGCCCACCCGTTCCCCAGACCTGAATCCCAATTGAGCACATCTGGGACATCATGTCTCGCTCCATCCACCAAAGCCACGTTGCACCACAGACTGTCCAGGAGTTGGCGGATGCTTTAGTCCAGGTCTGGGAGGAGATCCCTCAGGAGACCATCCGCCACCTCATCAGGAGCATGCCCAGGCGTTGTAGGGAGGTCATACAAGCACGTGGAGGCCACACACACTACTGAGCCCCATTTTGACTTGTTTTAAGGACATTACATCAAAGGTGGATCAGCCTGTAGTGTGGTTTTCCACTTTAATTTTGAGTGTGACTCCAAATCCAGACCTCCATGGGTTGATAAATTTGATTTCCATTGATCATTTTTGTGTGAGGGTTAGGGTTAGGGTTAGTTGTCAGCACATTCAACTATGTAAAGAAAAAAGTATTTAATAAGAATATTTCATTCATTCAGATCTAGGATGTGTTATTTTAGTGTTCCTTTTATTTGTTTTGAGCAGTGTATATCATTTTTATGGATATCCAGGTGCACACTCCAACACTTTAGAAACTAAGTTTGTGTTTAGTGAGTTCACCAGATCAGAGGCAGTGGGATGACCAGGGATGTTCTCTGTTTAGTGAGTCCACCAGATCAGAGGCAGTAGGGATGACCAGGGATGTTCTCTGTTTAGTGAGTCCACCAGATCAGATACAGTAGGGATGACCAGGGATGTTCTCTGTTTAGTGAGTCCACCAGATCAGAGGTAGTAGGGATGACCAGGGATGTTCTCTGTTTAGTGAGTCCACCAGATCAGAGGCAGTAGGGATGACCAGGGATGTTCTCTGCTTAGTGAGTCCACCAGATCAGATACAGTAGGGATGACCAGGGATGTTCTCTGTTTAGTGAGTCCACCAGATCAGAGGCAGTAGGGATGACCAGGGATGTTCTCTGTTTAGTGAGTCCACCAGATCAGAGGCAGTAGGGATGACCAGGGATGTTCTCTGTTTAGTGAGTCCACCAGATCAGAGGCAGTAGGGATGACCAGGGATGTTCTCTGCTTAGTGAGTCCACCAGATCAGATACAGTAGGGATGACCAGGGATGTTCTCTGTTTAGTGACTCTTCCAGATCAGAGGCAGTAGGGATGACCAGGGATGTTCTCTGTTTAGTGAGTCCGCCAGATCAGAGGCTGTAGGGATGACCAGGGATGTTCTCTGTTTAGTGAGTCCACCAGATCAGAGGCAGTGGGGATGACCAGGGATGCTCTCTGTTTAGTGAGTCCACCAGATCAGAGGCAGTGGGGATGACCAGGGATGTTCTCTGTTTAGTGAGTCCACCAGATCAGAGGCAGTAGGGATGACCAGGGATGTTCTCTGTTTAGTGAGTCCGCCAGATCAGAGGCAGTAGGGATGACCAGGGATGTTCTCTGTTTAGTGAGTCCGCCAGATCAGAGGCAGTAGGGATGACCAGGGATTTTCTCTGTTTAGTGAGTCCACCAGATCAGAGGCAGTAGGGATGACCAGGGATGTTCTCTGTTTAGTGAGTCCACCAGATCAGAGGCAGTAGGGATGACCAGGGATGTTCTCTGTTTAGTGAGTCCACCAGATCAGAGGCAGTAGGGATGACCAGGGATGTTCTCTGTTTAGTGAGTCCGTCAGATCAGAGGCAGTAGGGATGACCAGGGATGTTCTCTGTTTAGTGAGTCCGCCAGATCAGAGGCAGTAGGGATGACCAGGGATGTTCTCTTGATAAGTGCATGAATTTGACTATTTTCCTGAGTACTTTTGGGTATAAGAGAAAATGTATGGAGTAAAAAGTACATTATTTTCTTTAAGAATGTTGTGAAGTAAAAGTTGTCAAAAATATGAATAGTAAAGTACAGATACCCCAAAAAACAACTTAAGTAGTACTGAACCAAAATACAATCTCAACATGCAAGACTTTCAAGGAAATCATACGAGTAAATCAGTCAATTGAAATAAATTCATGAAGCCCTAATCTATGGATTTCACATGATTGGAAATACAGATATGCATGTGTTGGTCACAGATACCTTAAAACCAGTCAGTATCTGGTGTGACCACCATTTGCCTCATGCAGCGCGACAGTTGTCCTTCGCATAGAGTTGATCAGGCTGATTATGGCCTGTGGAATGTTGTCCCACTCCTTTTCGATGGCTGTGCGAAGTTGGTGGATATTTGAGTGAACTGGAACACACTCGTTCGTACACGTCGATCCAGACCATGGGATAGCTTATGCCTGCCCATACCATAACCCCACCGCCACCATGGGGCACTCGGTTCACGTTGAAATCAGCAAACTGCTCACCCACACGACGCCATACACGTGGTCTGCGGTTGTGAGGCCGGTTGGACGTACTGCCAGATTCTCTAAAACAATGTTGGAGGCGGTTTATGACAGAGAAAAGTACATTCAATTATCTGGAAACATCTCTGGTGGAAATTCCTGCAGTCAGCATGCCAATTGCACGCTCCTTCAAAACTTGACAGCTGTGGGATTGTGTTGTGTGACAAAACTGCACATTTTAGAGTGGCCTCTTATTGTCCCCAGCACGAGGTGCATCTGTGTAATGATCATGCCGTTTAATCAGCTTCTTGATATGCCAGAGAAATGCTCACTAACAGGGATGTAAACAAATTTGTGCACAACATTTGCGAGAGATGAGCTTTTTTGTGCGTATTTTATTTCAGCTCATGAAACATGGGACCAACACTACACATGGTGTGTGTATATTGTTTTCAGTCTAGTACTTTAAAGTATATTTAAAAAAAAAAGTGATTTACATCACAAAATGAAAGCATAGTACAGAGAACCACAACTGAATTTGAGGCCAAGTCCAATTATTTAAAATAAGGACTTCAGTCTAAACTTAAATCTGAGAGTCCTATTTTTATTACAGAGATAAGTCAATTTGCACATGCCTTAAATGGACATAATATCCTGAGCTCGACGTGATTCAACCACAGACATACATTACAGTAAATGTAAGCACTCCATAACCTTATCCATTGCGTCAGTCAGAGATCAGTGCAGACACAAGAGGGTCCCTGGCTGAATCCATTAACACATTTGAACAGCCTCATCATGTAAAGAAATAAAAAATCACCATCCATTAAAATAAGACAATTTGTCCAGAAATACTTTGTGTGCTGCGTAGGAATGCCTTAATATTGGGCAAATTCTCTTAATTTGTGCATGAAAGTGAAAGTCAGACAATGTTAATAAGTCTTTATCTACGTTTCTCTTGCCTGCGCAGTGCGGTTCACAAGTATGCATTATACTACTGTATAACATAGTTAGGGAAACCAAGGTCCTGGCGTACTCAATTCAGATTCAGTTATCTGTCATCACGGACTTTGAGCTACCCAAAGTGTAACAACACACCATTCTGGCTGGCCCCTAATCATTCACCCCAACTGCAGTTGCACCTCGTAAGTAGCAGTCAATCTATCTCCCCTTCCTCTCATACCAAGGAGGGGGCTCAGCTAACACATCCCCTCCTCTCTCCTTCCTCTCTTCTTCCTGCTCTCTCCTCTCGCCCCCCGCTATCTTTCCTCTCTCCGTTCTCTCTCCTTCCTCTCTCCCTCCTCTCTCCTTCCTCTCTCCGTTCTCTCTCCTTCCTCTCTCCCTCCTCTCTCATTCCTCTCTCCATTCTCTCTCCCTCCTCTCTCCCTCTCTCATTCCTCTCTCCTTCCTCTCTCTGCCTCCCTTTGGACCACTGATGTCACCTCTGCTAGTCCAAATGTCTAATCTATCCTTGACAGACGGAACCAGCTGATCCCTAGGCCTTCACCCTGCCTCTGCTTCACTCTTTCTCTCCTCCCCCTCCACCTCCTCCTCTTTTCCTCACTCTATTCTTGGACATTCCCAAGAAAAGCAGCTGGAAGCTCCGCCAGTTCTGTCACATGAAGTTACAAACTAAATAAGGCTAGAGGAGGCATGTGTACTCCTCCCATCCATCCATTTCTCACTTCCCTACAGGAGATGGTTTAGTGGACTTACGCATAGACCCCCCCCCCCCCCCCCCCCACGGGAGTCTCTGTTGTATTTATAAGCAGGAGGGCAAAGAGTAGGACTACAAGAGGCAATATACTGTACCAAATCCATTATTATAATGTGTGGAGGAGTTGGTTTTTGTGCCTACAGCTGGGTTTCTCTCTTGTCGAGACGCTCACCATATGTTTCTTTGCGAGAAAAGCCGATCCATGTATTGGTAGGATAAGTGGATGGATTTACAGATCAGCGTAAAGAAAATGTGTAGAATATTCTCTGTAGAGGAATACGTTTACATTTTTTTACTGAAATTCCGCTTTTATAAAAAAAATAAAAAATGTCATATTCTGTTAACTCATATCCAAATAGAGTTCTTGACTCATCCTATACTTGCATTTGTGGCCAAAGCATACATTTGAGAAAAAACACTTTAAAAAAAAAACACCTCAAAACTTGTATCTCAAATAGACCATTTAAAAAATGCTTGCTATTTCCTCATAGAGGATGATGTCAGCTGGCCAATCAGATCAGATGTCTACGTTCATATTTTTCACACCATTCTGTTATTGGGGTAGGCCTTCACCATTTGTCACACCCTGACCTTAGTTCTCTTTGTTTTCTTTATTATTTGGTTAGGTCAGGGTGTGACGAGGGTGGTTTGTGTAGTTTTTGTATTGTCTAGGGGTTTGTCTAGTCTAGGTGTTTATATGTCCATGGTTGCCTAGATTGGTTCTCAATCAGAGGCAGCTGTTATTCGCTGTCTCTGATTGGGAACCATATTTAGGTAGCCATATTCCTTGGTTATTTTGTGGGTTGTTATTCTATCTTTAGTTGCCTGTTCTGCACTAGCCATATTGCTACACTGTTTGTTTTGTTTAGTTCTGTTCAGTGTTCTCTCTTTTATTAAAGAGTTATGTTCGCTTACCACGTATGCGCCTTGGTCTCCTCACTATGACGAACGTGACAGAACAACCCACCAACAAAGGACCAAGCAGCGTGCTAAAAAGGAGTGGACATCTTGGACCCAGGAGAAAGAGGAGTGGACATCTTGGACCCGGGAGAAAGAGGAGTGGACATCTTGGACCCGGGAGAAAGAGGAGTGGACATCTTGGACCCGGGAGAAAAAGGAGTGGAGGACATCCTGGACCTGGGAGGAGGTAATGGCAGGGGACAAGACCCTGCCATGGAAGCAGGTGGAGATAGCACAGGAGGAACAGCGTCGATATGAGGGTGCACGGAAGCCCGAGAGATCCAGCCAGGTCTCCTCACTATGACGAACGTGACACCATTCCAACACAGAAAAGCTGCTTTTTAACATACTTCATTACCATTTATTGGAAGGAAAACTATTTAACACAATTACTTTAAATATATATTTTTTTTATAGAAAACTAGTCGACAATGTCAATTACAAGGATGATGAAGATGATAAGGATGAAGGTGATGATGACTATTTGGCTATTTTTACTGTCATTATTTATTATCATACCAACAAATATCAATGAATAACCAAAATAAAGTGTAAATAAAATAAACATTTAAACATGTGGTGACTGTAAGCAAATTTAACAACAGATAACATGAAAGTCCGTAACCGCTGATTCAACAGGTGGACACAGTCTCAGCACCCTTCTAGAGCGCGCACGAGGGAGAGAGAGAGGAGAGAGAGGAGAGAGGAGAGAGAGAGATACTGAGAGTGAGAGTGAGAGAGAGAAAGAGAGTGAGAGAGAGAGAGAGAAAGAGAGTGAGAGAGAGAAAGAGAGAGAGAAAGACAGAGAGGAAGAGAGAGAGAGAGAGAAAGAGAAAGAGAGAGAGAAAGACAGAGAGGAGAGAGAGAGAGATACTGAGAGTGAGAGAGAGAAAGAGAGAAAGAGAGAGAGAGTGAGAAAGACAGAGAGGAAGAGAGAGAGAAAGACAGAGAGGAAGAGAGAGAGAATATAAAGGAGTAAAGCCATGCGCTCGGCTCGACCATGGCTCATAAGTTCATCATGAATTCCACTCAGGTGTTCAACCGCACGGGTCCATGCGTCGCTCATACTTTTGAGAACGGAACGGAAGATGACAACCGCAACTTCGACCTAGGAGGCTGCCTCTTTTTGTTCATAATGCCATTTGATGCAGTCGTGAACGTGCTGGTTTTTGTGTTCTTGATGCTCACAATCCTGTCTTTGGCTGTGAACGGATTCACTTTGTTGGGACTGGGACGCTCGGAGGACCTATCTTGGGAGCCACGCTACGCCCTGCTGAAGAACTTGATTCTGAGTGACATGGTGCAAACCATCAATTTGGGCCCCTTTGTGACCCACTGCTTACTGCAGAGAAGCACAATGAACTTTAACACCATGTGCCTCGTCCAGTATTTCACCGGCAGCGTCTGCATCTTCATCACCCTCATCACCATCACCTGCATGGCCATTGAGCGATACCTGTATGTGTGCCATGCCATCCACTACCTGTCCATCCTCACCCCTCTGCGCCTGCGCCTCACCGTCGGCCTCACCTGGGTCTTGTCTATCAGCGTTGGCTGCGTTAACTTCACCCTGTTACACCAGGGGGAAGGGGAGTACGGCACAGCAACGTCTGGACTCATATGTGAGCCTGACACCGTGGAACGCCACATGGGTTTCCCCAGGGCAGCGGCTATCACCCGCAAGCTGGTGGGCTTCATCTTCACCCTGCTCTGCCTCCTCAGCTACTTATTTGCCTATGTACGGATGTACCAGGACGCCCGCAATGCTGTGGTGCCCTTCAACACGGTGAACACTCGGGCGCGCAACACTGTGCTTTTCTACTGTGGGATGGTGTTCCTGCAGCTACTCCCTATGTTCCTCAAGATCACCTCGGATGCTCTGTGGGAGCTGGAGGGCACAGGGGCCATGATGACCGCCCTCTCCGGGGCTGGGACCTCGCTGTCTGCTGGAACTCTGCACATCTCCCTCCTGATCCTCATCATGGTGCCTCCCTGCATCAACCCACTTATCTTTGGCATTCGCAATTGGGAGGTACGTCAGGCGCTGTTCAGACTCTTCCGCTGGAAGGGCAAACGCCCTGAGCTGGAGCTGGAGAGGACGTGGGTGAGGTCACAGCACAGGGTAGGTGTGTTGGAATGAGGCAGAGGAGAGGTGGGAGAGGTGTCTCCCAGAAATGGCAGCTGAGAAGAGGGACGATGAGATGCATTCAATTTGGAATGAGCGCGAAGGGAATTTACAGTAAGGACCAAGCTACAGTAACGACCAAAGTACAGTGAGGACCATAATACAGTAAGGACCATAGTACAGTAAGGACCATAATACAGTAAGGACCATAGTACAGTAAGGACCATAATACAGTAAGGACCATAATACAGTAAGGACCATAATACAGTAAGGACCATAGTACAGTGAGGACCATAATACAGTAAGGACCATAATACAGTAAGGACCATAATACAGTAAGGACCATAGTACAGTAAGGACCATAGTACAGTAAGGACCATAATACAGTAAGGACCATAGTACAGTAAGGACCAAAAATACCAGTTTTATAATATTATACTGAATGTATAATTATCTGTACCATGCAATTATAGTTGGCCAAGGCGTGCTATTTAATCAAGCTCCAATACAAGTATTGGTGTAGTGTTTCGGAAGGCATCTGATATTGTATTGAGATAATTGGTTCTCATTTACAAGGGCAAATGCATTTCCACATGCTGAGATGTTAGTGACCACCACAGGCTTTTACTGTTCTTGGACTGTTTTCCTCTTTCATTATCTTTGGGCTCCCGAGTGGCACAGAGGTCTAAGGCACTGCATCTAAGTGCTAGAGGCATCACTACAGACACCCTGGTTCGATTCCAGGCTGTATCACAACTGGCTGTGATTGGGGGCGGCGCACAATTGGCTCAGCGTCATCTGGGTTAGGGTTTGGCCGGTGTAGGCCGTCATTGTAAATAATAATTTGTTCTTAACTGGCTTACCTAGTTAAATAAATAAAAATATATCTTAGTCCTGAATTTGAAGATGTTTTCACTGTACTCAAATCAAATCAAATTGTATTGGTCACATACACATATTTAGCGGGTGTAGTGAAATTCTTGTGTTCATAGCTCCAACAGGGCAATAATATATAACCATTCACAACAATACACACAAATCTAAAGTAAAAGAATGGAATTAAAGAATATGTCAATATTAGGACGAGCAATGTCGGAGTTGCATTGACTAAAATAGAGTAGAATACAGTATATACACATGAGATGAGTAATGCATTGACTAAAATACAGTATAAACATATGAAGTGAGTAAAGCAGTATGTAAACATTATTAAAGTGACCAGTGTTCCATTATTAAAGGGACCAGTGTTCCATTATTAAAGGGACCAGTGTTCCATTATTAAAGGGACCAGTGTTCCATTATTAAAGGGACCAGTGTTCCATTATTAAAGGGACCAGTGTTCCATTATTAAAGTGACCAGTGTTCCATTATTAAAGTGACCAGTGTTCCATTATTAAAGGGACCAGTGTTCCATTATTAAAGTGACCAGTGTTCCATTATTAAAGTGACCAGTGTTCCATTATTAAAGGGACCAGTGTTCCATTATTAAAGTGACCAGTGTTCCATTATTAAAGTGACCAGTGTTCCATTATTAAAGTGACCAGTGTTCCATTATTAAAGGGACCAGTGTTCCATTATTAAAGTGACCAGTGTTCCATTATTAAAGTGACCAGTGTTCCATTATTAAAGTGACCAGTGTTCCATTATTAAAGTGACCAGTGTTCCATTATTAAAGGGACCAGTGTTCCATTATTAAAGTGACCAGTGTTCCATTATTAAAGTGACCAGTGTTCCATTATTAAAGTGACCAGTGTTCCATTATTAAAGTGACCAGTGTTCCATTATTAAAGGGACCAGTGTTCCATTATTAAAGTGACCAGTGTTCCATTATTAAAGTGACCAGTGTTCCATTATTAAAGTGACCAGTGTTCCAATATTAAAGGGACCAGTGTTCCATTATTAAAGTGACCAGTGTTCCATTATTAAAGTGACCAGTGTTCCATTATTAAAGTGACCAGTGTTCCATTATTAAAGTGACCAGTGATTCAGGCAGAAGATGAAAGGAATATGTTTTGCCCCTGTCTTCTCTGTCCCTGTCTTCTCTGTCCCTGTCTTCTGTCCCTGTCTTCTCTGTCCCTGTCTTCTGTCCCTGTCTTCTCTGCCCCTGTCTTCTCTGCCCCTTTCTTCTCTGCCCCTGTCTTCTCTGCCCCTGTCTTCTCTGTCCCCGTCTTCTCTGTCCCCGTCTTCTCTGTCCCCGTCTTCTCTGTCCCCGTCTTCTCTGTCTCTGTCTTCTCTGCCCCTGTCTTCTCTGCCCCTGTCTTCTCTGCCCCTGTCTTCTCTGTCCCTGTCTTCTCTGCCCCTGTCTTCTCTGTCCAAGCAGTGAGGATGAGAGCAACACAGTGGGATATGGATAAATGTTTTAAGGTCAAATGCAGCCGTAAAAAAAAAAATATCTCAATATCAAATATTTTCTGGGGAACAGTTAAGAACCTTACTGTGATTGTTTTCAATTCAAATGGTCAAAAATAAACAAAAATAGCTTCTTAGCTAAGAGTCATTTCTCAAGCATTCTCAAGCATAATTTTGCTTGGACTTGTCTGGGAGTGGAGTGGGGAGGGGAAAACTGAAAACGATCTGTTATTGGCAGAGAGGTTTGGAACTCTCTTTCTTATTGGTCTATTGCTTATAGGTCTCATTGATCAACAGGCAGGTGTTGTATTTTATATTGAATGTTCTGAGAGTATGTTATTATATCTTACATTATTGTTTATACAGGATCAGCTGCCTTCTTGGCCAGGTATCCCTTGGATAAAACTCAGGTTGGCATTTATTGTCATGAAGGCGGCTCTGCAGAGTGGTCACTAGCTGGCACAGCCACAGAGTCATGCAATTAGATGTTAAACCAAACCCTAACCACACTGATTTAAAAACGAACCCTAACATTGACCACACGGCTAACCCTAATGCCTGACCCTAACCTGAAATTGCGACCAAAAAAAAAATTCCACATTTTTTACAATATAGCCCATTTTGACTTTGCAGCTGGCCCACCTAGCAGGAAATAGATCAGTTCAGCCTACAGGACAAGATTCATGACAATAGCCCTGCGGGTGATAATTATTAAAGTAAAAAATCTATATTTTTGCGTTTTTCTAGATATAAATGGATTTAAAACATTGTCTCCTGAAGTTTCAAAAGCTTTGACTATCATCCAGAAACTGCCAACATATTTTGTCAACTTCGATACATTATCTACTCTTGTTTTATAGTTATTTTCCTCAAGTGAAACAAGGTCAGGTGATTTTCAGACGATCACATCTGGATTACTCAACATTAAAACATTAAAATGAAACGTGTTTTTAAAATGAATCTATTGCCATGAGAATGGTGAATAATTGTATTTCTGTTATAAAATTGTCCTTAGTATTTCTATTGTCTTTCATTCTGTTTTTGCTTCCAATTGAAGCAAAAGTGTTCTGGTTAGATTTTGCATTGACATAATGAACCCATATTATTTTATGCACTACGTAATCTGTGTAAATGATTGCTTTCAGGGTTTATTCATCAACTGATTGTGATGTCACATTTTCAGACATAAATCTATGCCATACAATGCATTGCTGTTGAATAAAGATCTATAATTTGAAGTATTGTGGAGTTATTATTTTCATGGAGATGGGTGTCACCGGATATTGCATAATAATTGATAATTGGCTGTTAATAAATTGGTGGTTCAGGTTGAATCAATACCCTGTTGCCTGGTAGAAATTAGGAATCATTTGACCTGCTGCCATTTTCCATATTTCCATTTCCTCCGCAGAGCCATTGGGTACTCTCTTAGGCCCCCTAGTGGTACATCCTTGTAATGTCAAACATGTACTCAAATCAAAGTCTATTGGTCGTGTACATAGTTTAGCAGGTGTTATAGCAGTGCAGCGAAATGCTTATGTTACTAGCTCCTAACAACTATTCCTAGATGATATTACAGTAATGCCAACTGGTTATCTCATGGGGAGTTGCATTAGCCTCGAGGAAGGGCTATGGTGGTAATAAGGGTTTCTGGTGAAACCGAAGTCAACGTTCTGCCATACTGGGCTCCAACCAGTGATCTTCTGCTTGCAAACCTAGTGATGGGTATTCAGCCGGCTTGTTCGGCTCAGCTCACCAAAAAGAGCGTCTCTCTTTTGGCCCCCAAAAGGCTCTTAAAAAAATATATGTTTTGTATTTTTTCAAGTCAAAAAGTTTGCAATAGTTTGACTATGATTGGTGTTAAAACAATTCTAATTAAATTATTAAATAAAATAATACTCTACCTTAACCACAATGTATTTAAAAATGAATTGGTTTGTTATTAAAAATAATGCTATTAAACCTTTGCATTTAAAGTATAACTTATAAACTACTGCTCATATATACTGGATTAAATAATGATGTAGTAATAACTGCTTACTGTACTTCTCTCCACTGATCTCCACAGTGACCTGCTGAAAGGATTCCAGGACTCTGCACACCTCCTCCACCACCTCCTCCACACCTCCCATTCCTCTTGGGTCAGAGCATCAACAGGACTCTGCACACCTCCTCCACCACCTCCCATTCCTCTTGGGTCAGAGCATCATCAGGTGCATTGACAATGGCCAGGGTAGAGATGATGGCATCCTTTGACTCAAAAAAACGCTTCAACATATAAAATGTTGAATTCCACCTTGTAGTGCAGTCTTGTTTATAGGCCTCAGCTCAGGCATCCCCATCTGGCGTTGTGTAGACTTTAGTTTTTCAGCATCTACTGTGCTCCTGTGGATGTATTCCACAGCTGATTTCACTTTGTCCACAGTGGGCTCCACAGACTCCAGTTCATTAGAGGTTATATGGGAACCTGCTCCACAGACTCCAGTTCATTAGAGGTTATATGGGAACCTGCTCCACAGACTCCAGTTCATTAGAGGTTATATAGAAACCTGCTTGTTACATATTGGCAGGGTTTTGGCAAGTGGTTTGTATTGTGTTGTTACCAGTGCCGGATTTATGTATAGGCGACGTAGGCAGCCGACCAGGGCGGCATCTTGCCGGGGGCGGCACGGGACGCCCACAACAAAAAATTCGGAATGGTGAAATTTGTGTGATCGGTTTTCTATCCCTCATTTGCACATCACATCAATGATATCATGTCACCGTGTGGGACTGTGGGTCAATTAACCAGAGTGGTTGCCCTGATTCCAGTTTGTGAGCTAGGCAGGCTACTGCCTGGAAAGGTCTCCCACTCAGAAGTACGAGATGGGGAGGGGGGCAGGGGGTAGGTTGACCTCAGGTCTCCCAACTGGAAGCCCGAGGTAGGGGGAGCGGGGGAATCTATCAAATAGTGCACCTCTAACTTTGTACAGTACTAACGGAATTAGTCAAATCAGTCATACTACGAAATGCAACCAAGTAAACCACAATTCATTCATAATACTGTGAATATATAGTTTCACAGACATATTGTTGCATTTTTTTCTAGTTTGTGCGAAATTGTTAATAATAATATAAAACCAGTCTGCACAGCACCAAGGTGAATTGGTTTAGTCTTGACTCTTGGTTCACGGTGTTGGGGGATGGGTAATGTAGTCTTGACTCTTGGTTCATGGTGTTGGGGGATGGGTAATGTAGTCTTGACTCTTGGTTGACAGTGTTGGGGGATGGGTAATGTAGTCTTGACTCTTGGTTGACAGTGTTGGGGGATGGGTAATGTAGTCTTGACTCTTGGTTCATGGTGTTGGGGGATGGGTAATGTAGTCTTGACTCTTGGTTGACAGTGTTGGGGGATGGGTAATGTAGTCTTGACTCTTGGTTGACAGTGTTGGGGGATGGGTAATGTAGTCGTTACTCTTGGTTGACGGTGTTAGGGGATGGTAATGTCAAATCAAATCAAATCAAAGAGTCATTTCTCAAGCAATAATTTTGCTTGGACTTGTCTGGGAGTGGAGTGGGGAGGGGAAAACTGAAAACGATCTGTTATTGGCAGAGAGGTTTGGAACTCTCTTTCTTATTGGTCTATTGCTTATAGGTCTCATTGATCAACAGGCAGGTGTTGTATTTTATATTGAACGTTCTGAGAGTATGTTATTATATCTTACATTATTGTTCATACAGGAGCAGCTGCCTTCTTGGCCAGGTATCCCTTGGATAAAACTCAGGTTGGCATTTATTGTCATGAAGGCAGCTCTGCAGAGTGGTCACTGGCTGGCACAGCCACAGAGTCATGAAATTGGATGTTAAACCAAACCCTAACCACACTGATTTAAAAACGAACCCTAACATTAACCACACGGCTAACCCTAATGCCTGACCCTAACCCTAACCCTAACCCTAACCCTAATGCCTGACCCTAACCCTAACCCTAATGCCTGACCCTAACCCTAACCCTAACCCTAATGCCTGACCCTAACCTGAAATTGTGACCAAAAAGCAAAAAAAATGTTCCACATTTTTTACAATATAGCCCATTTTCAAATCAAATCAAATCAAATCAATTTATATAGCCCTTCGTACATCAGCTGATATCTCAAAGTGCTGTACAGAAACCCAGCCTAAAACCCCAAACAGCAAGCAATGCAGGTGTAGAAGCACGGTGGCTAGGAAAAACTACCTAGAAAGGCCAAACCTAGGAAGAAACCTAGAGAGGAACCAGGCTATGTGGGGTGGCCAGTCCTCTTCTGGCTGTGCCGGGTGGAGATTATAACAGAACATGGCCAAGATGTTCAAATGTTCATAAATGACCAGCATGGTCCAATAATAATAAGGCAGAACAGTTGAAACTGGAGCAGCAGCACGGTCAGCTGGACTGGGGACAGCAAGGAGTCATCATGTCAGGTAGTCCTGAGGCATGGTCCTAGGGCTCAGGTCCTCCGAGAGAGAGAAAGAAAGAGAGAAAGAGAGAATTAGAGAGAGCACACTTAAATTCACACAGGACACCGAATAGGACAGGAGAAGTACTCCAGATATAACAAACTGACCCTAGCCCCCTGACACATAAACTACTGCAGCATAAATACTGGAGGCTGAGACAGGAGGGGTCAGGAGACACTGTGGCCCCATCCGAGGACACCCCCGGACAGGGCCAAACAGGAAGGATATAACCCCACCCACTTTGCCAAAGCACAGCCCCCACACCACTAGAGGGATATCTTCAACCACCAACTTACCATCCTGAGACAAGGCTGAGTATAGCCCACAAAGATCTCCGCCACGGCACAACCCAAGGGGGGGGGGGGCGCCAATCCCCCCCTTGGGGGGTTGACTCTTAGTTGACGGTGTTGGGGGACGGGTAATGCAATGATGCTCCAGTGCCAAATCAACACAAATTTGTTTCTATTTGTCATTGTTACTTATTTTTGATATTTTACGAGTCTTATTTGTGTATATATTTTTATAGTTTTAAATGTTACGAATATGTATTTGTGTTGTTCCAAATGTCTGAATAAAAATTAGTTAGTGCAGAATGGTGCTTTTTTGGGGGGGGGGGCATACAAGCTAGAACTGCCGCTGGTTGTTCCCATCGATCTAGTTAATTTCCTGAAGTACTTAATATATTCTCAACTAGTTTCATAGTTCGTTGTCAGAA
Source organism: Oncorhynchus mykiss (assembly GCF_013265735.2). Lineage (NCBI taxonomy): Eukaryota > Metazoa > Chordata > Actinopteri > Salmoniformes > Salmonidae > Oncorhynchus > Oncorhynchus mykiss. The sequence continues at coordinate 68,887,455 of NC_048580.1, read as the reverse complement.
TACATTAGCATTTAAAATGATTACGTTAGGAGTACTTTTTGGTATGTCAGTGCCCTGTTAGCCACTGTATTGCATTAGCTTCGCAGTGGCTTGCATAAACCTGGCCAAACAAGACTACTATTTGACCATGCACTGAAAACACATGCCTTGATATTACATGCCATAGTCATTTGAGAGCCATGTGTCCAATGAGAGACAAGACATGCACACAACCCAGTTCATTAGAGGTTATATGGAAACCTGCTCCACAGACTCCAGTTCATTAGAGGTTATATAGAAACCTGCTCCACAGACTCCAGTTCATTAGAGGTTATATGGAAACCTGCTCCACAGACTCCAGTTCATTAGAGGTTATATGGAAACCTGCTCCACAGACTCCAGTTCATTAGAGGTTATATAGAAACCTGCTCCACAGACTCCAGGGCCCAGATTCACAAATCATTTCTTACTCAAACACTTAAGAAGCATCTTAAGAAAAAAAATAAGATGTTCATAAGATAGTTCGTAAGTGCAATTCCTCAACAATATCTTAAGATTTTATGATTTTCTTATGAACTTTTAAAATATCTTCTTATAAAAATCTTAAGATGTTTGTTGCTAGGCAACCATTTTAGTTAGCAATGGCAATCACGTTATCATATTTCATACTGAGATTACTGTTCTAAAACACCTTTGTGTGTTTAAAATAATCAATACAGAAACTTTCTGATGAAGTTTGTGAGTGAATTAAACATGTTGAATGAGCTTTAATGAGCTTAATCTCTCACTGCCCTAAATTTAGGACAAGTGTTTAGCTATCTTGGAATTAAGAACAAATCCAATAACCTTTTTTTTCAAGAATCACATAAGAAATAGCACAATAACCTTTCCAATAACCTTTTTGTGAGGAATAGCAACTTTGCTTCATTTTCTTCTTAAGTTTATAGTTAAGGAAAAAATGGCAGTTTTGTAAGAAGAAGGTTTTCTAAATCTGGGCCCAGTTCATTAGAGGTTATATGGAAACCTGCTCCACAGACTCCAGTTCATCCAGTTCATATTGGCAGGGTTTAAGCCAGGGGTCTGTGTTGTGTTGTTACCATGGCAATCTACCATGCTGCAGTAAGTTATGAATAGATTCTCAACTAGTTCCATAGTCCATTGTCAGAAGGATTTGCAAAGAAGAATGGAAGAAACTCTCCAAACGCAGGTGTGCCAAGCTGGTAGCATCTTACCCAAGAAGACTCGAGGCTGTAGTCTCTGCCAAAGGTGCTTCAACCAAGTACTGAGTAAAGGGTCTGAATACTTATGTAAATGTGATATTTCTGTTTCTAATTTATAATACATTAGCAAAAATTAATAATTTTTAAAAAATTTAGTGTGCGTAGATTGATGAGGGGGGGGACGATTTAATACATTCTAGAACAAGGCTGTAACGTAACAAAATTTGGAGAAAGTCAAGGGGTTTGAATACTTTCTGAATGCACTGTATGTGCATGTTATGTGTGACTGAGCAGATGATGCAGTGTGATTATGAAGGACCCTGAGAGTTTTTTATTTTACCTTTATTTAACTAGGCAAGTCAGTTAAGAACAAATTCTTATTTTCAATGACAGCCTAGGAACAGTGGGTTAACTGCCTGTTCAAGGGGCAGAACAACAGATTTGTACCTTGTCAGCTCGGGGGTTTGAACTTGCGACCTTCCGGTTACTAGTCCAACGCTCTAACCACTAGGCTACCCTGTGCATAGAGATCCCCCCCCCCCCCTGTGCAAGAGTGGTTCAAAATTCACCCACAGCGATGTGAGAGACTGATCAACAACTACAGGAAGCATTTGGTTGCAGTCATTGTAGCCAAAGGTGGCACAACCAGTTATTGGTTGTAAAGGGAACATTTCCTTTTTAACACAGGGGAATTGGCTGTTGCATAATGTTAATTTCTTAATTCAATTTAATAAGGTAAACCTTTATCTAATATTAGGTTTTGGTTGAAGAGCTGCTAACATTCAGTATTGAAAATATGCAAAAATTTGTACTGTACAAGGAAAGGGGGCAAATACTTTTTCACGGCACTGTACAAGGAAAGGGGGTACAGGACAAGGCCAGAGGAAGTGAACGATAAAAAGTGCTTTTTCACGACACTGTACAAGGAAAGGGGGTACAGGACAAGGCCAGAGGAAGAGAGCGATAAAAAGTGCTTTTTCACGACACTGTACAAGGAAAGGGGGTACAGGACAAGGCCAGAGGAAGAGAGCGATAAAAAGTGCTTAGGCTGTCAATAGGCCTATTGCAAATACAACATATAGCATACATTTTTCACATGCAAATAGCACTTTTCGGTAGTGTTCCAAGCATGTCAGTTCTACTCGAAGCAATAAGCGCAATCAGTCATGACAACAAAATTTTAAACAACAGAGTAGGCTATTTAGTCCTTTGTTTTTGGGTTATGCTCAGGTAAAACCAGTGCTTAACCTCTCAGATTTGACTTTGTTTGTTCCGGCACCTATTTGCCTTGATCCGGTACCCCTCGTGGCATGATGTATTCATTGTTTCACTGTTCACACTGTAACCCTTCTAATAAAAGTGATCAGTGTCAAATCAAGAGGCCTCGTTATTTCTAGAAAAAAAAGCCTTGTTGTTTCTCCAGCCCCCCCAGAAAGACAGTCACGTAAAAACGCCGTGATCCTTCTGTGTAATCGTCATATCCTGCCAAACTGGTTCCAGACCTGCTCTCTTATTTGTACATAGAGGTTATGGAGAGGGCCGGTGTTGTAAGCAACTGATCTTGACACAGGTCTTGGTAGTGGTGGTCAGCTAGTGAAAAGGTCATCGAGTTTGAGGACATTTTTCAAGTCCCCCCAAAAAAATCCAGAGAAAGATGGTGAATCGAACCCAGAACGAGCCAGAGAACTGTCATTGGCGGAGGAGAGCAGTGAAGGGCACACTGTTCCTGATGGCGATGCCTCAGCTAGCAGCGCTGCTAGTCACCAACAGGCACCTCTACTAGCGAGTCAGACTCAGCAGGAGAGGGAGACGGGGAGCTGGTGGGGGAGCTGGGGTGGGGGAGCTGGTGGGGGAGCTGGTGGGGGAGCTGGGCAGTGCATACCCAGACAAAGTGCTCGGAGCAGGTGCAATTTGCAGTTTTGTATTTGTATTTATGGAAACCCATTACTCTTCCCGTGGTACAGTAAAATGAAGGCAGTTTATAAAACATTACAAAACATTCACAGATTTCACAACACACTGTGTGCCCTCAGGCCCCTACTCCACCACTACCACATATCTACAGTACTAAATCCACCACTACCACATATCTACAGTACTAAATCCACCACTACCACATATCTACAGTACTAAATCCACCACTACCACATATCTACAGTACTAAATCCTCCACTACCACATATCTACAGTACTAAATCCACCACTACCACATATCTACAGTACTAAATCCACCACTACCACATATCTACAGTACTAAATCCACCACTACCACATATCTACAGTACTAAATCCACCACTACCACATATCTACAGTACTAAATCCACTACCACATATCTACAGTACTAAATCCACCACTACCACATATCTACAGTACTAAATCCACCACTACCACATATCTACAGTACTAAATCCTCCACTACCACATATCTACAGTACTAAATCCACCACTACCACATATCTACAGTACTAAATCCACTACCACATATCTACAGTACTAAATCCACCACTACCACATATCTACAGTACTAAATCCACCACTACCACATATCTACAGTACTAAATCCACCACTACCACATATCTACAGTACTAAATCCTCCACTACCACATATCTACAGTACTAAATCCTCCACTACCACATATCTACAGTACTAAATCCACTACTACCACATATCTACAGTACTAAATCCACAACTACCACATATCTACAGTACTAAATCCACCACTACCACATATCTACAGTACTAAATCCACCACTACCACATATCTACAGTACTAAATCCACCACTACCACATATCTACAGTACTAAATCCACCACTACCACATATCTACAGTACTAAATCCACCACTACCACATATCTACAGTACTAAATCCTCCACTACCACATATCTACAGTACTAAATCCACTACCACATATCTACAGTACTAAATCCACCACTACCACATATCTACAGTACTAAATCCACCACTACCACATATCTACAGTACTAAATCCTCCACTACCACATATCTACAGTACTAAATCCTCCACTACCACATATCTACAGTACTAAATCCACCACTACCACATATCTACAGTACTAAATCCTCCACTACCACATATCTACAGTACTAAATCCACCACTACCACATATCTACAGTACTAAATCCACCACTACCACATATCTACAGTACTAAATCCACCACTACCACATATCTACAGTACTAAATCCACCACTACCACATATCTACAGTACTAAATCCACCACTACCACATATCTACAGTACTAAATCCACCACTACCACATATCTACAGTACTAAATCCACCACCACCACATATATACAGTACTAAATCCACCACCACCACATATCTACAGTACTAAATCCACCACTACCACATATCTACAGTACTAAATCCACCACTACTACATATCTACAGTACTAAATCCACCACTACCACATATCTACAGTACTAAATCCACCACCACCACATATATACAGTACTAAATCCACCACCACCACATATCTACAGTACTAAATCCACCACTACCACATATCTACAGTACTAAATCCACCACTACCACATATCTACAGTACTAAATCCACCACTACCACATATCTACAGTACTAAATCCTCCACTACCACATATCTACAGTACTAAATCCACCACTACCACATATCTACAGTACTAAATCCACCACTACCACATATCTACAGTACTAAATCCACCACCACCACATATCTACAGTACTGTGTGTTTGTGTACGTATAACCCCTGGCTTGTTTTAAAGAATTCAAAGTTGGGCTGTACAACATGAACTAGCACAGTAAATGAAAATCCAATGGCGATCTCAAAGTGGGGCCTTACCGTGACAGCTTCCTGACTAGAGAACTCATCCAAAGAGCTCTCAGAGTGTGTGAACTTATACGGTTTATTTTTTCATTTCCAAGGAAACAGTTCATTGTGATTACTGGAGTGACCCTGCACCCTGCTATTCTTGTAATAAATTAACAACATAAATAAGCTATAGTTTAAATACATGCACTTTCTTCTTGACTGCAGAGCAAGAGAACTGGACACTTCTTCTTCTGGTACCTGCACAGTGAGGTGTCAGGTTGACAGTTCTGTTGTTGGTGTATGGCCATGGTGTTGGAGACCTACCTGCTGGGCAGTGGCCATGGTGCTGGAGGCCTACCTGCTGGGCAGTGTCCATGGTGCTGGAGGCCTACCTGCTGGGCTGTGGCCGTGGTGCTGGAGGCCTACCTGCTGGGCTGTGGCCATGGTGCTGGAGGTCTACCTGCTGGGCTGTGGCCGTGGTGCTGGAGGCCTACCTGCTGGGCTGTGGCCGTGGTGCTGGAGGCCTACCTGCTGGGCTGTGGCCGTGGTGCTGGAGGCCTACCTGCTGGGCTGTGGCCGTGGTGCTGGAGGCCTACCTGCTGGGCTGTGGCCAGGTCATTCTGAGCAGCTTCATGACTGAGAGGTGCAGGCCGTGTAGGCTCTATGTGAGGTGGTCAAGAGACTACCCTGACAAGACTGACCTCCCATCCACAGGTGTGGTTCTGACCTCTGACCTGGGATGTTGAGCGTAGAACAACAATAAAACATTTAGTCAACCTCCCATTGGGTCATAGTGGAATAAATATATTGCTGTGTACTGTGGAGTGGTTATCCAGTTGACCTTATTGACTGCTACTTTCTTGATGTTTGTTTCTCAGTTGCCCAGAGGCTTCAGGAGCTCCTGAGGACATGGAATCTCCCATCATACTTTCAAATGCCCTTTGACCCACGCATCAGGGCAGGCAGCATCCTGGTAAGGTTTTTTTCAGTGTCTGTATGGCAGGAAGAGACATTTTTAACCATAGTGTGTTTTTGCTGTCACTCTAACGTCAAGGATTCCTGAGTTGAACTTAAACTTGAATTATTTTAATTATCACTGTTGTTGATTGTCATTTCATAATCATAATTCGCTAACGGTCGCTTCTCTCTGTCCGGTACCAATCCCAGTCCTCCAATCTCTACAACCCTAGCTGAACAGGTGCAAGGTTATGGCCTCCAAGAAGAAGCCTCTGTGGCTTTTGCCCGCATGGACTCTTCATGTCCTCCAGGTCCCCCTGTAAGAATTATCTTCAAACAGGGAGATGACCTTCGGCAGGACATGCTGGTGATTCAGGTGAGGAAAGACTAGCTATATGATCGCCAGAAAATATGATCTTTAAAAGTGATTATATGATTGAAAATGTTTCTTATTTAATAATTTAGTCCTTTTTGATTAACATTCGATTGATCATGTTGCATGTTAACTTTAGACATTTCACCAAATAATAATTCAAGGAATATTACTCAAAAAAGTACTTAAATATTCAGTCTCCAATTGAATTGCACGGGTCACAATCATTGATGATTTGTTAGATGCTAAAAGGGATCCTTGGGAATACCATGTCCTAAACCATAACCTAACCCTAAGATTTTTGTACACCAGCTTCAAACAGCTGAAAATACAATATTTTAAGTTATTGAACATATACATTACCAGTCAAAAGTTTGGACACACCTACTCATTCCAGTTTTCTTTTTTTTTGTACTATTTTCTACATTGTAGAATAATAGTGAAGACATCAATACTATGAAATAACACACATGGAATCATTTAGTAACCAAAAAAAGTGTTATATCTAAATATATTTTATATTTGAGATTCTTCAAAATGTCCACCCTTTGCCTTGATGACAGCTTTGCAGCTGTGCTAGCATAATTGCAAAAGTGTTTTCTAACGGTCAATTATCCTTTTAAAGTGATAAACTTGGATTAGCTAACACAACGTGCCACTGAAATAACAGGAGTGATGGTTGCTGATAAGGGGCCTCTGTAGTTCCATTAGGATATCCAACATCAACCCAACTTTACCTCTGACATTACCATTGGGTCGTGATAAGCTGCACTCCAAATTGATTTACTTTTGTGCTGCCAGCTGTGGGCAGGATTGAAACAATTCCAAGCATAATTTATGTTGTGAAGCAGTCACAAACGCAAGACTGACTTTATGTTCAAAATTATCCGACTGGTGTGTGACCGTGGCAAATATTTTACACTTTGTAGTGAATTTTGGCAGTAGAATAAATGTTTCTAAATCATATCGATGTCACACAGGCTGTGTTTTAAATGAGAAGTTGGTTTTTCAGGAGCAGTTGCTTTTTGAAGTTTATTTTTGCATCACGGTGTCCTTGTTTTTTTCTTTTTGTGGTTTGAGTGTGAGTACCTATTTAATTGTACAGATATTTCTTCTTCCACTCTCCGACCACCCTTCCATTGTAGCCAGAGTACAGACCCTCACACTGGCTGTCTATGAATGCATTCTTTTCAGGTTCTGTTACTCAATAGAGCATCATGATGCCAAAAATAGGAGCTTATTTAACTTTTTTTTTTCATCTTCAACACTGTCTGATTTAATGATCTAATTACACAGATAATTAAATGGGATTTATATACATCAGGAAAAATTGATGCTTCCATGGGTTCAATATTATTCAGTGTTTTCTTTTTTTCAGCCCTAGAGTCAAGTCCATTCCTGGAAACCCAATTCAATCTAATTAATTGCACTATGCATTGTAAACTTCCATTATAACAAGAATGCTACAAATGTCACAATATAATTATTTTCAATGGTTAAAAATAAGTACATAAGTGTTGTTGATTTGTCATCGACCAATTTTTGTGTTGGGAGTTACTAATTAGTGTACCAATTAGATATAGTAATTAGAGTCTGTTTTGACCAGCAGTTTTGACATTCACAGTGGGCCCCAGGGAGCATAGCAGCAGAACACACCACTAGATACACACGTTGTACGTCTCTGGTGACCTTCTCATTAGTGTTGACATATTCTGTTTTATCTCGTCTTTAGTTTGACAAAGTGAAAAATCTAATCTGTGCTCAAGACCAAAATAAAGTGAAGCAGTTTTTGCATTATGACTTTTCTGAGTGGATAAGAGACACGTACTGTCATTTCAGTTGTCATTGGCAACTGCTTTTTATGCACAATGTAAACAAAATCATTTAAAAAAATCAAGGTAAAAGTCATCAATGGTTCTTTCACATTATGTCCCTTTCGCTTCTGCATCGCTTGCTCTTTGTATGTGGTTTTAGGTTGGGTATCTGTGAAGCACATTAAACTAAAGAAATCTCCAGATGCCTGAGATTCATGTTATTCATCCCAACACAATCGGCTGTGACACAACACACTGGCATTGACAGGATATACAGTTGAAGTTGGAAGTTTACATTCACCTTAGCCAAATACAGTTTTTCACAATTCTTGACATTTAATCCTAGTAAAAATTCAATTTTAAGTCAGTTAGGATCACCACTTTATTTTAAGAATGTGAAATGTCAGAATAATAGTAGAGAGAATTATTTATTTCAGCTTTTATTTCTTTCATCACATTCCCAGTGGGTCAGAAGTTTACATACACTCAATTAGTATTTGGTAGCATTGCCTTTAAATTGTTTAACTTAGCCTTCCACAAGCTTCCCACAATTATTTGGGTGAATTTTGGCCCATTCCTCCTGACAGAGCTGGTGTAATTGAGTCAGGTTTGTAGGCCTCCTTGCTCGCACACACTTTTTCAGCTCTGCCCACAAATGTTCTATAGGATTGAAGTCGGGACTTTGTGATGGCCACTCCAATACCTTGACTTTGTTGTCCTTAAGCCATTTTGCCACAACTTTGGAAATATGCTTGGGGTCATTGTCCATTTGAAAGACCAATTTGCGACCAAACTTTAACTTCCTGACTGATGTCTTGAGATGTTGCTTCAATATATCCACATCATTTTCCTACCTCATGATGCCATCTATTTTGTGTTATGCACCAGTCCCTCCTGCAGAAAAGCACCCCCACAACATGATGCTACCACCCCTGTGCTTCACGGTTGGGATGGTGTTTTTCGGCTTGCAAGCCTCCCCCTTTTTCCTCCAAACATAACAATGGTCATTATGCCAAACAGTTCTATTTTTGTTTCAGCAGACCAGAGGACATTTCTCCAAAAAGTACGATCTTTGTCCCCATGTGCAGTTGCAAACTGTAGTCTGGCATTTTTATGGCGGTTTTGGAGCACTGGCTTCTTCCTTGCTGAGAGGCCTTTCAGGTTATTTCGATATAGGACTCGTGTAACTGAGGATATAGATTATTTTGTACCTGTTTCCTCCAGCATCTTCACAAGGTCCTTTGCTGTTGTTCTGGGATTGATTTGCACTATTTGCACCAAACTACATTCATCTCTAGGAGACAGAACGCATTTCCTTCCTGAGCGGTATAACGGCTGTGTGGTCCCATGGTGTTTATACTTGTGTACTATTGTTTGTACAGATGGACGTGGTACCTTCAGGCATTTGGAAAATGCTCCCAAGGATGAACCAGACTTGTGGAGGTCTACAATTATTTTCTGGGGTCTTGGCTGATTTATTTTGATTTTCCCATGATGTCAAGCAAAGAGGCACTGAGTTTGAAGGTAGGCCTTGAAATACATCCACAGGTACACCTCCAATTGACTCAAATGATGTCAATTAGCCTATCAGAAGCTTCTAAAGCCATGACATAATTTTCTGGAATTGTCCAAGCTGTTTAAAGGCACAGTCAACTTAGTGTATGTAAACTTCTGACCCACTGGAATTGTGAATTATAAGTGAAATAATCTGTCTGTAAACAATTGTTGGATAAACTACTTGTGTCATGCACAAAGTAGATGTCCTAACCGACTTGCCAAACTATAGTTTGTTAACAAGAAATTTGGGGAGTTGTTGAAAAACGAGTTTTAAATGACCCCAACCTAAGTGTATGTGTCACGTCCTGACCTTAGTTCCTTTTTTATGTCTCTGTTTTAGCTTGGTCATTTGAGTTGGGGTGGGCAGGGCGTGAATTGGGGTGGTCAGGGCGTGAGTTGGGGTGGGCATTTGATGTTTTTGTTCTTTGTGTTGTATTTCTGCTTTTGGCCTGGTATGGTTCCCAATCAGAGGCAGCTGTCAATCGTTGTCTCTGATTGAGAACCATACTCAGGTAGCTTGTTTTCCCACTCTTGGTTGTGGGTTGTTTTCTGTTTAGTGTATGGCACTTTGGTCCTCTCCTTCTTCCACCTACGACGATCGTTACAGTATGTAAACTTCCGACTTCAACTGTATATATATGTATATAAATATATATATAGATAGATATGAAACTGGGATAGAAGGATGAGATTCATGGTCCTCTTACTCACTTTTCTAATGTACATCAACAGTATTAATAGTATTTATGCATGAACATACTAACTGAAGTTATATTTTTCCCTTGTGCATGTTTCAGTAGCACAGAACAGCATGTAGACCAATCATACTGTGTTTGAAGGATTACAAAGACTACATAGCAATTATGGACCCTGCCATAACATTATTTTGGACAGCTTAAGTGGGTGAGATCTGGTTTTAATAACATAATTTCTATAGTGTGTAATGGCTAGGTTGTTAGAATCTTCTCCAATTCTCTTGTTCAAGCAGCCTTTGCAAAATACCCTGAGTGCACTTTAATCTATGGCAAATTATCATGATAAATGTCACATTTACATCACTTTGTCAAAAGTGAATAATTGTAATAGTCAAGTCCCAGAAGTCTAAAGAAATGTGGCTTAACACCGAAAACCCTGACAAATTTTACAGATGCACAATTGAAGCACCCTGTCGGGCTGTATCATTGCCTGGTACGGCAAATGCACCGCCCACAACCGCAAAGCTCGCCAGAGGGTGGTGCGGTCTGCCCAATGCTTTACCGGGGGCAAACTTCCCACCCTCCAGGACACCTACAGCACCCGATGCCATAGGAAGGCCAAAAATATCATCAAGGACATTAACCACCCGAGCCCCTGCCTGTTCCCCCCGCAATCAACCAGAAGGCGAGGTCAGTACAGGTGCATCAAAGCTGGGGCCGAGAGACTGAAAAACAGCTTCTATCTCAAGGCCATCAGACTGCTAACACCACTAGCACATCAGAGGTGGGGGGGGGGGGGGGGGGGGGGGGGGGGGGGAGGGTGTATGGCTGTATGTCTATCTTCAATGTTGTGTTCTCTTGCAGAGAGGATCCCACTGCCAATGCCGACACCCACGCTGATGTCTCTGCTGCAGCAGCCCGTGGATAACCTGTTATGACACGGTGTAGCGCCCTCTGGTCCCTCAGGATGGGGTAGCGAATGCCCCCAAATCACCCCATGTTATGGAGGGGAAATACTAACTGACACCAGCTCATAGGAATGCCCACTGGAGGTAAACCCCTTCACTTCCTCCTGATCTCAGTCTGACCTCTGTGAGACCTCTGCAAGAGAGCGGAGACACATGTATAGGAGATGGAGACAGATACAGACAGTCAGAGAGAGAGAGAGAGTGTGAAAGGACAAATATTAACATTAACTATTGTTAATATAGGGGACATAATACATGTCTCATAACATATGAGACAAATTTGTGTCCTCTATTGGAAATAACATAATGATCAGCAAACATCTACCCTGTCTATTGAGATGCTAAATATATAAGCATACATTTCTTCGGCGACTATGGAGACTCATTTTTGTTTGGACTATTGCTGGTCTTTTGATTTGGCCAACTTTCCGTCTCTCTACTCCACTTTACAGGGATGTGAAAGATGCTGCCTGGGATCTGTGACCTTTGCCCTTTCCCAGCGTGATTTCCTCTGGTTTTCAGAGTGGACTGGGGTTTTCTAGCATCATTTGAAATCAATGGTGTTGAAAGAGATGGCACCTCGTCAGGCAAGATTCGGAGAGGCCTCAGCCATCAGACTGTTCTATAGGAGCTCATGTTATGACAACTCTTCCTAGGGCTTGGGGTACATTTCATTTAAATGCTTTACAGTGCAGTCAACATTTGCATTTTCCTGTGTTTTATATATGTTTACACACTATGAAGGTGGAATAAAAAAAAGTGGATGCCCTTTAGTGCCCTTTTAGTGTGAGAGCTGTTTGAAAAGACTACCTGAAATTTCAGCCTGTTTTGGTGGGATGGAGTTTTGGCCTGCCTGGTGACATCACCAAGCTGTAAATTAGCTAAGAGACCGATAAGAGAGTTCAAAACATCTCTGCCAATATCAGCTTGTTTTTAGGTTTCCCCTCCCCACTCAGACCACTCCCAGACAGGCATAGCTACATTCTTGCATGAGAAATTGCTCTCGCTAAGAAGCTATTTTTTAAAATCTTTTTTGACCATTTAGATCGATTACAATTACAGTAAGGTACGTCATTGTTACCCAGAAAGGATTTGATATTGATATAGAAACCGCCGCCTTGGGCCTTTAACGTCTCAACAATTTTGAAGTGGAAAATGAAATCGGAAGGGGCCAAAGCAGAGGGTTTGTGCACGTGAGAGTCTGCATATATATTCTGTAATAACCTGACTGATTTTATTTCTGTTTTCTTCAGGTTGAGGAATATAATGGTGGTGGTATTGACTGCATGCTGTGTTTTTTTCTTTCAATATGCAGTCCTGCATGTGTTCTATTACATTCTGTCCCGTCCCTGTATCTGGTTCAGGTTCTCACTCAGCCTGTCAGATTTCTCTCTCGCCCCACCTCTCTAGACATCTCTCACGAATGCATTGTTTCTGTTACCCTTTGACTAGTGATTGGTTTGGGATTAACAGAGCTAGATTGGGCGCACAGTCTGCAGGTAAATAAGTAAACTGGAAGTGAGAGAGAATGATTGAGATGCAGGACAGCGTTTGTCTTCTCTTCCATAAAAGTGAATCAGGTGTTCCCCGCCGCCTAGCAACCATCATCTCTCTGTGGGCGTTGCAAGAACACGCTGCCCTTGTAGTGACAGGGCCCTGTGGAACTGCTGCGAGATGAAGTGTCCCTACACGGATCACTGGTGTGAGACGGAGGCGTTTCTCTGATTCCTGTGAAAGAAATGCGGCAGCAATCTGCCCACGTACTAACACAGCCCCACGCAGCAGCTGTCATCGCCGAATCCAATTGGTAAGGCCAAATCGGACCTCTGTTTCATGTGATAATAAGCACAGGGTTGAACGGAAACAGAACAGCCAAGGATTTGATTCCTGCAGAAAGGAGAGATGAGGGAGTGTGTGATCTCTCATGCATGATCACTATGATGTTTATCTTTGTTGCTGTTACCCTGGGTATTTATAGATTACTGACAGATGGATTTGAAATGTCTTAAAATCTCTAATAAATTCAACCAAATACAAATAATGTGGTGGACTCCACCCATGTGCCTGTTCAGCTTCACTGTCGATATGAGCACGCAGGTTACTGAGACAGATGTCCTGGGGGACAAGGCACAGCCCATCTGAACCAGACACTGGGGCTGGCACTGAACAGGACTACAGTTATACCTGTTATACCTGTTATACCTGTTATATCTGATATACCTGTTATATGTGTTATATCTGATATACCTGTTATACCTGTTATATCTGATATACCTGTTATATGTGTTATACCTGTTATGTGTTATACCTGTTATACCTGATATACCTGTTATACCTGTTATATGTGTTATATCTGATATACCTGTTATACCTGTTATACCTGATATACCTGTTATACCTGTTATGTGTTATACCTGTTATACCTGATATACCTGATATACCTAATATACCTGATATATCTGATATACCTGATATACCTGTTATACCTGTTATGTGTTATACCTGTTATACCTGATATACCTGTTATACCTGTTATATGTGTTATATCTGATATACCTGTTATACCTGTTATACCTGATATACCTGTTATACCTGTTATACCTGTTATGTGTTATACCTGTTATACCTGATATACCTGATATACCTAATATACCTGATATATCTGATATACCTGATATACCTGTTATACCTGTTATGTGTTATACCTGTTATACCTGATATACCTGATATACCTAATATACCTGATATACCTGTTATATCTGATATACCTGATATACCTGTTATATGTGTTATACCTGGTATACCTGATATATCTGAATTACCTGATATACCTGTTATATCTGATATACCTGATATACCTGTTATATCTGATATACCTGTTATATGTGTTATATCTGATACACCTGTTATACCTGTTATACCTGATATACCTGTTATACCTGTTATATCTGTTATGTGTTATACCTGTTATACCTGATATACCTGATATACCTAATATACCTGATATATCTGATATACCTGATATACCTGTTATACCTGTTATGTGTTATACCTGTTATACCTGATATACCTGATATACCTAATATACCTGATATACCTGTTATATCTGATATACCTGATATACCTGTTATATGTGTTATACCTGGTATACCTGATATATCTGAATTACCTGTTATACCTGTTATATCTGATATACCTGATTTATGTGTTATACCTGTTATACCTGATATACCTGTTATACCTTATATACCTGTTATATCTGATATACCTGTTATACCTGTTATATCTGATATACCAGTTATATACCTGTTATATGTGTTATACCTGTTATATCTGATATACCTGATATACCTGTTATATGTGTTATACCTGATATACCTGTTATACCTGATATACCTGTTATACCTGATATACCTGTTATACCTGTTATACCTGATATACCTGTTATACCTGATATACCTGTTATATGTGTTATACCTGATATACCTGTTATACCTGTTATACCTGATATACCTGTTATACCTGATATACCTGATATACCTGTTATACCTGTTATATCTGATATACCTGTTATACCTGATATACCTGTTATATGTGTTATACCTGTTATATCTGATATACCTGTTATACCTGATATATGTGTTATACCTGTTATATCTGATATACCTGTTATACCTGATATACCTGTTATACCTGATATACCTGTTATACCTGATATACCTGTTATATCTGATATACCTGTTATATGTGTTATACCTGTTATATCTGATATACCTGTTATACCTGTTATATCTGATATACCTGTTATATGTGTTATACCTGTTATATCTGATATACCTGTTATATGTGTTATACCTGTTATATCTGATATACCTGTTATATGTGTTATACCTGTTATATCTGATATACCTGTTATACCTGATATATGTGTTATACCTGTTATATCTGATATACCTGTTATACCTGATATACCTGTTATACCTGATATACCTGTTATACCTGTTATATCTGATATACCTGTTATACCTGTTATATCTGATATACCTGTTATATCTGATATACCTGTTATATGTGTTATACCTGTTATACCTGATATACCTGTTATACCTGTTATACATGTTATACCTGTTATATCTGATATACCTGTTATACCTGATATACCTGTTATATCTGATATACCTGTTATACCTGTTATATCTGATATACCTCTTATATGTGTTATACCTGTTATATCAGATATACCTGTTATACCTGTTATATCTGATATACCTGTTATATGTGTTATACCTGTTATATCTGATATACCTGTTATATCTGATATACCTGTTATACCTGTTATACCTGTTATATCTGATATACCTGTTATATGTGTTATACCTGTTATATGTGTTATACCTGTTATACTGGTGGACTCACTAAACAGAGAACATCTCTGGTCATCCCTACTGCCTCTGATCTGGTGGACTCACTAAACAGAGAACATCTCTGGTCATCCCTACTGTCTCTGATCTGGTGGACTCACTAAACAGAGAACATCCCTGGTCATCCCTAGTGCCTCTGATCTGGAGGACTCGCTAAACAGAGAACATCCCTGGTCATCCCTACTGCCTCTGATCTGGTGGACTCACTAAACAGAGAACATCCCTGGTCATCCCTACTGTCTCTGATCTGGAGGATTCACTAACCAGAGAACATCCCTGGTTCACCTGTCTCTGTTCCAGTCAGACCCGGTTCACCTCTCTCTGTTCCAGTCAGACCCGGTTCACCTGTCTCTGTTCCAGTCAGACCTGGTTCACCTCTCTCTGTTCCAGTCAGACCCGGTTCACCTCTCTCTGTTCCAGTCAGACCCGGTTCACCTCCCTCTGTTCCAGTCAGACCCGGTTCACCTCTCTCTGTTCCAGTCAGACCCGGTTCACCTGTCTCTGTTCCAGTCAGACCTGGTTCACCTGTCTCTGTTCCAGTCAGACCCGGTTCACCTCTATCTGTTCCAGTCAGACCCGGTTCACCTGTCTCTGTTCCAGTCAGACCCGGTTCACCTCTATCTGTTCCAGTCAGACCTGGTTCACCTCTCTCTGTTCCAGTCAGACCCGGTTCACCTCTCTCTGTTCCAGTCAGACCTGGTTCACCTCTCTCTGTTCCAGTCAGACCTGGTTCACCTGTCTCTGTTCCAGTGAGACCCGGTTCACCTCTCTCTGTTCCAGTCAGACCCGGTTCACCTCTCTCTGTTCCAGTCAGACCTGGTTCACCTCTCTCTGTTCCAGTCAGACCCGGTTCACCTGTCTCTGTTCCAGTCAGACCCGGTTCACCTGTCTCTGTTCCAGTCAGGGCCCTTTGATAGACACCCGGTTCACCTGTCTCTGTTCCAGTCAGACCCGGTTCACCTGTCTCTGTTCCAGTCAGACCCGGTTCACCTGTCTCTGTTCCAGTCAGACCCGGTTCACCTCTCTCTGTTCCAGTCAGACCTGGTTCACCTCTCTCTGTTCCAGTCAGACCCGGTTCACCTCTCTCTGTTCCAGTCAGACCCGGTTCACCTGTCTCTGTTCCAGTCAGACCCGATTCACCTCTCTCTGTTCCAGTCAGACCCGGTTCACCTCTCTCTGTTCCAGTCAGACCCGGTTCACCTCTCTCTGTTCCAGTCAGGCCCGGTTCACCTCTCTCTGTTCCAGTCAGACCCGGTTCACCTGTCTCTGTTCCAGTCAGGGGCCCTCTGATAGACACCCGGTTCACCTGTCTCTGTTCCAGTCAGACCCGGTTCACCTCTCTCTGTTCCAGTCAGACCCGGTTCACCTCTCTCTGTTCCAGTCAGACCTGGTTCACCTGTCTCTGTTCCAGTCAGACCTGGTTCACCTCTCTCTGTTCCAGTCAGACCCGGTTCACCTCTCTCTGTTCCAGTCAGACCCGGTTCACCTGTCTCTGTTCCAGTCAGACCCGGTTCACCTCTCTCTGTTCCAGTCAGACCCGGTTCACCTCTCTCTGTTCCAGTCAGACCCGGTTCACCTGTCTCTGTTCCAGTCAGACCCGGTTCACCTCTCTCTGTTCCAGTCAGACCCGGTTCACCTGTCTCTGTTCCAGTCAGACCCGGTTCACCTCTCTCTGTTCCAGTCAGACCTGGTTCACCTGTCTCTGTTCCAGTAAGACCCGGTTCACCTGTCTCTGTTCCAGTCAGACCTGGTTCACCTGTCTCTGTTCCAGTCAGACCCGGTTCACCTGTCTCTGTTCCAGTCAGACCCGGTTCACCTGTCTCTGTTCCAGTCAGACCCGGTTCACCTGTCTCTGTTCCAGTTAGGGCCCTCTGATAGACACCCGGTTCACCTCTCTCTGTTCCAGTCAGACCCGGTTCACCTGTCTCTGTTCCAGTCAGACCCGGTTCACCTGTCTCTGTTCCAGTCAGACCCGGTTCACCTGTCTCTGTTCCAGTCAGACCCGGTTCACCTGTCTCTGTTCCAGTCAGACCTGGTTCACCTGTCTCTGTTCCAGTCAGACCCGGTTCACCTCTCTCTGTTCCAGTCAGACCCGGTTCACCTGTCTCTGTTCCAGTCAGACCTGGTTCACCTCTCTCTGTTCCAGTCAGACCTGGTTCACCTCTCTCTGTTCCAGTCAGACCTGGTTCACCTGTCTCTGTTCCAGTCAGACCCGGTTCACTTGTCTCTGTTCCAGTCAGACCTGGTTCACCTGTCTCTGTTCCAGTCAGACCCGGTTCACCTCTCTCTGTTCCAGTCAGACCCGGTTCACCTGTCTCTGTTCCAGTCAGACCTGGTTCACCTGTCTCTGTTCCAGTCAGACCCGGTTCACCTCCCTCTGTTCCAGTCAGACCCGGTTCACCTCTCTCTGTTCCAGTCAGACCCGGTTCACCTGTCTCTGTTCCAGTCAGACCTGGTTCACCTGTCTCTGTTCCAGTCAGACCCGGTTCACCTGTCTCTGTTCCAGTCAGACCCGGTTCACCTGTCTCTGTTCCAGTCAGACCCGGTTCACCTCTATCTGTTCCAGTCAGACCTTGTTCACCTCTCTCTGTTCCAGTCAGACCCGGTTCACCTGTCTCTGTTCCAGTCAGACCTGGTTCACCTGTCTCTGTTCCAGTCAGACCCGGTTCACCTGTCTCTGTTCCAGTCAGACCCGGTTCACCTGTCTCTGTTCCAGTCAGACCCGGTTCACCTCTATCTGTTCCAGTCAGACCTGGTTCACCTCTCTCTGTTCCAGTCAGACCCGGTTCACCTGTCTCTGTTCCAGTCAGACCTGGTTCACCTCTCTCTGTTCCAGTCAGACCCGGTTCACCTCTCTCTGTTCCAGTCAGACCTGGTTCACCTGTCTCTGTTCCAGTCAGACCCGGTTCACTTGTCTCTGTTCCAGTCAGACCTGGTTCACCTGTCTCTGTTCCAGTCAGACCCGGTTCACCTCTCTCTGTTCCAGTCAGACCCGGTTCACCTGTCTCTGTTCCAGTCAGACCTGGTTCACCTCTCTCTGTTCCAGTCAGACCCGGTTCACCTCTCTCTGTTCCAGTCAGACCCGGTTCACCTCCCTCTGTTCCAGTCAGACCCGGTTCACCTCTCTCTGTTCCAGTCAGACCCGGTTCACCTGTCTCTGTTCCAGTCAGACCTGGTTCACCTGTCTCTGTTCCAGTCAGACCCGGTTCACCTGTGTCTGTTCCAGTCAGACCCGGTTCACCTGTCTCTGTTCCAGTCAGACCCGGTTCACCTCTATCTGTTCCAGTCAGACCTGGTTCACCTCTCTCTGTTCCAGTCAGACCCGGTTCACCTCTCTCTGTTCCAGTCAGACCTGGTTCACCTCTCTCTGTTCCAGTCAGACCTGGTTCACCTGTCTCTGTTCCAGTCAGACCCGGTTCACCTCTCTCTGTTCCAGTCAGACCCGGTTCACCTCTCTCTGTTCCAGTCAGACCTGGTTCACCTCTCTCTGTTCCAGTCAGACCCGGTTCACCTGTCTCTGTTCCAGTCAGACCCGGTTCACCTGTCTCTGTTCCAGTCAGGGCCCTCTGATAGACACCCGGTTCACCTCTCTCTGTTCCAGTCAGACCCGGTTCACCTGTCTCTGTTCCAGTCAGACCCGGTTCACCTGTCTCTGTTCCAGTCAGACCCGGTTCACCTCTCTCTGTTCCAGTCAGACCTGGTTCACATCTCTCTGTTCCAGTCAGACCCGGTTCACCTCTCTCTGTTCCAGTCAGACCCGGTTCACCTCTCTCTGTTCCAGTCAGACCCGGTTCACCTGTCTCTGTTCCAGTCAGACCCGGTCCACCTGTCTCTGTTCCAGTCAGACCTGGTTCACCTCTCTCTGTTCCAGTCAGACCCGGTTCACCTCTCTCTGTTCCAGTTCAGACCCGGTTCACCTCTCTCTGTTCCAGTCAGACCTGGTTCACCTGTCTCTGTTCCAGTCAGACCCGGTTCACCTGTCTCTGTTCCAGTCAGACCTGGTTCACCTGTCTCTGTTCCAGTCAGACCCGGTTCACCTCTCTCTGTTCCAGTCAGACCCGGTTCAACTCTCTCTGTTCCAGTCAGACCCGGTTCACCTCCCTCTGTTCCAGTCAGACCCGGTTCACCTCTCTCTGTTCCAGTCAGACCCGGTTCACCTGTCTCTGTTCCAGTCAGATCTGGTTCACCTGTCTCTGTTCCAGTCAGACCCGGTTCACCTGTCTCTGTTCCAGTCAGACCCGGTTCACCTGTCTCTGTTCCAGTCAGACCGGGTTCACCTCTCTCTGTTCCAGTCAGACCTGGTTCACCTCTCTCTGTTCCAGTCAGACCCGGTTCACCTCTCTCTGTTCCAGTCAGACCTGGTTCACCTCTCTCTGTTCCAGTCAGACCTGGTTCACCTGTCTCTGTTCCAGTCAGACCCGGTTCACCTCTCTCTGTTCCAGTCAGACCCGGTTCACCTCTCTCTGTTCCAGTCAGACCTGGTTCACCTCTCTCTGTTCCAGTCAGACCCGGTTCACCTGTCTCTGTTCCAGTCAGACCCGGTTCACCTGTCTCTGTTCCAGTCAGGGCCCTCTGATAGACACCCGGTTCACCTCTCTCTGTTCCAGTCAGACCCGGTTCACCTGTCTCTGTTCCAGTCAGACCCGGTTCACCTGTCTCTGTTCCAGTCAGACCCGGTTCACCTCTCTCTGTTCCAGTCAGACCTGGTTCACCTCTCTCTGTTCCAGTCAGACCCGGTTCACCTCTCTCTGTTCCAGTCAGACCTGGTTCACCTGTCGCTGTTCCAGTCAGACCCGGTTCACCTCTCTCTGTTCCAGTCAGACCCGGTTCACCTCTCTCTGTTCCAGTCAGACCCGGTTCACCTGTCTCTGTTCCAGTCAGGCCCGGTTCACCTCTCTCTGTTCCAGTCAGACCCGGTTCACCTGTCTCTGTTCCAGTCAGGGGCCCTCTGATAGACACCCGGTTCACCTGTCTCTGTTCCAGTCAGACCCGGTTCACCTCTCTCTGTTCCAGTCAGACCCGGTTCACCTCTCTCTGTTCCAGTCAGACCCGGTTCACCTGTCTCTGTTCCAGTCAGACCCGGTTCACCTCTCTCTGTTCCAGTCAGACCCGGTTCACCTCTCTCTGTTCCAGTCAGACCCGGTTCACCTCTCTCTGTTCCAGTCAGACCCGGTTCACCTCTCTCTGTTCCAGTCAGACCCGGTTCACCTGTCTCTGTTCCAGTCAGACCCGGTTCACCTCTCTCTGTTCCAGTCAGACCCGGTTCACCTCTCTCTGTTCCAGTCAGACCCGGTTCACCTCTCTCTGTTCCAGTCAGACCCGGTTCACCTGTCTCTGTTCCAGTCAGACCTGGTTCACCTGTCTCTGTTCCAGTCAGACCCGGTTCACCTCTCTCTGTTCCAGTCAGACCCGGTTCACCTCTCTCTGTTCCAGTCAGACCCGGTTCACCTCCCTCTGTTCCAGTCAGACCCGGTTCACCTCTCTCTGTTCCAGTCAGACCCGGTTCACCTGTCTCTGTTCCAGTCAGACCTGGTTCACCTGTCTCTGTTCCAGTCAGACCCGGTTCACCTGTCTCTGTTCCAGTCAGACCCGGTTCACCTGTCTCTGTTCCAGTCAGACCGGGTTCACCTCTCTCTGTTCCAGTCAGACCTGGTTCACCTCTCTCTGTTCCAGTCAGACCCGGTTCACCTCTCTCTGTTCCAGTCAGACCTGGTTCACCTCTCTCTGTTCCAGTCAGACCTGGTTCACCTGTCTCTGTTCCAGTCAGACCTGGTTCACCTCTCTTTATCCAGTCAGACCCGGTTCACCTCTCTCTGTTCCAGTCAGACCTGGTTCACCTCTCTCTGTTCCAGTCAGACCCGGTTCACCTGTCTCTGTTCCAGTCAGACCCGGTTCACCTGTCTCTGTTCCAGTCAGGGCCCTCTGATAGACACCCGGTTCACCTCTCTCTGTTCAAGTCAGACCCGGTTCACCTGTCTCTGTTCCAGTCAGACCCGGTTCACCTGTCTCTGTTCCAGTCAGACCCGGTTCACCTCTCTCTGTTCCAGTCAGACCTGGTTCACCTCTCTCTGTTCCAGTCAGACCCGGTTCACCTCTCTCTGTTCCAGTCAGACCTGGTTCACCTGTCTCTGTTCCAGTCAGACCCGGTTCACCTCTCTCTGTTCCAGTCAGACCCGGTTCACCTCTCTCTGTTCCAGTCAGACCCGGTTCACCTGTCTCTGTTCCAGTCAGGCCCGGTTCACCTCTCTCTGTTCCAGTCAGACCCGGTTCACCTGTCTCTGTTCCAGTCAGGGGCCCTCTGATAGACACCCGGTTCACTTGTCTCTGTTCCAGTCAGACCTGGTTCACCTGTCTCTGTTCCAGTCAGACCCGGTTCACCTCTCTCTGTTCCAGTCAGACCCGGTTCACCTGTCTCTGTTCCAGTCAGACCTGGTTCACCTGTCTCTGTTCCAGTCAGACCCGGTTCACCTCTCTCTGTTCCAGTCAGACCCGGTTCACCTCCCTCTGTTCCAGTCAGACCCGGTTCACCTCTCTCTGTTCCTGTCAGACCCGGTTCACCTGTCTCTGTTCCAGTCAGACCTGGTTCACCTGTCTCTGTTCCAGTCAGACCCGGTTCACCTGTGTCTGTTCCAGTCAGACCCGGTTCACCTCTATCTGTTCCAGTCAGACCTGGTTCACCTCTCTCTGTTCCAGTCAGACCCGGTTCACCTCTCTCTGTTCCAGTCAGACCTGGTTCACCTCTCTCTGTTCCAGTCAGACCTGGTTCACCTGTCTCTGTTCCAGTCAGACCTGGTTCACCTCTCTCTGTTCCAGTCAGACCCGGTTCACCTGTCTCTGTTCCAGTCAGACCCGGTTCACCTCTCTCTGTTCCAGTCAGGGCCCTCTGATAGACACCCGGTTCACCTCTCTCTGTTCCAGTCAGACCCGGTTCACCTGTCTCTGTTCCAGTCAGACCCGGTTCACCTGTCTCTGTTCCAGTCAGACCCGGTTCACCTCTCTCTGTTCCAGTCAGACCTGGTTCACATCTCTCTGTTCCAGTCAGACCCGGTTCACCTCTCTCTGCTCCAGTCAGACCCGGTTCACCTGTCTCTGTTCCAGTCAGACCCGGTTCACCTCTCTCTGTTCCAGTCAGACCCGGTTCACCTCTCTCTGTTCCAGTCAGACCCGGTTCACCTGTCTCTGTTCCAGTCAGACCCGGTTCACCTGTCTCTGTTCCAGTCAGACCTGGTTCACCTCTCTCTGTTCCAGTCAGACCCGGTTCACCTCTCTCTGTTCCAGTCAGACCCGGTTCACCTCTCTCTGTTCCAGTCAGACCTGGTTCACCTGTCTCTGTTCCAGTCAGACCCGGTTCACCTGTCTCTGTTCCAGTCAGACCCGGTTCACCTGTCTCTGTTCCAGTCAGACCCGGTTCACCTCTCTCTGTTCCAGTCAGACCCGGTTCACCTCTCTCTGTTCCAGTCAGACCCGGTTCACCTCCCTCTGTTCCAGTCAGACCCGGTTCACCTCTCTCTGTTCCAGTCAGACCCGGTTCACCTGTCTCTGTTCCAGTCAGACCCGGTTCACCTCTCTCTGTTCCAGTCAGACCTGGTTCACCTCTCTCTGTTCCAGTCAGACCCGGTTCACCTCTCTCTGCTCCAGTCAGACCCGGTTCACCTCCCTCTGTTCCAGTCAGACCCGGTTCACCTCTCTCTGTTCCAGTCAGACCCGGTTCACCTGTCTCTGTTCCAGTCAGACCCGGTTCACCTCTCTCTGTTCCAGTCAGACCTGGTTCACATCTCTCTGTTCCAGTCAGACCCGGTTCACCTCTCTCTGCTCCAGTCAGACCCGGTTCACCTGTCTCTGTTCCAGTCAGACCCGGTTCACCTCTCTCTGTTCCAGTCAGACCCGGTTCACCTCTCTCTGTTCCAGTCAGACCCGGTTCACCTGTCTCTGTTCCAGTCAGACCCGGTTCACCTCTCTCTGTTCCAGTCAGACCCGGTTCACCTCTCTCTGTTCCAGTCAGACCTGGTTCACCTGTCTCTGTTCCAGTCAGACCCGGTTCACCTCTCTCTGTTCCAGTCAGACCCGGTTCACCTCTCTCTGTTCCAGTCAGACCCGGTTCACCTGTCTCTGTTCCAGTCAGGCCCGGTTCACCTCTCTCTGTTCCAGTCAGACCCGGTTCACCTGTCTCTGTTCCAGTCAGGGGCCCTCTGATAGACACCCGGTTCACCTGTTTCTGTTCCAGTCAGACCCGGTTCACCTCTCTCTGTTCCAGTCAGACCCGGTTCACCTCTCTCTGTTCCAGTCAGACCCGGTTCACCTGTCTCTGTTCCAGTCAGACCTGGTTCACCTGTCTCTGTTCCAGTCAGACCCGGTTCACCTGTGTCTGTTCCAGTCAGACCCGGTTCACCTGTCTCTGTTCCAGTCAGACCCGGTTCACCTCTCTCTGTTCCAGTCAGACCTGGTTCACCTCTCTCTGTTCCAGTCAGACCCGGTTCACCTGTCTCTGTTCCAGTCAGACCCGGTTCACCTGTCTCTGTTCCAGTCAGACCTGGTTCACCTGTCTCTGTTCCAGTCAGACCCGGTTCACCTGTCTCTGTTCCAGTCAGACCTGGTTCACCTGTCTCTGTTCCAGTCAGACCCGGTTCACCTCTATCTGTTCCAGTCAGACCTGGTTCACCTCTCTCTGTTCCAGTCAGACCCGGTTCACCTCTCTCTGTTCCAGTCAGACCTGGTTCACCTCTCTCTGTTCCAGTCAGACCTGGTTCACCTGTCTCTGTTCCAGTCAGACCTGGTTCACCTCTCTCTGTTCCAGTCAGACCCGGTTCACCTGTCTCTGTTCCAGTCAGACCCGGTTCACCTGTCTCTGTTCCAGTCAGGGCCCTCTGATAGACACCCGGTTCACCTCTCTCTGTTCCAGTCAGACCCGGTTCACCTGTCTCTGTTCCAGTCAGACCCGGTTCACCTGTCTCTGTTCCAGTCAGACCCGGTTCACCTCCCTCTGTTCCAGTCAGACCCGGTTCACCTCTCTCTGTTCCAGTCAGACCCGGTTCACCTGTCTCTGTTCCAGTCAGACCTGGTTCACCTGTCTCTGTTCCAGTCAGACCCGGTTCACCTGTGTCTGTTCCAGTCAGACCCGGTTCACCTCTATCTGTTCCAGTCAGACCTGGTTCACCTCTCTCTGTTCCAGTCAGACCCGGTTCATCTCTCTCTGTTCCAGTCAGACCTGGTTCACCTCTCTCTGTTCCAGTCAGGCCTGGTTCACCTGTCTCTGTTCCAGTCAGACCTGGTTCACCTCTCTCTGTTCCAGTCAGACCCGGTTCACCTGTCTCTGTTCCAGTCAGACCCGGTTCACCTGTCTCTGTTCCAGTCAGGGCCCTCTGATAGACACCCGGTTCACCTCTCTCTGTTCCAGTCAGACCCGGTTCACCTGTCTCTGTTCCAGTCAGACCCGGTTCACCTGTCTCTGTTCCAGTCAGACCCGGTTCACCTCTCTCTGTTCCAGTCAGACCTGGTTCACATCTCTCTGTTCCAGTCAGACCCGGTTCACCTCTCTCTGCTCCAGTCAGACCCGGTTCACCTGTCTCTGTTCCAGTCAGACCCGGTTCACCTCTCTCTGTTCCAGTCAGACCCGGTTCACCTCTCTCTGTTCCAGTCAGACCCGGTTCACCTGTCTCTGTTCCAGTCAGACCCGGTTCACCTGTCTCTGTTTCATTCAGACCTTGTTCACCTCTCTCTGTTCCAGTCAGACCCGGTTCACCTCTCTCTGTTCCAGTCAGACCCGGTTCACCTCTCTCTGTTCCAGTCAGACCTGGTTCACCTGTCTCTGTTCCAGTCAGACCCGGTTCACCTGTCTCTGTTCCAGTCAGACCCGGTTCACCTGTCTCTGTTCCAGTCAGACCCGGTTCACCTCTCTCTGTTCCAGTCAGACCCGGTTCACCTCTCTCTGTTCCAGTCAGACCCGGTTCACCTCCCTCTGTTCCAGTCAGACCCGGTTCACCTCTCTCTGTTCCAGTCAGACCCGGTTCACCTGTCTCTGTTCCAGTCAGACCCGGTTCACCTCTCTCTGTTCCAGTCAGACCTGGTTCACCTCTCTCTGTTCCAGTCAGACCCGGTTCACCTCTCTCTGCTCCAGTCAGACCCGGTTCACCTCCCTCTGTTCCAGTCAGACCCGGTTCACCTCTCTCTGTTCCAGTCAGACCCGGTTCACCTGTCTCTGTTCCAGTCAGACCCGGTTCACCTCTCTCTGTTCCAGTCAGACCTGGTTCACATCTCTCTGTTCCAGTCAGACCCGGTTCACCTCTCTCTGCTCCAGTCAGACCCGGTTCACCTGTCTCTGTTCCAGTCAGACCCGGTTCACCTCTCTCTGTTCCAGTCAGACCCGGTTCACCTCTCTCTGTTCCAGTCAGACCCGGTTCACCTGTCTCTGTTCCAGTCAGACCCGGTTCACCTCTCTCTGTTCCAGTCAGACCCGGTTCACCTCTCTCTGTTCCAGTCAGACCTGGTTCACCTGTCTCTGTTCCAGTCAGACCCGGTTCACCTCTCTCTGTTCCAGTCAGACCCGGTTCACCTCTCTCTGTTCCAGTCAGACCCGGTTCACCTGTCTCTGTTCCAGTCAGGCCCGGTTCACCTCTCTCTGTTCCAGTCAGACCCGGTTCACCTGTCTCTGTTCCAGTCAGGGGCCCTCTGATAGACACCCGGTTCACCTGTTTCTGTTCCAGTCAGACCCGGTTCACCTCTCTCTGTTCCAGTCAGACCCGGTTCACCTCTCTCTGTTCCAGTCAGACCCGGTTCACCTGTCTCTGTTCCAGTCAGACCTGGTTCACCTGTCTCTGTTCCAGTCAGACCCGGTTCACCTGTGTCTGTTCCAGTCAGACCCGGTTCACCTGTCTCTGTTCCAGTCAGACCCGGTTCACCTCTCTCTGTTCCAGTCAGACCTGGTTCACCTCTCTCTGTTCCAGTCAGACCCGGTTCACCTGTCTCTGTTCCAGTCAGACCCGGTTCACCTGTCTCTGTTCCAGTCAGACCTGGTTCACCTGTCTCTGTTCCAGTCAGACCCGGTTCACCTGTGTCTGTTCCAGTCAGACCCGGTTCACCTCTATCTGTTCCAGTCAGACCTGGTTCACCTCTCTCTGTTCCAGTCAGACCCGGTTCACCTCTCTCTGTTCCAGTCAGACCTGGTTCACCTCTCTCTGTTCCAGTCAGACCTGGTTCACCTGTCTCTGTTCCAGTCAGACCTGGTTCACCTCTCTCTGTTCCAGTCAGACCCGGTTCACCTGTCTCTGTTCCAGTCAGACCCGGTTCACCTGTCTCTGTTCCAGTCAGGGCCCTCTGATAGACACCCGGTTCACCTCTCTCTGTTCCAGTCAGACCCGGTTCACCTGTCTCTGTTCCAGTCAGACCCGGTTCACCTGTCTCTGTTCCAGTCAGACCCGGTTCACCTCTCTCTGTTCCAGTCAGACCTGGTTCACATCTCTCTGTTCCAGTCAGACCCGGTTCACCTCTCTCTGCTCCAGTCAGACCCGGTTCACCTGTCTCTGTTCCAGTCAGACCCGGTTCACCTCTCTCTGTTCCAGTCAGACCCGGTTCACCTCTCTCTGTTCCAGTCAGACCCGGTTCACCTGTCTCTGTTCCAGTCAGACCCGGTTCACCTGTCTCTGTTCCAGTCAGACCTGGTTCACCTCTCTCTGTTCCAGTCAGACCCGGTTCACCTCTCTCTGTTCCAGTCAGACCCGGTTCACCTCTCTCTGTTCCAGTCAGACCTGGTTCACCTGTCTCTGTTCCAGTCAGACCCGGTTCACCTGTCTCTGTTCCAGTCAGACCTGGTTCACCTGTCTCTGTTCCAGTCAGACCCGGTTCACCTC
This sequence comes from Oncorhynchus mykiss, assembly GCF_013265735.2. Lineage (NCBI taxonomy): Eukaryota > Metazoa > Chordata > Actinopteri > Salmoniformes > Salmonidae > Oncorhynchus > Oncorhynchus mykiss. Next base: position 68,859,808 of record NC_048580.1, on the reverse strand, counting down.
TCTCTGTTCCAGTCAGACCCGGTTCACCTCTCTCTGTTCCAGTCAGACCCGGTTCACCTCCCTCTGTTCCAGTCAGACCCGGTTCACCTCTCTCTGTTCCAGTCAGACCCGGTTCACCTGTCTCTGTTCCAGTCAGACCCGGTTCACCTCTCTCTGTTCCAGTCAGACCTGGTTCACCTCTCTCTGTTCCAGTCAGACCCGGTTCACCTCTCTCTGCTCCAGTCAGACCCGGTTCACCTCCCTCTGTTCCAGTCAGACCCGGTTCACCTCTCTCTGTTCCAGTCAGACCCGGTTCACCTGTCTCTGTTCCAGTCAGACCCGGTTCACCTCTCTCTGTTCCAGTCAGACCTGGTTCACATCTCTCTGTTCCAGTCAGACCCGGTTCACCTCTCTCTGCTCCAGTCAGACCCGGTTCACCTGTCTCTGTTCCAGTCAGACCCGGTTCACCTCTCTCTGTTCCAGTCAGACCCGGTTCACCTCTCTCTGTTCCAGTCAGACCCGGTTCACCTGTCTCTGTTCCAGTCAGACCCGGTTCACCTCTCTCTGTTCCAGTCAGACCCGGTTCACCTCTCTCTGTTCCAGTCAGACCTGGTTCACCTGTCTCTGTTCCAGTCAGACCCGGTTCACCTCTCTCTGTTCCAGTCAGACCCGGTTCACCTCTCTCTGTTCCAGTCAGACCCGGTTCACCTGTCTCTGTTCCAGTCAGGCCCGGTTCACCTCTCTCTGTTCCAGTCAGACCCGGTTCACCTGTCTCTGTTCCAGTCAGGGGCCCTCTGATAGACACCCGGTTCACCTGTTTCTGTTCCAGTCAGACCCGGTTCACCTCTCTCTGTTCCAGTCAGACCCGGTTCACCTCTCTCTGTTCCAGTCAGACCCGGTTCACCTGTCTCTGTTCCAGTCAGACCTGGTTCACCTGTCTCTGTTCCAGTCAGACCCGGTTCACCTGTGTCTGTTCCAGTCAGACCCGGTTCACCTGTCTCTGTTCCAGTCAGACCCGGTTCACCTCTCTCTGTTCCAGTCAGACCTGGTTCACCTCTCTCTGTTCCAGTCAGACCCGGTTCACCTGTCTCTGTTCCAGTCAGACCCGGTTCACCTGTCTCTGTTCCAGTCAGGGCCCTCTGATAGACACCCGGTTCACCTCTCTCTGTTCCAGTCAGACCCGGTTCACCTGTCTCTGTTCCAGTCAGACCCGGTTCACCTCTCTCTGTTCCAGTCAGACCTGGTTCACCTCTCTCTGTTCCAGTCAGACCCGGTTCACCTCTCTCTGTTCCAGTCAGACCTGGTTCACCTGTCTCTGTTCCAGTCAGACCCGGTTCACCTCTCTCTGTTCCAGTCAGACCCGGTTCACCTCTCTCTGTTCCAGTCAGACCCGGTTCACCTGTCTCTGTTCCAGTCAGGCCCGGTTCACCTCTCTCTGTTCCAGTCAGACCCGGTTCACCTGTCTCTGTTCCAGTCAGGGCCCTCTGATAGACACCCGGTTCACCTCTCTCTGTTCCAGTCAGACCCGGTTCACCTGTCTCTGTTCCAGTCAGACCCGGTTCACCTGTCTCTGTTCCAGTCAGACCCGGTTCACCTCTCTCTGTTCCAGTCAGACCTGGTTCACATCTCTCTGTTCCAGTCAGACCCGGTTCACCTCTCTCTGCTCCAGTCAGACCCGGTTCACCTGTCTCTGTTCCAGTCAGACCCGGTTCACCTGTCTCTGTTCCAGTCAGACCCGGTTCACCTCTCTCTGTTCCAGTCAGACCCGGTTCACCTGTCTCTGTTCCAGTCAGACCCGGTTCACCTCTCTCTGTTCCAGTCAGACCTGGTTCACCTCTCTCTGTTCCAGTCAGACCCGGTTCACCTCTCTCTGCTCCAGTCAGACCCGGTTCACCTCCCTCTGTTCCAGTCAGACCCGGTTCACCTCTCTCTGTTCCAGTCAGACCTGGTTCACATCTCTCTGTTCCAGTCAGACCCGGTTCACCTCTCTCTGCTCCAGTCAGACCCGGTTCACCTGTCTCTGTTCCAGTCAGACCCGGTTCACCTCTCTCTGTTCCAGTCAGACCCGGTTCACCTCTCTCTGTTCCAGTCAGACCCGGTTCACCTGTCTCTGTTCCAGTCAGACCCGGTTCACCTCTCTCTGTTCCAGTCAGACCCGGTTCACCTCTCTCTGTTCCAGTCAGACCTGGTTCACCTGTCTCTGTTCCAGTCAGACCCGGTTCACCTCTCTCTGTTCCAGTCAGACCCGGTTCACCTCTCTCTGTTCCAGTCAGACCCGGTTCACCTGTCTCTGTTCCAGTCAGGCCCGGTTCACCTCTCTCTGTTCCAGTCAGACCCGGTTCACCTGTCTCTGTTCCAGTCAGGGGCCCTCTGATAGACACCCGGTTCACCTGTTTCTGTTCCAGTCAGACCCGGTTCACCTCTCTCTGTTCCAGTCAGACCCGGTTCACCTCTCTCTGTTCCAGTCAGACCCGGTTCACCTGTCTCTGTTCCAGTCAGACCTGGTTCACCTGTCTCTGTTCCAGTCAGACCCGGTTCACCTGTGTCTGTTCCAGTCAGACCCGGTTCACCTGTCTCTGTTCCAGTCAGACCCGGTTCACCTCTCTCTGTTCCAGTCAGACCTGGTTCACCTCTCTCTGTTCCAGTCAGACCCGGTTCACCTGTCTCTGTTCCAGTCAGACCCGGTTCACCTGTCTCTGTTCCAGTCAGGGCCCTCTGATAGACACCCGGTTCACCTCTCTCTGTTCCAGTCAGACCCGGTTCACCTGTCTCTGTTCCAGTCAGACCCGGTTCACCTGTCTCTGTTCCAGTCAGACCCGGTTCACCTCTCTCTGTTCCAGTCAGACCTGGTTCACCTCTCTCTGTTCCAGTCAGACCCGGTTCACCTCTCTCTGTTCCAGTCAGACCTGGTTCACCTGTCTCTGTTCCAGTCAGACCCGGTTCACCTCTCTCTGTTCCAGTCAGACCCGGTTCACCTCTCTCTGTTCCAGTCAGACCCGGTTCACCTGTCTCTGTTCCAGTCAGGCCCGGTTCACCTCTCTCTGTTCCAGTCAGACCCGGTTCACCTGTCTCTGTTCCAGTCAGGGGCCCTCTGATAGACACCCGGTTCACCTCTCTCTGTTCCAGTCAGACCTGGTTCATCTCTCTCTGTTCCAGTCAGACCCGGTTCACCTCTCTCTGTTCCAGTCAGACCTGGTTCACCTGTCTCTGTTCCAGTCAGACCCGGTTCACCTCTCTCTGTTCCAGTCAGACCCGGTTCACCTGTCTCTGTTCCAGTCAGACCTGGTTCACCTGTCTCTGTTCCAGTCAGACCCGGTTCACCTCTCTCTGTTCCAGTCAGACCCGGTTCACCTCCCTCTGTTCCAGTCAGACCCGGTTCACCTCTCTCTGTTCCAGTCAGACCCGGTTCACCTGTCTCTGTTCCAGTCAGACCTGGTTCACCTGTCTCTGTTCCAGTCAGACCCGGTTCACCTGTGTCTGTTCCAGTCAGACCCGGTTCACCTCTATCTGTTCCAGTCAGACCTGGTTCACCTCTCTCTGTTCCAGTCAGACCCGGTTCACCTCTCTCTGTTCCAGTCAGACCTGGTTCACCTCTCTCTGTTCCAGTCAGACCTGGTTCACCTGTCTCTGTTCCAGTCAGACCTGGTTCACCTCTCTCTGTTCCAGTCAGACCCGGTTCACCTGTCTCTGTTCCAGTCAGACCCGGTTTACCTGTCTCTGTTCCAGTCAGGGCCCTCTGATAGACACCCGGTTCACCTCTCTCTGTTCCAGTCAGACCCGGTTCACCTGTCTCTGTTCCAGTCAGACCCGGTTCACCTGTCTCTGTTCCAGTCAGACCCGGTTCACCTCTCTCTGTTCCAGTCAGACCTGGTTCACATCTCTCTGTTCCAGTCAGACCCGGTTCACCTCTCTCTGCTCCAGTCAGACCCGGTTCACCTGTCTCTGTTCCAGTCAGACCCGGTTCACCTCTCTCTGTTCCAGTCAGACCCGGTTCACCTCTCTCTGTTCCAGTCAGACCCGGTTCACCTGTCTCTGTTCCAGTCAGACCCGGTTCACCTGTCTCTGTTCCAGTCAGACCTGGTTCACCTCTCTCTGTTCCAGTCAGACCCGGTTCACCTCTCTCTGTTCCAGTCAGACCCGGTTCACCTCTCTCTGTTCCAGTCAGACCTGGTTCACCTGTCTCTGTTCCAGTCAGACCCGGTTCACCTGTCTCTGTTCCAGTCAGACCTGGTTCACCTGTCTCTGTTCCAGTCAGACCCGGTTCACCTCTCTCTGTTCCAGTCAGACCCGGTTCACCTCTCTCTGTTCCAGTCAGACCCGGTTCACCTCCCTCTGTTCCAGTCAGACCCGGTTCACCTCTCTCTGTTCCAGTCAGACCCGGTTCACCTGTCTCTGTTCCAGTCAGACCCGGTTCACCTCTCTCTGTTCCAGTCAGACCCGGTTCACCTCTCTCTGTTCCAGTCAGACCCGGTTCACCTCTCTCTGCTCCAGTCAGACCCGGTTCACCTCCCTCTGTTCCAGTCAGACCCGGTTCACCTCTCTCTGTTCCAGTCAGACCCGGTTCACCTGTCTCTGTTCCAGTCAGACCCGGTTCACCTCTCTCTGTTCCAGTCAGACCTGGTTCACATCTCTCTGTTCCAGTCAGACCCGGTTCACCTCTCTCTGCTCCAGTCAGACCCGGTTCACCTGTCTCTGTTCCAGTCAGACCCGGTTCACCTCTCTCTGTTCCAGTCAGACCTGGTTCACCTCTCTCTGTTCCAGTCAGACCCGGTTCACCTGTCTCTGTTCCAGTCAGACCCGGTTCACCTGTCTCTGTTCCAGTCAGACCTGGTTCACCTCTCTCTGTTCCAGTCAGACCCGGTTCACCTCTCTCTGTTCCAGTCAGACCAGGTTCACCTCTCTCTGTTCCAGTCAGACCCGGTTCACCTCCCTCTGTTCCAGTCAGACCCGGTTCACCTCTCTCTGTTCCAGTCAGACCCGGTTCACCTGTCTCTGTTCCAGTCAGACCCGGTTCACCTCTCTCTGTTCCAGTCAGACCTGGTTCACCTCTCTCTGTTCCAGTCAGACCCGGTTCACCTCTCTCTGTTCCAGTCAGACCTGGTTCACCTGTCTCTGTTCCAGTCAGACCCGGTTCACCTCTCTCTGTTCGAGTCAGAAACGGTTCACCTCTCTCTGTTCCAGTCAGACCCGGTTCACCTGTCTCTGTTCCAGTCAGGCCCGGTTCACCTCTCTCTGTTCCAGTCAGACCCGGTTCACCTGTCTCTGTTCCAGTCAGGGGCCCTCTGATAGACACCCGGTTCACCTGTTTCTGTTCCAGTCAGACCCGGTTCACCTCTCTCTGTTCCAGTCAGACCCGGTTCACCTCTCTCTGTTCCAGTCAGACCCGGTTCACCTGTCTCTGTTCCAGTCAGACCCGGTTCACCTGTCTCTGTTCCAGTCAGACCCGGTTCACCTGTCTCTGTTCCAGTCAGACCCGGTTCACCTGTCTCTGTTCCAGTCAGACCGGGTTCACCTCTCTCTGTTCCAGTCAGACCTGGTTCACCTCTCTCTGTTCCAGTCAGACCCGGTTCACCTCTCTCTGTTCCAGTCAGACCTGGTTCACCTCTCTCTGTTCCAGTCTGACCTGGTTCACCTGTCTCTGTTCCAGTCAGACCCGGTTCACCTCTCTCTGTTCCAGTCAGACCCGGTTCACCTCTCTCTGTTCCAGTCAGACCTGGTTCACCTCTCTCTGTTCCAGTCAGACCCGGTTCACCTGTCTCTGTTCCAGTCAGACCCGGTTCACCTGTCTCTGTTCCAGTCAGGGCCCTCTGATAGACACCCGGTTCATCTCTCTCTGTTCCAGTCAGACCCGGTTCACCTGTCTCTGTTCCAGTCAGACCCGGTTCACCTGTCTCTGTTCCAGTCAGACCCGGTTCACCTCTCTCTGTTCCAGTCAGACCTGGTTCACCTCTCTCTGTTCCAGTCAGACCCGGTTCACCTCTCTCTGTTCCAGTCAGACCTGGTTCACCTGTCTCTGTTCCAGTCAGACCCGGTTCACCTCTCTCTGTTCCAGTCAGACCCGGTTCACCTCTCTCTGTTCCAGTCAGACCCGGTTCACCTGTCTCTGTTCCAGTCAGGCCCGGTTCACCTCTCTCTGTTCCAGTCAGACCCGGTTCACCTGTCTCTGTTCCAGTCAGGGGCCCTCTGATAGACACCCGGTTCACCTGTTTCTGTTCCAGTCAGACCCGGTTCACCTCTCTCTGTTCCAGTCAGACCCGGTTCACCTCTCTCTGTTCCAGTCAGACCCGGTTCACCTGTCTCTGTTCCAGTCAGACCCGGTTCACCTCTCTCTGTTCCAGTCAGACCCGGTTCACCTCTCTCTGTTCCAGTCAGACCCGGTTCACCTCTCTCTGTTCCAGTCAGACCCGGTTCACCTCTCTCTGTTCCAGTCAGACCCGGTTCACCTGTCTCTGTTCCAGTCAGACCCGTTTCACCTCTCTCTGTTCCAGTCAGACCCGGTTCACCTCTCTCTGTTCCAGTCAGACCCGGTTCACCTCCCTCTGTTCCAGTCAGACCCGGTTCACCTCTCTCTGTTCCAGTCAGACCCGGTTCACCTGTCTCTGTTCCAGTCAGACCTGGTTCACCTGTCTCTGTTCCAGTCAGACCCGGTTCACCTCTCTCTGTTCCAGTCAGACCCGGTTCACCTCTCTCTGTTCCAGTCAGACCCGGTTCACCTCCCTCTGTTCCAGTCAGACCCGGTTCACCTCTCTCTGTTCCAGTCAGACCCGGTTCACCTGTCTCTGTTCCAGTCAGACCTGGTTCACCTGTCTCTGTTCCAGTCAGACCCGGTTCACCTGTCTCTGTTCCAGTCAGACCCGGTTCACCTGTCTCTGTTCCAGTGAGACCGGGTTCACCTCTCTCTGTTCCAGTCAGACCTGGTTCACCTCTCTCTGTTCCAGTCAGACCCGGTTCACCTCTCTCTGTTCCAGTCAGACCTGGTTCACCTCTCTCTGTTCCAGTCAGACCTGGTTCACCTGTCTCTGTTCCAGTCAGACCCGGTTCACCTGTCTTTATCCAGTCAGACCCGGTTCACCTCTCTCTGTTCCAGTCAGACCTGGTTCACCTCTCTCTGTTCCAGTCAGACCCGGTTCACCTGTCTCTGTTCCAGTCAGACCCGGTTCACCTGTCTCTGTTCCAGTCAGGGCCCTCTGATAGACACCCGGTTCACCTCTCTCTGTTCCAGTCAGACCCGGTTCACCTGTCTCTGTTCCAGTCAGACCCGGTTCACCTGTCTCTGTTCCAGTCAGACCCGGTTCACCTCTCTCTGTTCCAGTCAGACCTGGTTCACCTCTCTCTGTTCCAGTCAGACCCGGTTCACCTCTCTCTGTTCCAGTCAGACCTGGTTCACCTGTCTCTGTTCTAGTCAGACCCCGTTCACCTCTCTCTGTTCCAGTCAGACCCGGTTCACCTCTCTCTGTTCCAGTCAGACCCGGTTCACCTGTCTCTGTTCCAGTCAGGCCCGGTTCACCTCTCTCTGTTCCAGTCAGACCCGGTTCACCTGTCTCTGTTCCAGTCAGGGGCCCTCTGATAGACACCCGGTTCACCTGTCTCTGTTCCAGTCAGACCCGGTTCACCTCTCTCTGTTCCAGTCAGACCCGGTTCACCTCTCTCTGTTCCAGTCAGACCCGGTTCACCTGTCTCTGTTCCAGTTAGACCCGGTTCACCTCTCTCTGTTCCAGTCAGACCCGGTTCACCTCTCTATGTTCCAGTCAGACCCGGTTCACCTGTCTCTGTTCTAGTCAGACCCCGTTTACCTCTCTCTGTTCCAGTCAGACCCGGTTCACCTCTCTCTGTTCCAGTCAGACCCGGTTCACCTGTCTCTGTTCCAGTCAGGCCCGGTTCACCTCTCTCTGTTCCAGTCAGACCCGGTTCACCTGTCTCTGTTCCAGTCAGGGGCCCTCTGATAGACACCCGGTTCACCTGTCTCTGTTCCAGTCAGACCCGGTTCACCTCTCTCTGTTCCAGTCAGACCCGGTTCACCTCTCTCTGTTCCAGTCAGACCCGGTTCACCTGTCTCTGTTCCAGTTAGACCCGGTTCACCTCTCTCTGTTCCAGTCAGACCCGGTTCACCTCTCTATGTTCCAGTCAGACCCGGTTCACCTCTCTCTGTTCCAGTCAGACCCGGTTCACCTCTCTCTGTTCCAGTCAGACCCGGTTCACCTGTCTCTGTTCCAGTCAGACCCGGTTCACCTCTCTCTGTTCCAGTCAGACCCGGTTCACCTCTCTTTGTTCCAGTCAGACCCGGTTCACCTGTCTCTGTTCCAGTCAGACCCGGTTCACCTGTCTCTGTTCCAGTCAGACCTGGTTCACCTCTCTCTGTTCCAGTCAGACCCGGTTCACCTCCCTCTGTTCCAGTCAGACCCGGTTCACCTCTCTCTGTTCCAGTCAGACCCGGTTCACCTGTCTCTGTTCCAGTCAGACCTGGTTCACCTGTCTCTGTTCCAGTCAGACCCGGTTCACCTGTCTCTGTTCCAGTCAGACCTGGTTCACCTGTCTCTGTTCCAGTCAGACCCGGTTCACCTGTCTCTGTTCCAGTCAGACCTGGTTCACCTGTCTCTGTTCCAGTCAGACCCGGTTCGCCTGTCTCTGTTCCAGTCAGACCGGGTTCACCTCTCTCTGTTCCAGTCAGACCTGGTTCACCTCTCTCTGTTCCAGTCAGACCCGGTTCACCTCTCTCTGTTCCAGTCAGACCTGGTTCACCTCTCTCTGTTCCAGTCAGACCTGGTTCACCTGTCTCTGTTCCAGTCAGACCCGGTTCACCTCTCTCTGTTCCAGTCAGACCCGGTTCACCTCTCTCTGTTCCAGTCAGACCTGGTTCACCTCTCTCTGTTCCAGTCAGACCCGGTTCACCTGTCTCTGTTCCAGTCAGACCCGGTTCACCTGTTTCTGTTCCAGTCAGACCTGGTTCACCTCTCTCTGTTCCAGTCAGACCCGGTTCACCTCTCTCTGTTCCAGTCAGACCCGGTTCACCTGTCTCTGTTCCAGTCAGACCCGGTTCACCTCTCTCTGTTCCAGTCAGACCCGGTTCACCTCTCTCTGTTCCAGTCAGACCCGGTTCACCTGTCTCTGTTCCAGTCAGACCCGGTTCACCTGTCTCTGTTCCAGTCAGACCCGGTTCACCTCTCTCTGTTCCAGTCAGACCCGGTTCACCTCTCTCTGTTCCAGTCAGACCCGGTTCACCTCTCTCTGTTCCAGTCAGATCTGGTTCACCTGTCTCTATTCCAGTCAGACCCGGTTCACCTGTCTCTGTTCCAGTCAGACCCGGTTCACCTGTCTCTGTTCCAGTCAGACCCGGTTCACCTGTCTCTGTTCCAGTCAGACCCGGTTCACCTGTCTCTGTTCCAGTCAGACCCGGTTCACCTGTCTCTGTTCCAGTCAGACCCGGTTCACCTCTCTCTGTTCCAGTCAGACCTGGTTCACCTCTCTCTGTTCCAGTCAGACCCGGTTCACCTGTCTCTGTTCCAGTCAGACCTGGTTCACCTGTCTCTGTTCCAGTCAGACCCGGTTCACCTCTCTCTGTTCCAGTCAGACCCGGTTCACCTGTTTCTGTTCCAGTCAGACCTGGTTCACCTCTCTCTGTTCCAGTCAGACCCGGTCCACCTCTCTCTGTTCCAGTCAGACCCGGTTCACCTGTCTCTGTTCCAGTCAGACCCGGTTCACCTCTCTCTGTTCCAGTCAGACCCGGTTCACCTCTCTCTGTTCCAGTCAGACCTGGTTCACCTCTCTCTGTTCCAGTCAGACCTGGTTCACCTCTCTCTGTTCCAGTCAGACCCGGTTCACCTGTCTCTGTTCCAGTCAGACCTGGTTCACCTGTCTCTGTTCCAGTCAGACCTGGTTCACCTCTCTCTGTTCCAGTCAGACCCGGTTCACCTGTTTCTGTTCCAGTCAGACCTGGTTCACCTCTCTCTGTTCCAGTCAGACCCGGTTCACCTCTCTCTGTTCCAGTCAGACCCGGTTCACCTGTCTCTGTTCCAGTCAGACCCGGTTCACCTCTCTCTGTTCCAGTCAGACCCGGTTCACCTCTCTCTGTTCCAGTCAGACCCGGTTCACCTGTCTCTGTTCCAGTCAGACCCGGTTCACCTGTCTCTGTTCCAGTCAGACCTGGTTCACCTCTCTCTGTTCCAGTCAGACCCGGTTCACCTCTCTTTGTTCCAGTCAGACCCGGTTCACCTGTCTCTGTTCCAGTCAGACCCGGTTCACCTGTCTCTGTTCCAGTCAGACCTGGTTCACCTCTCTCTGTTCCAGTCAGACCCGGTTCACCTGTTTCTGTTCCAGTCAGACCTGGTTCACCTCTCTCTGTTCCAGTCAGACCCGGTTCACCTCTCTCTGTTCCAGTCAGACCCGGTTCACCTGTCTCTGTTCCAGTCAGACCCGGTTCACCTCTCTCTGTTCCAGTCAGACCCGGTTCACCTCTCTCTGTTCCAGTCAGACCCGGTTCACCTGTCTCTGTTCCAGTCAGACCCGGTTCACCTGTCTCTGTTCCAGTCAGACCCGGTTCACCTCTCTCTGTTCCAGTCAGACCCGGTTCACCTCTCTCTGTTCCAGTCAGACCCGGTTCACCTCTCTCTGTTCCAGTCAGATCTGGTTCACCTGTCTCTGTTCCAGTCAGACCCGGTTCACCTGTCTCTGTTCCAGTCAGACCTGGTTCACCTGTCTCTGTTCCAGTCAGACCCGGTTCACCTGTCTCTGTTCCAGTCAGACCCGGTTCACCTGTCTCTGTTCCAGTCAGACCCGGTTCACCTGTCTCTGTTCCAGTCAGACCCGGTTCACCTCTCTCTGTTCCAGTCAGACCCGGTTCACCTCTCTCTGTTCCAGTCAGACCCGGTTCACCTGTCTCTGTTCCAGTCAGGCCCGGTTCACCTCTCTCTGTTCCAGTCAGACCCGGTTCACCTTTCTCTGTTCCAGTCAGACCTGGTTCACCTCTCTCTGTTCCAGTCAGACCTGGTTCACCTGTCTCTGTTCCAGTCAGACCCGGTTCACCTCTCTCTGTTCCAGTCAGACCCGGTTCACCTGTCTCTGTTCCAGTCAGACCCGGTTCACCTCTCTCTGTTCCAGTCAGACCCGGTTCACCTCTCTCTGTTCCAGTCAGACCCGGTTCACCTGTCTCTGTTCCAGTCAGACCCGGTTCACCTGTCTCTGTTCCAGTCAGACCCGGTTCACCTCTCTCTGTTCCAGTCAGACCCGGTTCACCTCTCTCTGTTCCAGTCAGACCCGGTTCACCTCTCTCTGTTCCAGTCAGATCTGGTTCACCTGTCTCTGTTCCAGTCAGACCCGGTTCACCTGTCTCTGTTCCAGTCAGACCTGGTTCACCTGTCTCTGTTCCAGTCAGACCCGGTTCACCTGTCTCTGTTCCAGTCAGACCCGGTTCACCTGTCTCTGTTCCAGTCAGACCCGGTTCACCTGTCTCTGTTCCAGTCAGACCCGGTTCACCTCTCTCTGTTCCAGTCAGACCCGGTTCACCTCTCTCTGTTCCAGTCAGACCCGGTTCACCTGTCTCTGTTCCAGTCAGGCCCGGTTCACCTCTCTCTGTTCCAGTCAGACCCGGTTCACCTCTCTCTGTTCCAGTCAGACCCGGTTCACCTCTCTCTGTTCCAGTCAGATCTGGTTCACCTGTCTCTGTTCCAGTCAGACCCGGTTCACCTGTCTCTGTTCCAGTCAGACCTGGTTCACCTGTCTCTGTTCCAGTCAGACCCGGTTCACCTGTCTCTGTTCCAGTCAGACCCGGTTCACCTGTCTCTGTTCCAGTCAGACCCGGTTCACCTGTCTCTGTTCCAGTCAGACCCGGTTCACCTCTCTCTGTTCCAGTCAGACCCGGTTCACCTCTCTCTGTTCCAGTCAGACCCGGTTCACCTGTCTCTGTTCCAGTCAGGCCCGGTTCACCTCTCTCTGTTCCAGTCAGACCCGGTTCACCTCTCTCTGTTCCAGTCAGACCTGGTTCACCTCTCTCTGTTCCAGTCAGACCCGGTTAACCTGTCTCTGTTCCAGTCAGACCCGGTTCACCTCTCTCTGTTCCAGTCAGACCCGGTTCACCTCTCTCTGTTCCAGTCAGACCTGGTTCACCTCTCTCTGTTCCAGTCAGACCCGGTTCACCTGTCTCTGTTCCAGTCAGACCCGGTTCACCTGTTTCTGTTCCAGTCAGACCTGGTTCACCTCTCTCTGTTCCAGTCAGACCCGGTTCACCTCTCTCTGTTCCAGTCAGACCCGGTTCACCTGTCTCTGTTCCAGTCAGACCCGGTTCACCTGTCTCTGTTCCAGTCAGACCCGGTTCACCTCTCTCTGTTCCAGTCAGACCCGGTTCACCTGTCTCTGTTCCAGTCAGACCCGGTTCACCTGTCTCTGTTCCAGTCAGACCCGGTTCACCTCTCTCTGTTCCAGTCAGACCCGGTTCACCTCTCTTTGTTCCAGTCAGACCCGGTTCACCTGTCTCTGTTCCAGTCAGACCCGGTTCACCTGTCTCTGTTCCAGTCAGACCTGGTTCACCTCTCTCTGTTCCAGTCAGACCCGGTTCACCTGTCTCTGTTCCAGTCAGACCCGGTTCACCTGTTTCTGTTCCAGTCAGACCTGGTTCACCTCTCTCTGTTCCAGTCAGACCCGGTTCACCTCTCTCTGTTCCAGTCAGACCCGGTTCACCTCTCTCTGTTCCAGTCAGATCTGGTTCACCTGTCTCTGTTCCAGTCAGACCCGGTTCACCTGTCTCTGTTCCAGTCAGACCTGGTTCACCTGTCTCTGTTCCAGTCAGACCCGGTTCAACTGTCTCTGTTCCAGTCAGACCCGGTAAACCTGTCTCTGTTCCAGTCAGACCCGGTTCACCTGTCTCTGTTCCAGTCAGACCCGGTTCACCTCTCTCTGTTCCAGTCAGACCCGGTTCACCTCTCTCTGTTCCAGTCAGACCCGGTTCACCTGTCTCTGTTCCAGTCAGGCCCGGTTCACCTCTCTCTGTTCCAGTCAGACCCGGTTCACCTGTCTCTGTTCCAGTCAGGGGCCCTCTGATAGACACCCGGTTCACCTGTCTCTGTTCCAGTCAGACCCGGTTCACCTCTCTCTGTTCCAGTTAGACCCGGTTCACCTCTCTCTGTTCCAGTCAGACCTGGTTCACCTGTCTCTGTTCCAGTCAGACCCGGTTCACCTCTCTCTGTTCCAGTCAGACCCGGTTCACCTGTCTCTGTTCCAGTCAGACCCGGTTCACCTCTCTCTGTTCCAGTTAGACCCGGTTCACCTCTCTCTGTTCCAGTCAGACCTGGTTCACCTCTCTCTGTTCCAGTCAGACCTGGTTCAACTCTCTCTGTTCCAGTCAGACCCGGTTCACCTCTCTCTGTTCCAGTCAGACCTGGTTCACCTCTCTCTGTTCCAGTCAGACCTGGTTCACCTGTCTCTGTTCCAGTCAGACCCGGTTCACCTCTCTCTGTTCCAGTCAGACCCGGTTCACCTCTCTCTGTTCCAGTCAGACCTGGTTCACCTCTCTCTGTTCCAGTCAGACCCGGTTTACCTGTCTCTGTTCCAGTCAGACCCGGTTCACCTGTCTCTGTTCCAGTCAGGGCCCTCTGATAGACACCCGGTTCACCTCTCTCTGTTCCAGTCAGACCCGGTTCACCTGTCTCTGTTCCAGTCAGACCCGGTTCACCTGTCTCTGTTCCAGTCAGACCCGGTTCACCTCTCTCTGTTCCAGTCAGACCTGGTTCACCTCTCTCTGTTCCAGTCAGACCCGGTTCACCTCTCTCTGTTCCAGTCAGACCTGGTTCACCTGTCTCTGTTCCAGTCAGACCCGGTTCACCTCTCTCTGTTCCAGTCAGACCCGGTTCACCTCTCTCTGTTCCAGTCAGACCCGGTTCACCTGTCTCTGTTCCAGTCAGGCCCGGTTCACCTCTCTCTGTTCCAGTCAGACCCGGTTCACCTGTCTCTGTTCCAGTCAGGGGCCCTCTGATAGACACCCGGTTCACCTGTCTCTGTTCCAGTCAGACCCGGTTCACCTCTCTCTGTTCCAGTCAGACCCGGTTCACCTCTCTCTGTTCCAGTCAGACCTGGTTCACCTGTCTCTGTTCCAGTCAGACCCGGTTCACCTCTCTCTGTTCCAGTCAGACCCGGTTCACCTCTCTCTGTTCCAGTCAGACCTGGTTCACCTGTCTCTGTTCCAGTCAGACCCGGTTCACCTCTCTCTGTTCCAGTCAGACCCGGTTCACCTCTCTCTGTTCCAGTCAGACCCGGTTCACCTCTCTCTGTTCCAGTCAGACCCGGTTCACCTCTCTCTGTTCCAGTCAGACCCGGTTCACCTGTCTCTGTTCCAGTCAGACCCGGTTCACCTCTCTCTGTTCCAGTCAGACCCGGTTCACCTCTCTCTGTTCCAGTCAGATCCGGTTCACCTGTCTCTGTTCCAGTCAGACCTGGTTCACCTCTCTCTGTTCCAGTCAGACCCGGTTCACCTCTCTCTGTTCCAGTCAGACCCGGTTCACCTGTCTCTGTTCCAGTCAGACCTGGTTCACCTCTCTCTGTTCCAGTCAGACCCGGTTCACCTCTCTCTGTTCCAGTCAGACCCGGTTCACCTGTCTCTGTTCCAGTCAGACCCGGTTCACCTGTCTCTGTTCCAGTCAGACCCGGTTCAGCTCTCTCTGTTCCAGTCAGACCCGGTTCACCTCTCTCTGTTCCAGTCAGACCCGGTTCACCTGTCTCTGTTCCAGTCAGACCCGGTTCACCTCTCTCTGTTCCAGTCAGACCCGGTTCACCTCTCTCTGTTCCAGTCAGACCCGGTTCACCTGTCTCTGTTCCAGTCAGGCCCGGTTCACCTCTCTCTGTTCCAGTCAGACCCGGTTCACCTGTCTCTGTTCCAGTCAGACCTGGTTCACCTCTCTCTGTTCCAGTCAGACCCGGTTCACCTCTCTCTGTTCCAGTCAGACCCGGTTCACCTGTCTCTGTTCCAGTCAGACCCGGTTCACCTCTCTCTGTTCCAGTCAGACCCGGTTCACCTCTCTCTGTTCCAGTCAGACCCGGTTCACCTGTCTCTGTTCCAGTAAGACCCGGTTCACCTGTCTCTGTTCCAGTCAGACCCGGTTCAGCTCTCTCTGTTCCAGTCAGACCCGGTTCACCTCTCTCTGTTCCAGTCAGACCCGGTTCACCTCTCTCTGTTCCAATCAGACCCGGTTCACCTGTCTCTGTTCCAGTCAGACCCGGTTCACCTGTCTCTGTTCCAGTCAGACCTGGTTCACCTGTCTCTGTTCCAGTCAGACCCGGTTCACCTGTCTCTGTTCCAGTCAGACCCGGTTCACCTGTCTCTGTTCCAGTCAGACCCGGTTCACCTGTCTCTGATCCAGTCAGACCCGGTTCACCTGTCTCTGTTCCAGTCAGACCCGGTTCACCTGTCTCTGTTCCAGTCAGGGCCCTCTGATAGACACCCGGTTCACCTCTCTCTGTTCCAGTCAGACCTGGTTCACCTCTCTCTGTTCCAGTCAGACCTGGTTCACCTGTCTCTGTTCCAGTCAGACCCGGTTCACCTCTCTCTGTTCCAGTCAGACCTGGTTCACCTCTCTCTGTTCCAGTCAGACCCGGTTCACCTGTCTCTGTTCCAGTCAGACCCGGTTCACCTGTTTCTGTTTCAGTCAGACCTGGTTCACCTCTCTCTGTTCCAGTCAGACCCGGTTCACCTCTCTCTGTTCCAGTCAGACCCGGTTCACCTGTCTCTGTTCCAGTCAGACCCGGTTCACCTCTCTCTGTTCCAGTCAGACCCGGTTCACCTCTCTCTGTTCCAGTCAGACCCGGTTCACCTGTCTCTGTTCCAGTCAGACCCGGTTCACCTCTCTCTGTTCCAGTCAGACCTGGTTCACCTCTCTCTGTTCCAGTCAGACCCGGTTCACCTCTCTCTGTTCCAGTCAGACCTGGTTCACCTGTCTCTGTTCCAGTCAGACCCGGTTCACCTCTCTCTGTTCCAGTCAGACCCGGTTCACCTCTCTCTGTTCCAGTCAGACCCGGTTCACCTGTCTCTGTTCCAGTCAGGCCCGGTTCACCTCTCTCTGTTCCAGTCAGACCCGGTTCACCTGTCTCTGTTCCAGTCAGACCTGGTTCACCTCTCTCTGTTCCAGTCAGACCCGGTTCACCTCTCTCTGTTCCAGTCAGACCCGGTTCACCTGTCTCTGTTCCAGTCAGACCCGGTTCACCTCTCTCTGTTCCAGTCAGACCCGGTTCACCTCTCTCTGTTCCAGTCAGACCCGGTTCACCTGTCTCTGTTCCAGTAAGACCCGGTTCACCTGTCTCTGTTCCAGTCAGACCCGGTTCAGCTCTCTCTGTTCCAGTCAGACCCGGTTCACCTCTTTCTGTTCCAGTCAGACCCGGTTCACCTCTCTCTGTTCCAGTCAGACCTGGTTCACCTGTCTCTGTTCCAGTCAGACCCGGTTCACCTGTCTCTGTTCCAGTCAGACCTGGTTCACCTGTCTCTTTTCCAGTCAGACCCGGTTCACCTGTCTCTGTTCCAGTCAGACCCGGTTCACCTGTCTCTGTTCCAGTCAGACCCGGTTCACCTGTCTCTGATCCAGTCAGACCCGGTTCACCTGTCTCTGTTCCAGTCAGACCCGGTTCACCTGTCTCTGTTCCAGTCAGGGCCCTCTGATAGACACCCGGTTCACCTCTCTCTGTTCCAGTCAGACCTGGTTCACCTCTCTCTGTTCCAGTCAGACCTGGTTCACCTGTCTCTGTTCCAGTCAGACCCGGTTCACCTCTCTCTGTTCCAGTCAGACCCGGTTCACCTCTCTCTGTTCCAGTCAGACCTGGTTCACCTCTCTCTGTTCCAGTCAGACCCGGTTCACCTGTCTCTGTTCCAGTCAGACCCGGTTCACCTGTTTCTGTTCCAGTCAGACCTGGTTCACCTCTCTCTGTTCCAGTCAGACCCGGTTCACCTGTCTCTGTTCCAGTCAGACCCGGTTCACCTCTCTCTGTTCCAGTCAGACCCGGTTCACCTCTCTCTGTTCCAGTCAGACCCGGTTCACCTGTCTCTGTTCCAGTCAGACCCGGTTCACCTGTCTCTGTTCCAGTCAGACCCGGTTCACCTCTCTCTGTTCCAGTCAGACCCGGTTCAACTCTCTCTGTTCCAGTCAGACCCGGTTCACCTCTCTCTGTTCCAGTCAGATCTGGTTCACCTGTCTCTGTTTCCAGTCAGACCCGGTTCACCTGTCTCTGTTCCAGTCAGACCTGGTTCACCTGTCTCTGTTCCAGTCAGACCCGGTTCACCTGTCTCTGTTCCAGTCAGACCCGGTTCACCTGTCTCTGTTCCAGTCAGACCCGGTTCACCTGTCTCTGTTCCAGTCAGACCCGGTTCACCTCTCTCTGTTCCAGTCAGACCCGGTTCACCTCTCTCTGTTCCAGTCAGACCCGGTTCACCTGTCTCTGTTCCAGTCAGGCCCGGTTCACCTCTCTCTGTTCCAGTCAGACCCGGTTCACCTGTCTCTGTTCCAGTCAGGGGCCCTCTGATAGACACCCGGTTCACCTGTCTCTGTTCCAGTCAGACCCGGTTCACCTCTCTCTGTTCCAGTCAGACCCGGTTCACCTCTCTCTGTTCCAGTCAGACCTGGTTCACCTGTCTCTGTTCCAGTCAGACCCGGTTCACCTCTCTCTGTTCCAGTCAGACCCGGTTCACCTGTCTCCGTTCCAGTCAGACCCGGTTCACCTCTCTCTGTTCCAGTCAGACCTGGTTAACCTCTCTCTGTTCCAGTCAGACCCGGTTCACCTCTCTCTGTTCCAGTCAGACCTGGTTCACCTCTCTCTGTTCCAGTCAGACCTGGTTCACCTGTCTCTGTTCCAGTCAGACCCGGTTCACCTCTCTCTGTTCCAGTCAGACCCGGTTCACCTCTCTCTGTTCCAGTCAGACCTGGTTCACCTCTCTCTGTTCCAGTCAGACCCGGTTTACCTGTCTCTGTTCCAGTCAGACCCGGTTCACCTGTCTCTGTTCCAGTCAGGGCCCTCTGATAGACACCCGGTTCACCTCTCTCTGTTCCAGTCAGACCCGGTTCACCTGTCTCTGTTCCAGTCAGACCCGGTTCACCTGTCTCTGTTCCAGTCAGACCCGGTTCACCTCTCTCTGTTCCAGTCAGACCTGGTTCACCTCTCTCTGTTCCAGTCAGACCCGGTTCACCTCTCTCTGTTCCAGTCAGACCTAGTTCACCTGTCTCTGTTCCAGTCAGACCCGGTTCACCTCTCTCTGTTCCAGTCAGACCCGGTTCACCTCTCTCTGTTCCAGTCAGACCCGGTTCACCTGTCTCTGTTCCAGTCAGGCCCGGTTCACCTCTCTCTGTTCCAGTCAGACCCGGTTCACCTGTCTCTGTTCCAGTCAGGGGCCCTCTGATAGACACCCGGTTCACCTGTCTCTGTTCCAGTCAGACCCGGTTCACCTCTCTCTGTTCCAGTCAGACCCGGTTCACCTCTCTCTGTTCCAGTCAGACCTGGTTCACCTGTCTCTGTTCCAGTCAGACCCGGTTCACCTCTCTCTGTTCCAGTCAGACCCGGTTCACCTCTCTCTGTTCCAGTCAGACCTGGTTCACCTGTCTCTGTTCCAGTCAGACCCGGTTCACCTCTCTCTGTTCCAGTCAGACCCGGTTCACCTCTCTCTGTTCCAGTCAGACCCGGTTCACCTCTCTCTGTTCCAGTCAGACCCGGTTCACCTCTCTCTGTTCCAGTCAGACCCGGTTCACCTGTCTCTGTTCCAGTCAGACCCGGTTCACCTCTCTCTGTTCCAGTCAGACCCGGTTCACCTCTCTCTGTTCCAGTCAGATCCGGTTCACCTGTCTCTGTTCCAGTCAGACCTGGTTCACCTCTCTCTGTTCCAGTCAGACCCGGTTCACCTCTCTCTGTTCCAGTCAGACCCGGTTCACCTGTCTCTGTTCCAGTCAGACCCGGTTCACCTCTCTCTGTTCCAGTCAGACCCGGTTCACCTCTCTCTGTTCCAGTCAGACCCGGTTCACCTGTCTCTGTTCCAGTCAGACCCGGTTCACCTGTCTCTGTTCCAGTCAGACCCGGTTCAGCTCTCTCTGTTCCAGTCAGACCCGGTTCACCTCTCTCTGTTCCAGTCAGACCCGGTTCACCTCTCTCTGTTCCAGTCAGACCCGGTTCACCTGTCTCTGTTCCAGTCAGACCCGGTTCACCTGTCTCTGTTCCAGTCAGACCTGGTTCACCTGTCTCTGTTCCAGTCAGACCCGGTTCACCTGTCTCTGTTCCAGTCAGACCCGGTTCACCTGTCTCTGTTCCAGTCAGACCCGGTTCACCTGTCTCTGTTCCAGTCAGAACCGGTTCACCTGTCTCTGTTCCAGTCAGACCCGGTTCACCTGTCTCTGTTCCAGTCAGGGCCCTCTGATAGACACCCGGTTCACCTCTCTCTGTTCCAGTCAGACCCGGTTCACCTGTCTCTGGTCCAGTTAGGGCCCTCTGATAGACACCCGGTTCACCTCTCTCTGTTCCAGTCAGACCCGGTTCACCTGTCTCTGTTCCAGTCAGACCCGGTTCACCTGTCTCTGTTCCAGTCAGACCCGGTTCACCTGTCTCTGTTCCAGTCAGAACCGGTTCACCTGTCTCTGTTCCAGTCAGACCTGGTTCACCTCTCTCTGTTCCAGTCAGACCTGGTTCACCTGTCTCTGTTCCAGTCAGACCCGGTTCACCTCTCTCTGTTCCAGTCAGACCCGGTTCACCTCTCTGTTCCAGTCAGACCTGGTTCACCTCTCTCTGTTCCAGTCAGACCCGGTTCACCTGTCTCTGTTCCAGTCAGACCCGGTTCACCTGTCTCTGTTCCAGTCAGGGCCCTCTGATAGACACCCGGTTCACCTCTCTCTGTTCCAGTCAGACCCGGTTCACCTGTCTCTGTTCCAGTCAGACCCGGTTCACCTGTCTATGTTCCAGTCAGACCCGGTTCACCTCTCTCTGTTCCAGTCAGACCTGGTTCACCTCTCTCTGTTCCAGTCAGACCCGGTTCACCTCTCTCTGTTCCAGTCAGACCTGGTTCACCTGTCTCTGTTCCAGTCAGACCCGGTTCACCTCTCTCTGTTCCAGTCAGACCCGGTTCACCTCTCTCTGTTCCAGTCAGACCCGGTTCACCTGTCTCTGTTCCAGTCAGGCCCGGTTCACCTCTCTCTGTTCCAGTCAGACCCGGTTCAACTGTCTCTGTTCCAGTCAGACCTGGTTCACCTGTCTCTGTTCCAGTCAGACCCGGTTCACCTGTCTCTGTTCCAGTCAGACCCGGTTCACCTCTCTCTGTTCCAGTCAGGGCCCTCTGATAGACACCCGGTTCACCTCTCTCTGTTCCAGTCAGACCCGGTTCACCTGTCTCTGTTCCAGTCAGACCCGGTTCACCTGTCTCTGTTCCAGTCAGACCCGGTTCACCTCTCTCTGTTCCAGTCAGACCTGGTTCACCTCTCTCTGTTCCAGTCAGACCCGGTTCACCTCTCTCTGTTCCAGTCAGACCTGGTTCACCTGTCTCTGTTCCAGTCAGACCCGGTTCACCTGTCTCTGTTCCAGTCAGGCCCGGTTCACCTCTCTCTGTTCCAGTCAGACCCGGTTCACCTGTCTCTGTTCCAGTCAGACCTGGTTCACCTGTCTCTGTTCCAGTCAGACCCGGTTCACCTCTCTCTGTTCCAGTCAGACCTGGTTCACCTCTCTCTGTTCCAGTCAGACCCGGTTCACCTCTCTCTGTTCCAGTCAGACCTGGTTCACCTGTCTCTGTTCCCATCAGACCCGGTTCACCTGTCTCTGTTCCAGTCAGGCCCGGTTCACCTCTCTCTGTTCCAGTCAGACCCGGTTCACCTGTCTCTGTTCCAGTCAGACCTGGTTCACCTCTCTCTGTTCCAGTCAGACCCGGTTCACCTCTCTCTGTTCCAGTCAGACCCGGTTCACCTGTCTCTGTTCCAGTCAGACCCGGTTCACCTCTCTCTGTTCCAGTCAGACCCGGTTCACCTCTCTCTGTTCCAGTCAGACCCGGTTCACCTGTCTCTGTTCCAGTAAGACCCGGTTCACCTCTCTCTGTTCCAGTCAGACCCGGTTCACCTCTCTCTGTTCCAGTCAGACCTGGTTCACCTGTCTCTGTTCCAGTCAGACCCGGTTCACCTGTCTCTGTTCCAGTCAGACCTGGTTCACCTGTCTCTGTTCCAGTCAGACCCGGTTCACCTGTCTCTGTTCCAGTCAGACCCGGTTCACCTGTCTCTGTTCCAGTCAGACCCGGTTCACCTGTCTCTGATCCAGTCAGACCCGGTTCACCTGTCTCTGTTCCAGTCAGACCCGGTTCACCTGTCTCTGTTCCAGTCAGGGCCCTCTGATAGACACCCGGTTCACCTCTCTCTGTTCCAGTCAGACCCGGTTCACCTGTCTCTGGTCCAGTTAGGGCCCTCTGATAGACACCCGGTTCACCTCTCTCTGTTCAAGTCAGACCCGGTTCACCTGTCTCTGTTCCAGTCAGACCCGGTTCACCTGTCTCTGTTCCAGTCAGACCCGGTTCACCTGTCTCTGTTCCAGTCAGACCCGGTTCACCTCTCTCTGTTCCAGTCAGACCCGGTTCACCTCTCTCTGTTCCAGTCAGACCTGGTTCACCTGTCTCTGTTCCAGTCAGACCCGGTTCACCTCTCTCTGTTCCAGTCAGACCCGGTTCAGCTCTCTCTGTTCCAGTCAGACCCGGTTCACCTCTCTCTGTTCCAGTCAGACCTGGTTCACCTGTCTCTGTTCCAGTCAGACCCGGTTCACCTGTCTCTGTTCCAGTCAGACCTGGTTCACCTGTCTCTGTTCCAGTCAGACCCGGTTCACCTGTCTCTGTTCCAGTCAGACCCGGTTCACCTGTCTCTGTTCCAGTCAGACCCGGTTCACCTGTCTCTGATCCAGTCAGACCCGGTTCACCTGTCTCTGTTCCAGTCAGACCCGGTTCACCTGTCTCTGTTCCAGTCAGGGCCCTCTGATAGACACCCGGTTCACCTCTCTCTGTTCCAGTCAGACCCGGTTCACCTGTCTCTGGTCCAGTTAGGGCCCTCTGATAGACACCCGGTTCACCTCTCTCTGTTCAAGTCAGACCCGGTTCACCTGTCTCTGTTCCAGTCAGACCCGGTTCACCTGTCTCTGTTCCAGTCAGACCCGGTTCACCTGTCTCTGTTCCAGTCAGACCCGGTTCACCTCTCTCTGTTCCAGTCAGACCCGGTTCACCTCTCTCTGTTCTAGTCAGACCTGGTTCACCTGTCTCTGTTCCAGTCAGACCCGGTTCACCTCTCTCTGTTCCAGTCAGACCCGGTTCAGCTCTCTCTGTTCCAGTCAGACCCGGTTCACCTCTCTCTGTTCCAGTCAGACCTGGTTCACCTCTCTCTGTTCCAGTCAGACCCGGTTCACCTCTCTCTGTTCCAGTCAGACCTGGTTCACCTTTCTCTGTTCCAGTCAGACCTGGTTCACCTGTCTCTGTTCCAGTCAGACCCGGTTCACCTCTCTCTGTTCCAGTCAGACCCGGTTCACCTCTCTCTGTTCCAGTCAGACCTGGTTCACCTCTCTCTGTTCCAGTCAGACCCGGTTTACCTGTCTCTGTTCCAGTCAGACCCGGTTCACCTCTCTCTGTTCCAGTCAGACCCGGTTCACCTGTCTCTGTTCCAGTCAGACCCGGTTCACCTCTCTCTGTTCCAGTCAGACCCGGTTCACCTCTCTCTGTTCCAGTCAGACCCGGTTCACCTGTCTCTGTTCCAGTCAGACCCGGTTCACCTGTCTCTGTTCCAGTCAGACCCGGTTCAGCTCTCTCTGTTCCAGTCAGACCCGGGTTACCTCTCTCTGTTCCAGTCAGACCCGGTTCACCTCTCTCTGTTCCAGTCAGACCCGGTTCACCTGTCTCTGTTCCAGTCAGACCCGGTTCACCTGTCTCTGTTCCAGTCAGACCTGGTTCACCTGTCTCTGTTCCAGTCAGACCCGGTTCACCTGTCTCTGTTCCAGTCAGACCCGGTTCACCTGTCTCTGTTCCAGTCAGACCCGGTTCACCTGTCTCTGTTCCAGTCAGACCCGGTTCACCTGTCTCTGTTCCAGTCAGACCCGGTTCACCTGTCTCTGTTCCAGTCAGGGCCCTCTGATAGACACCCGGTTCACCTCTCTCTGTTCCAGTCAGACCCGGTTCACCTGTCTCTGGTCCAGTTAGGGCCCTCTGATAGACACCCGGTTCACCTCTCTCTGTTCCAGTCAGACCCGGTTCACCTGTCTCTGTTCCAGTCAGACCCGGTTCACCTGTCTCTGTTCCAGTCAGACCCGGTTCACCTGTCTCTGTTCCAGTCAGAACCGGTTCACCTGTCTCTGTTCCAGTCAGACCTGGTTCACCTCTCTCTGTTCCAGTCAGACCTGGTTCACCTGTCTCTGTTCCAGTCAGACCCGGTTCACCTCTCTCTGTTCCAGTCAGACCCGGTTCACCTCTCTGTTCCAGTCAGACCTGGTTCACCTCTCTCTGTTCCAGTCAGACCCGGTTCACCTGTCTCTGTTCCAGTCAGACCCGGTTCACCTGTCTCTGTTCCAGTCAGGGCCCTCTGATAGACACCCGGTTCACCTCTCTCTGTTCCAGTCAGACCCGGTTCACCTGTCTCTGTTCCAGTCAGGGGCCCTCTGATAGACACCCGGTTCACCTGTCTCTGTTCCAGTCAGACCCGGTTCACCTCTCTCTGTTCCAGTTAGACCCGGTTCACCTCTCTCTGTTCCAGTCAGACCTGGTTCACCTGTCTCTGTTCCAGTCAGACCCGGTTCACCTCTCTCTGTTCCAGTCAGACCCGGTTCACCTGTCTCTGTTCCAGTCAGACCCGGTTCACCTCTCTCTGTTCCAGTCAGACCTGGTTCAACTCTCTCTGTTCCAGTCAGACCCGGTTCACCTCTCTCTGTTCCAGTCAGACCTGGTTCACCTCTCTCTGTTCCAGTCAGACCTGGTTCACCTGTCTCTGTTCCAGTCAGACCCGGTTCACCTCTCTCTGTTCCAGTCAGACCCGGTTCACCTCTCTCTGTTCCAGTCAGACCTGGTTCACCTCTCTCTGTTCCAGTCAGACCCGGTTTACCTGTCTCTGTTCCAGTCAGACCCGGTTCACCTGTCTCTGTTCCAGTCAGGGCCCTCTGATAGACACCCGGTTCACCTCTCTCTGTTCCAGTCAGACCCGGTTCACCTGTCTCTGTTCCAGTCAGACCCGGTTCACCTGTCTCTGTTCCAGTCAGACCCGGTTCACCTCTCTCTGTTCCAGTCAGACCTGGTTCACCTCTCTCTGTTCCAGTCAGACCCGGTTCACCTCTCTCTGTTCCAGTCAGACCTGGTTCACCTGTCTCTGTTCCAGTCAGACCCGGTTCACCTCTCTCTGTTCCAGTCAGACCCGGTTCACCTCTCTCTGTTCCAGTCAGACCCGGTTCACCTGTCTCTGTTCCAGTCAGGCCCGGTTCACCTCTCTCTGTTCCAGTCAGACCCGGTTCACCTGTCTCTGTTCCAGTCAGGGGCCCTCTGATAGACACCCGGTTCACCTGTCTCTGTTCCAGTCAGACCCGGTTCACCTCTCTCTGTTCCAGTCAGACCCGGTTCACCTCTCTCTGTTCCAGTCAGACCTGGTTCACCTGTCTCTGTTCCAGTCAGACCCGGTTCACCTCTCTCTGTTCCAGTCAGACCCGGTTCACCTCTCTCTGTTCCAGTCAGACCTGGTTCACCTGTCTCTGTTCCAGTCAGACCCGGTTCACCTCTCTCTGTTCCAGTCAGACCCGGTTCACCTCTCTCTGTTCCAGTCAGACCCGGTTCACCTCTCTCTGTTCCAGTCAGACCCGGTTCACCTCTCTCTGTTCCAGTCAGACCCGGTTCACCTGTCTCTGTTCCAGTCAGACCCGGTTCACCTCTCTCTGTTCCAGTCAGACCCGGTTCACCTCTCTCTGTTCCAGTCAGATCCGGTTCACCTGTCTCTGTTCCAGTCAGACCTGGTTCACCTCTCTCTGTTCCAGTCAGACCCGGTTCACCTCTCTCTGTTCCAGTCAGACCCGGTTCACCTGTCTCTGTTCCAGTCAGACCTGGTTCACCTCTCTCTGTTCCAGTCAGACCCGGTTCACCTCTCTCTGTTCCAGTCAGACCCGGTTCACCTGTCTCTGTTCCAGTCAGACCCGGTTCACCTGTCTCTGTTCCAGTCAGACCCGGTTCAGCTCTCTCTGTTCCAGTCAGACCCGGTTCACCTCTCTCTGTTCCAGTCAGACCCGGTTCACCTGTCTCTGTTCCAGTCAGACCCGGTTCACCTCTCTCTGTTCCAGTCAGACCCGGTTCACCTCTCTCTGTTCCAGTCAGACCCGGTTCACCTGTCTCTGTTCCAGTCAGGCCCGGTTCACCTCTCTCTGTTCCAGTCAGACCCGGTTCACCTGTCTCTGTTCCAGTCAGACCTGGTTCACCTCTCTCTGTTCCAGTCAGACCCGGTTCACCTCTCTCTGTTCCAGTCAGACCCGGTTCACCTGTCTCTGTTCCAGTCAGACCCGGTTCACCTCTCTCTGTTCCAGTCAGACCCGGTTCACCTCTCTCTGTTCCAGTCAGACCCGGTTCACCTGTCTCTGTTCCAGTAAGACCCGGTTCACCTGTCTCTGTTCCAGTCAGACCCGGTTCAGCTCTCTCTGTTCCAGTCAGACCCGGTTCACCTCTCTCTGTTCCAGTCAGACCCGGTTCACCTCTCTCTGTTCCAATCAGACCCGGTTCACCTGTCTCTGTTCCAGTCAGACCCGGTTCACCTGTCTCTGTTCCAGTCAGACCTGGTTCACCTGTCTCTGTTCCAGTCAGACCCGGTTCACCTGTCTCTGTTCCAGTCAGACCCGGTTCACCTGTCTCTGTTCCAGTCAGACCCGGTTCACCTGTCTCTGATCCAGTCAGACCCGGTTCACCTGTCTCTGTTCCAGTCAGACCCGGTTCACCTGTCTCTGTTCCAGTCAGGGCCCTCTGATAGACACCCGGTTCACCTCTCTCTGTTCCAGTCAGACCTGGTTCACCTCTCTCTGTTCCAGTCAGACCTGGTTCACCTGTCTCTGTTCCAGTCAGACCCGGTTCACCTCTCTCTGTTCCAGTCAGACCTGGTTCACCTCTCTCTGTTCCAGTCAGACCCGGTTCACCTGTCTCTGTTCCAGTCAGACCCGGTTCACCTGTTTCTGTTTCAGTCAGACCTGGTTCACCTCTCTCTGTTCCAGTCAGACCCGGTTCACCTCTCTCTGTTCCAGTCAGACCCGGTTCACCTGTCTCTGTTCCAGTCAGACCCGGTTCACCTCTCTCTGTTCCAGTCAGACCCGGTTCACCTCTCTCTGTTCCAGTCAGACCCGGTTCACCTGTCTCTGTTCCAGTCAGACCCGGTTCACCTCTCTCTGTTCCAGTCAGACCTGGTTCACCTCTCTCTGTTCCAGTCAGACCCGGTTCACCTCTCTCTGTTCCAGTCAGACCTGGTTCACCTGTCTCTGTTCCAGTCAGACCCGGTTCACCTCTCTCTGTTCCAGTCAGACCCGGTTCACCTCTCTCTGTTCCAGTCAGACCCGGTTCACCTGTCTCTGTTCCAGTCAGGCCCGGTTCACCTCTCTCTGTTCCAGTCAGACCCGGTTCACCTGTCTCTGTTCCAGTCAGACCTGGTTCACCTCTCTCTGTTCCAGTCAGACCCGGTTCACCTCTCTCTGTTCCAGTCAGACCCGGTTCACCTGTCTCTGTTCCAGTCAGACCCGGTTCACCTCTCTCTGTTCCAGTCAGACCCGGTTCACCTCTCTCTGTTCCAGTCAGACCCGGTTCACCTGTCTCTGTTCCAGTAAGACCCGGTTCACCTGTCTCTGTTCCAGTCAGACCCGGTTCAGCTCTCTCTGTTCCAGTCAGACCCGGTTCACCTCTTTCTGTTCCAGTCAGACCCGGTTCACCTCTCTCTGTTCCAGTCAGACCTGGTTCACCTGTCTCTGTTCCAGTCAGACCCGGTTCACCTGTCTCTGTTCCAGTCAGACCTGGTTCACCTGTCTCTTTTCCAGTCAGACCCGGTTCACCTGTCTCTGTTCCAGTCAGACCCGGTTCACCTGTCTCTGTTCCAGTCAGACCCGGTTCACCTGTCTCTGATCCAGTCAGACCCGGTTCACCTGTCTCTGTTCCAGTCAGACCCGGTTCACCTGTCTCTGTTCCAGTCAGGGCCCTCTGATAGACACCCGGTTCACCTCTCTCTGTTCCAGTCAGACCTGGTTCACCTCTCTCTGTTCCAGTCAGACCTGGTTCACCTGTCTCTGTTCCAGTCAGACCCGGTTCACCTCTCTCTGTTCCAGTCAGACCCGGTTCACCTCTCTCTGTTCCAGTCAGACCTGGTTCACCTCTCTCTGTTCCAGTCAGACCCGGTTCACCTGTCTCTGTTCCAGTCAGACCCGGTTCACCTGTTTCTGTTCCAGTCAGACCTGGTTCACCTCTCTCTGTTCCAGTCAGACCCGGTTCACCTGTCTCTGTTCCAGTCAGACCCGGTTCACCTCTCTCTGTTCCAGTCAGACCCGGTTCACCTCTCTCTGTTCCAGTCAGACCCGGTTCACCTGTCTCTGTTCCAGTCAGACCCGGTTCACCTGTCTCTGTTCCAGTCAGACCCGGTTCACCTCTCTCTGTTCCAGTCAGACCCGGTTCAACTCTCTCTGTTCCAGTCAGACCCGGTTCACCTCTCTCTGTTCCAGTCAGATCTGGTTCACCTGTCTCTGTTTCCAGTCAGACCCGGTTCACCTGTCTCTGTTCCAGTCAGACCTGGTTCACCTGTCTCTGTTCCAGTCAGACCCGGTTCACCTGTCTCTGTTCCAGTCAGACCCGGTTCACCTGTCTCTGTTCCAGTCAGACCCGGTTCACCTGTCTCTGTTCCAGTCAGACCCGGTTCACCTCTCTCTGTTCCAGTCAGACCCGGTTCACCTCTCTCTGTTCCAGTCAGACCCGGTTCACCTGTCTCTGTTCCAGTCAGGCCCGGTTCACCTCTCTCTGTTCCAGTCAGACCCGGTTCACCTGTCTCTGTTCCAGTCAGGGGCCCTCTGATAGACACCCGGTTCACCTGTCTCTGTTCCAGTCAGACCCGGTTCACCTCTCTCTGTTCCAGTCAGACCCGGTTCACCTCTCTCTGTTCCAGTCAGACCTGGTTCACCTGTCTCTGTTCCAGTCAGACCCGGTTCACCTCTCTCTGTTCCAGTCAGACCCGGTTCACCTGTCTCTGTTCCAGTCAGACCCGGTTCACCTCTCTCTGTTCCAGTCAGACCTGGTTAACCTCTCTCTGTTCCAGTCAGACCCGGTTCACCTCTCTCTGTTCCAGTCAGACCTGGTTCACCTCTCTCTGTTCCAGTCAGACCTGGTTCACCTGTCTCTGTTCCAGTCAGACCCGGTTCACCTCTCTCTGTTCCAGTCAGACCCGGTTCACCTCTCTCTGTTCCAGTCAGACCTGGTTCACCTCTCTCTGTTCCAGTCAGACCCGGTTTACCTGTCTCTGTTCCAGTCAGACCCGGTTCACCTGTCTCTGTTCCAGTCAGGGCCCTCTGATAGACACCCGGTTCACCTCTCTCTGTTCCAGTCAGACCCGGTTCACCTGTCTCTGTTCCAGTCAGACCCGGTTCACCTGTCTCTGTTCCAGTCAGACCCGGTTCACCTCTCTCTGTTCCAGTCAGACCTGGTTCACCTCTCTCTGTTCCAGTCAGACCCGGTTCACCTCTCTCTGTTCCAGTCAGACCTAGTTCACCTGTCTCTGTTCCAGTCAGACCCGGTTCACCTCTCTCTGTTCCAGTCAGACCCGGTTCACCTCTCTCTGTTCCAGTCAGACCCGGTTCACCTGTCTCTGTTCCAGTCAGGCCCGGTTCACCTCTCTCTGTTCCAGTCAGACCCGGTTCACCTGTCTCTGTTCCAGTCAGGGGCCCTCTGATAGACACCCGGTTCACCTGTCTCTGTTCCAGTCAGACCCGGTTCACCTCTCTCTGTTCCAGTCAGACCCGGTTCACCTCTCTCTGTTCCAGTCAGACCTGGTTCACCTGTCTCTGTTCCAGTCAGACCCGGTTCACCTCTCTCTGTTCCAGTCAGACCCGGTTCACCTCTCTCTGTTCCAGTCAGACCTGGTTCACCTGTCTCTGTTCCAGTCAGACCCGGTTCACCTCTCTCTGTTCCAGTCAGACCCGGTTCACCTCTCTCTGTTCCAGTCAGACCCGGTTCACCTCTCTCTGTTCCAGTCAGACCCGGTTCACCTCTCTCTGTTCCAGTCAGACCCGGTTCACCTGTCTCTGTTCCAGTCAGACCCGGTTCACCTCTCTCTGTTCCAGTCAGACCCGGTTCACCTCTCTCTGTTCCAGTCAGATCCGGTTCACCTGTCTCTGTTCCAGTCAGACCTGGTTCACCTCTCTCTGTTCCAGTCAGACCCGGTTCACCTCTCTCTGTTCCAGTCAGACCCGGTTCACCTGTCTCTGTTCCAGTCAGACCCGGTTCACCTCTCTCTGTTCCAGTCAGACCCGGTTCACCTCTCTCTGTTCCAGTCAGACCCGGTTCACCTGTCTCTGTTCCAGTCAGACCCGGTTCACCTGTCTCTGTTCCAGTCAGACCCGGTTCAGCTCTCTCTGTTCCAGTCAGACCCGGTTCACCTCTCTCTGTTCCAGTCAGACCCGGTTCACCTCTCTCTGTTCCAGTCAGACCCGGTTCACCTGTCTCTGTTCCAGTCAGACCCGGTTCACCTGTCTCTGTTCCAGTCAGACCTGGTTCACCTGTCTCTGTTCCAGTCAGACCCGGTTCACCTGTCTCTGTTCCAGTCAGACCCGGTTCACCTGTCTCTGTTCCAGTCAGACCCGGTTCACCTGTCTCTGTTCCAGTCAGAACCGGTTCACCTGTCTCTGTTCCAGTCAGACCCGGTTCACCTGTCTCTGTTCCAGTCAGGGCCCTCTGATAGACACCCGGTTCACCTCTCTCTGTTCCAGTCAGACCCGGTTCACCTGTCTCTGGTCCAGTTAGGGCCCTCTGATAGACACCCGGTTCACCTCTCTCTGTTCCAGTCAGACCCGGTTCACCTGTCTCTGTTCCAGTCAGACCCGGTTCACCTGTCTCTGTTCCAGTCAGACCCGGTTCACCTGTCTCTGTTCCAGTCAGAACCGGTTCACCTGTCTCTGTTCCAGTCAGACCTGGTTCACCTCTCTCTGTTCCAGTCAGACCTGGTTCACCTGTCTCTGTTCCAGTCAGACCCGGTTCACCTCTCTCTGTTCCAGTCAGACCCGGTTCACCTCTCTGTTCCAGTCAGACCTGGTTCACCTCTCTCTGTTCCAGTCAGACCCGGTTCACCTGTCTCTGTTCCAGTCAGACCCGGTTCACCTGTCTCTGTTCCAGTCAGGGCCCTCTGATAGACACCCGGTTCACCTCTCTCTGTTCCAGTCAGACCCGGTTCACCTGTCTCTGTTCCAGTCAGACCCGGTTCACCTGTCTATGTTCCAGTCAGACCCGGTTCACCTCTCTCTGTTCCAGTCAGACCTGGTTCACCTCTCTCTGTTCCAGTCAGACCCGGTTCACCTCTCTCTGTTCCAGTCAGACCTGGTTCACCTGTCTCTGTTCCAGTCAGACCCGGTTCACCTCTCTCTGTTCCAGTCAGACCCGGTTCACCTCTCTCTGTTCCAGTCAGACCCGGTTCACCTGTCTCTGTTCCAGTCAGGCCCGGTTCACCTCTCTCTGTTCCAGTCAGACCCGGTTCAACTGTCTCTGTTCCAGTCAGACCTGGTTCACCTGTCTCTGTTCCAGTCAGACCCGGTTCACCTGTCTCTGTTCCAGTCAGACCCGGTTCACCTCTCTCTGTTCCAGTCAGGGCCCTCTGATAGACACCCGGTTCACCTCTCTCTGTTCCAGTCAGACCCGGTTCACCTGTCTCTGTTCCAGTCAGACCCGGTTCACCTGTCTCTGTTCCAGTCAGACCCGGTTCACCTCTCTCTGTTCCAGTCAGACCTGGTTCACCTCTCTCTGTTCCAGTCAGACCCGGTTCACCTCTCTCTGTTCCAGTCAGACCTGGTTCACCTGTCTCTGTTCCAGTCAGACCCGGTTCACCTCTCTCTGTTCCAGTCAGACCCGGTTCACCTCTCTCTGTTCCCATCAGACCCGGTTCACCTGTCTCTGTTCCAGTCAGGCCCGGTTCACCTCTCTCTGTTCCAGTCAGACCCGGTTCACCTGTCTCTGTTCCAGTCAGACCTGGTTCACCTCTCTCTGTTCCAGTCAGACCCGGTTCACCTCTCTCTGTTCCAGTCAGACCCGGTTCACCTGTCTCTGTTCCAGTCAGACCCGGTTCACCTCTCTCTGTTCCAGTCAGACCCGGTTCACCTCTCTCTGTTCCAGTCAGACCCGGTTCACCTGTCTCTGTTCCAGTAAGACCCGGTTCACCTCTCTCTGTTCCAGTCAGACCCGGTTCACCTCTCTCTGTTCCAGTCAGACCTGGTTCACCTGTCTCTGTTCCAGTCAGACCCGGTTCACCTGTCTCTGTTCCAGTCAGACCTGGTTCACCTGTCTCTGTTCCAGTCAGACCCGGTTCACCTGTCTCTGTTCCAGTCAGACCCGGTTCACCTGTCTCTGTTCCAGTCAGACCCGGTTCACCTGTCTCTGATCCAGTCAGACCCGGTTCACCTGTCTCTGTTCCAGTCAGACCCGGTTCACCTGTCTCTGTTCCAGTCAGGGCCCTCTGATAGACACCCGGTTCACCTCTCTCTGTTCCAGTCAGACCCGGTTCACCTGTCTCTGGTCCAGTTAGGGCCCTCTGATAGACACCCGGTTCACCTCTCTCTGTTCAAGTCAGACCCGGTTCACCTGTCTCTGTTCCAGTCAGACCCGGTTCACCTGTCTCTGTTCCAGTCAGACCCGGTTCACCTGTCTCTGTTCCAGTCAGACCCGGTTCACCTCTCTCTGTTCCAGTCAGACCCGGTTCACCTCTCTCTGTTCCAGTCAGACCTGGTTCACCTGTCTCTGTTCCAGTCAGACCCGGTTCACCTCTCTCTGTTCCAGTCAGACCCGGTTCAGCTCTCTCTGTTCCAGTCAGACCCGGTTCACCTCTCTCTGTTCCAGTCAGACCTGGTTCACCTGTCTCTGTTCCAGTCAGACCCGGTTCACCTGTCTCTGTTCCAGTCAGACCTGGTTCACCTGTCTCTGTTCCAGTCAGACCCGGTTCACCTGTCTCTGTTCCAGTCAGACCCGGTTCACCTGTCTCTGTTCCAGTCAGACCCGGTTCACCTGTCTCTGATCCAGTCAGACCCGGTTCACCTGTCTCTGTTCCAGTCAGACCCGGTTCACCTGTCTCTGTTCCAGTCAGGGCCCTCTGATAGACACCCGGTTCACCTCTCTCTGTTCCAGTCAGACCCGGTTCACCTGTCTCTGGTCCAGTTAGGGCCCTCTGATAGACACCCGGTTCACCTCTCTCTGTTCAAGTCAGACCCGGTTCACCTGTCTCTGTTCCAGTCAGACCCGGTTCACCTGTCTCTGTTCCAGTCAGACCCGGTTCACCTGTCTCTGTTCCAGTCAGACCCGGTTCACCTCTCTCTGTTCCAGTCAGACCCGGTTCACCTCTCTCTGTTCTAGTCAGACCTGGTTCACCTGTCTCTGTTCCAGTCAGACCCGGTTCACCTCTCTCTGTTCCAGTCAGACCCGGTTCAGCTCTCTCTGTTCCAGTCAGACCCGGTTCACCTCTCTCTGTTCCAGTCAGACCTGGTTCACCTCTCTCTGTTCCAGTCAGACCCGGTTCACCTCTCTCTGTTCCAGTCAGACCTGGTTCACCTTTCTCTGTTCCAGTCAGACCTGGTTCACCTGTCTCTGTTCCAGTCAGACCCGGTTCACCTCTCTCTGTTCCAGTCAGACCCGGTTCACCTCTCTCTGTTCCAGTCAGACCTGGTTCACCTCTCTCTGTTCCAGTCAGACCCGGTTTACCTGTCTCTGTTCCAGTCAGACCCGGTTCACCTCTCTCTGTTCCAGTCAGACCCGGTTCACCTGTCTCTGTTCCAGTCAGACCCGGTTCACCTCTCTCTGTTCCAGTCAGACCCGGTTCACCTCTCTCTGTTCCAGTCAGACCCGGTTCACCTGTCTCTGTTCCAGTCAGACCCGGTTCACCTGTCTCTGTTCCAGTCAGACCCGGTTCAGCTCTCTCTGTTCCAGTCAGACCCGGGTTACCTCTCTCTGTTCCAGTCAGACCCGGTTCACCTCTCTCTGTTCCAGTCAGACCCGGTTCACCTGTCTCTGTTCCAGTCAGACCCGGTTCACCTGTCTCTGTTCCAGTCAGACCTGGTTCACCTGTCTCTGTTCCAGTCAGACCCGGTTCACCTGTCTCTGTTCCAGTCAGACCCGGTTCACCTGTCTCTGTTCCAGTCAGACCCGGTTCACCTGTCTCTGTTCCAGTCAGACCCGGTTCACCTGTCTCTGTTCCAGTCAGACCCGGTTCACCTGTCTCTGTTCCAGTCAGGGCCCTCTGATAGACACCCGGTTCACCTCTCTCTGTTCCAGTCAGACCCGGTTCACCTGTCTCTGGTCCAGTTAGGGCCCTCTGATAGACACCCGGTTCACCTCTCTCTGTTCCAGTCAGACCCGGTTCACCTGTCTCTGTTCCAGTCAGACCCGGTTCACCTGTCTCTGTTCCAGTCAGACCCGGTTCACCTGTCTCTGTTCCAGTCAGAACCGGTTCACCTGTCTCTGTTCCAGTCAGACCTGGTTCACCTCTCTCTGTTCCAGTCAGACCTGGTTCACCTGTCTCTGTTCCAGTCAGACCCGGTTCACCTCTCTCTGTTCCAGTCAGACCCGGTTCACCTCTCTGTTCCAGTCAGACCTGGTTCACCTCTCTCTGTTCCAGTCAGACCCGGTTCACCTGTCTCTGTTCCAGTCAGACCCGGTTCACCTGTCTCTGTTCCAGTCAGGGCCCTCTGATAGACACCCGGTTCACCTCTCTCTGTTCCAGTCAGACCCGGTTCACCTGTCTCTGTTCCAGTCAGACCCGGTTCACCTGTCTATGTTCCAGTCAGACCCGGTTCACCTCTCTCTGTTCCAGTCAGACCTGGTTCACCTCTCTCTGTTCCAGTCAGACCCGGTTCACCTCTCTCTGTTCGAGTCAGACCTGGTTCACCTGTCTCTGTTCCAGTCAGACCCGGTTCACCTCTCTCTGTTCCAGTCAGACCCGGTTCACCTCTCTCTGTTCCAGTCAGACCCGGTTCACCTGTCTCTGTTCCAGTCAGGCCCGGTTCACCTCTCTCTGTTCCAGTCAGACCCGGTTCAACTGTCTCTGTTCCAGTCAGACCTGGTTCACCTGTCTCTGTTCCAGTCAGACCCGGTTCACCTGTCTCTGTTCCAGTCAGACCCGGTTCACCTCTCTCTGTTCCAGTCAGGGCCCTCTGATAGACACCCGGTTCACCTCTCTCTGTTCCAGTCAGACCCGGTTCACCTGTCTCTGTTCCAGTCAGACCCGGTTCACCTGTCTCTGTTCCAGTCAGACCCGGTTCACCTCTCTCTGTTCCAGTCAGACCTGGTTCACCTCTCTCTGTTCCAGTCAGACCCGGTTCACCTCTCTCTGTTCCAGTCAGACCTGGTTCACCTGTCTCTGTTCCAGTCAGACCCGGTTCACCTCTCTCTGTTCCAGTCAGACCCGGTTCACCTCTCTCTGTTCCAGTCAGACCCGGTTCACCTGTCTCTGTTCCAGTCAGGCCCGGTTCACCTCTCTCTGTTCCAGTCAGACCCGGTTCACCTGTCTCTGTTCCAGTCAGACCTGGTTCACCTCTCTCTGTTCCAGTCAGACCCGGTTCACCTCTCTCTGTTCCAGTCAGACCCGGTTCACCTGTCTCTGTTCCAGTCAGACCCGGTTCACCTCTCTCTGTTCCAGTCAGACCCGGTTCACCTCTCTCTGTTCCAGTCAGACCCGGTTCACCTGTCTCTGTTCCAGTAAGACCCGGTTCACCTCTCTCTGTTCCAGTCAGACCCGGTTCACCTCTCTCTGTTCCAGTCAGACCTGGTTCACCTGTCTCTGTTCCAGTCAGACCCGGTTCACCTGTCTCTGTTCCAGTCAGACCTGGTTCACCTGTCTCTGTTCCAGTCAGACCCGGTTCACCTGTCTCTGTTCCAGTCAGACCCGGTTCACCTGTCTCTGTTCCAGTCAGACCCGGTTCACCTGTCTCTGATCCAGTCAGACCCGGTTCACCTGTCTCTGTTCCAGTCAGACCCGGTTCACCTGTCTCTGTTCCAGTCAGGGCCCTCTGATAGACACCCGGTTCACCTCTCTCTGTTCCAGTCAGACCCGGTTCACCTGTCTCTGGTCCAGTTAGGGCCCTCTGATAGACACCCGGTTCACCTCTCTCTGTTCAAGTCAGACCCGGTTCACCTGTCTCTGTTCCAGTCAGACCCGGTTCACCTGTCTCTGTTCCAGTCAGACCCGGTTCACCTGTCTCTGTTCCAGTCAGACCCGGTTCACCTCTCTCTGTTCCAGTCAGACCCGGTTCACCTCTCTCTGTTCCAGTCAGACCTGGTTCACCTGTCTCTGTTCCAGTCAGACCCGGTTCACCTCTCTCTGTTCCAGTCAGACCCGGTTCAGCTCTCTCTGTTCCAGTCAGACCCGGTTCACCTCTCTCTGTTCCAGTCAGACCTGGTTCACCTGTCTCTGTTCCAGTCAGACCCGGTTCACCTGTCTCTGTTCCAGTCAGACCTGGTTCACCTGTCTCTGTTCCAGTCAGACCCGGTTCACCTGTCTCTGTTCCAGTCAGACCCGGTTCACCTGTCTCTGTTCCAGTCAGACCCGGTTCACCTGTCTCTGATCCAGTCAGACCCGGTTCACCTGTCTCTGTTCCAGTCAGACCCGGTTCACCTGTCTCTGTTCCAGTCAGGGCCCTCTGATAGACACCCGGTTCACCTCTCTCTGTTCCAGTCAGACCCGGTTCACCTGTCTCTGGTCCAGTTAGGGCCCTCTGATAGACACCCGGTTCACCTCTCTCTGTTCAAGTCAGACCCGGTTCACCTGTCTCTGTTCCAGTCAGACCCGGTTCACCTGTCTCTGTTCCAGTCAGACCCGGTTCACCTGTCTCTGTTCCAGTCAGACCCGGTTCACCTCTCTCTGTTCCAGTCAGACCCGGTTCACCTCTCTCTGTTCTAGTCAGACCTGGTTCACCTGTCTCTGTTCCAGTCAGACCCGGTTCACCTCTCTCTGTTCCAGTCAGACCCGGTTCAGCTCTCTCTGTTCCAGTCAGACCCGGTTCACCTCTCTCTGTTCCAGTCAGACCTGGTTCACCTCTCTCTGTTCCAGTCAGACCCGGTTCACCTCTCTCTGTTCCAGTCAGACCTGGTTCACCTCTCTCTGTTCCAGTCAGACCTGGTTCACCTGTCTCTGTTCCAGTCAGACCCGGTTCACCTCTCTCTGTTCCAGTCAGACCCGGTTCACCTCTCTCTGTTCCAGTCAGACCTGGTTGACCTCTCTCTGTTCCAGTCAGACCCGGTTTACCTGTCTCTGTTCCAGTCAGACCCGGTTCACCTGTCTCTGTTCCAGTCAGGGCCCTCTGATAGACACCCGGTTCACCTCTCTCTGTTCCAGTCAGACCCGGTTCACCTGTCTCTGTTCCAGTCAGACCCGGTTCACCTGTCTCTGTTCCAGTCAGACCCGGTTCACCTCTCTCTGTTTCAGTCAGACCTGGTTCACCTCTCTCTGTTCCAGTCAGACCCGGTTCACCTGTCTCTGTTCCAGTCAGACCTGGTTCACCTGTCTCTGTTCCAGTCAGACCCGGTTCACCTCTCTCTGTTCCAGTCAGACCCGGTTCACCTCTCTCTGTTCCAGTCAGACCCGGTTCACCTGTCTCTGTTCCAGTCAGGCCCGGTTCACCTCTCTCTGTTCCAGTCAGACCCGGTTCACCTGTCTCTGTTCCAGTCAGGGGCCCTCTGATAGACACCCGGTTCACCTGTCTCTGTTCCAGTCAGACCCGGTTCACCTCTCTCTGTTCCAGTCAGACCCGGTTCACCTCTCTCTGTTCCAGTCAGACCTGGTTCACCTGTCTCTGTTCCAGTCAGACCCGGTTCACCTCTCTCTGTTCCAGTCAGACCCGGTTCACCTCTCTCTGTTCCAGTCAGACCTGGTTCACCTGTCTCTGTTCCAGTCAGACCCGGTTCACCTCTCTCTGTTCCAGTCAGACCCGGTTCACCTCTCTCTGTTCCAGTCAGACCCGGTTCACCTCTCTCTGTTCCAGTCAGACCCGGTTCACCTCTCTCTGTTCCAGTCAGACCCGGTTCACCTGTCTCTGTTCCAGTCAGACCCGGTTCACCTCTCTCTGTTCCAGTCAGACCCGGTTCACCTCTCTCTGTTCCAGTCAGATCCGGTTCACCTGTCTCTGTTCCAGTCAGACCTGGTTCACCTCTCTCTGTTCCAGTCAGACCCGGTTCACCTCTCTCTGTTCCAGTCAGACCCGGTTCACCTGTCTCTGTTCCAGTCAGACCCGGTTCACCTCTCTCTGTTCCAGTCAGACCCGGTTCACCTCTCTCTGTTCCAGTCAGACCCGGTTCACCTGTCTCTGTTCCAGTCAGACCCGGTTCACCTGTCTCTGTTCCAGTCAGACCCGGTTCACCTCTCTCTGTTCCAGTCAGACCCGGTTCACCTCTCTCTGTTCCAGTCAGACCTGGTTCACCTCTCTCTGTTCCAGTCAGACCCGGTTTACCTGTCTCTGTTCCAGTCAGACCCGGTTCACCTGTCTCTGTTCCAGTCAGGGCCCTCTGATAGACACCCGGTTCACCTCTCTCTGTTCCAGTCAGACCCGGTTCACCTGTCTCTGTTCCAGTCAGACCCGGTTCACCTCTCTCTGTTCCAGTCAGACCCGGTTCACCTCTCTCTGTTCCAGTCAGACCTGGTTCACCTGTCTCTGTTCCAGTCAGACCCGGGTCACCTCTCTCTGTTCCAGTCAGACCCGGTTCACCTCTCTCTGTTCCAGTCAGACCTGGTTCACCTGTCTCTGTTCCAGTCAGACCCGGTTCACCTCTCTCTGTTCCAGTCAGACCCGGTTCACCTCTCTCTGTTCCAGTCAGACCCGGTTCACCTCTCTCTGTTCCAGTCAGACCCGGTTCACCTCTCTCTGTTCCAGTCAGACCCGGTTCACCTGTCTCTGTTCCAGTCAGACCCGGTTCACCTCTCTCTGTTCCAGTCAGACCCGGTTCACCTCTCTCTGTTCCAGTCAGATCCGGTTCACCTGTCTCTGTTCCAGTCAGACCTGGTTCACCTCTCTCTGTTCCAGTCAGACCCGGTTCACCTCTCTCTGTTCCAGTCAGACCCGGTTCACCTGTCTCTGTTCCAGTCAGACCTGGTTCACCTGTCTCTGTTCCAGTCAGACCCGGTTCACCTCTCTCTGTTCCAGTCAGACCCGGTTCACCTGTCTCTGATCCAGTCAGACCTGGTTCACCTCTCTCTGTTCCAGTCAGACCCGGTTCACCTCTCTCTGTTCCAGTCAGACCCGGTTCACCTCCCTCTGTTCCAGTCAGACCCGGTTCACCTCACTCTGTTCCAGTCAGACCCGGTTCACCTGTCTCTGTTCCAGTCAGACCTGGTTCACCTGTCTCTGTTCCAGTCAGACCCGGTTCACCTGTCTCTGTTCCAGTCAGACCCGGTTCACCTGTCTCTGTTCCAGTCAGACCCGGTTCACCTCTATCTGTTCCAGTCAGACCTGGTTCACCTCTCTCTGTTCCAGTCAGACCCGGTTCACCTCTCTCTGTTCCAGTCAGACCCGGTTCACCTCTCTCTGTTCCAGTCAGACCTGGTTCACCTGTCTCTGTTCCAGTCAGACCCGGTTCACCTCTCTCTGTTCCAGTCAGACCCGGTTCACGTCTCTCTGTTCCAGTCAGACCTGGTTCACCTCTCTCTGTTCCAGTCAGACCCGGTTCACCTGTCTCTGTTCCAGTCAGACCCGGTTCACCTGTCTCTGTTCCAGTCAGGGCCCTCTGATAGACACCCGGTTCACCTCTCTCTGTTCCAGTCAGACCCGGTTCACCTGTCTCTGTTCCAGTCAGACCCGGTTCACCTGTCTCTGTTCCAGTCAGACCCGGTTCACCTCTCTCTGTTCCAGTCAGACCTGGTTCACCTCTCTCTGTTCCAGTCAGACCCGGTTAACCTCTCTCTGTTCCAGTCAGACCTGGTTCACCTGTCTCTGTTCCAGTCAGACCCGGTTCACCTCTCTCTGTTCCAGTCAGACCCGGTTCACCTCTCTCTGTTCCAGTCAGACCCGGTTCACCTGTCTCTGTTCCAGTCAGGCCCGTTTCACCTCTCTCTGTTCCAGTCAGACCCGGTTCACCTGTCTCTGTTCCAGTCAGGGGCCCTCTGATAGACACCCGGTTCACCTGTCTCTGTTCCAGTCAGACCCGGTTCACCTGTCTCTGTTCCAGTCAGACCTGGTTCACCTCTCTCTGTTCCAGTCAGACCCGGTTCACCTCTCTCTGTTCCAGTCAGACCCGGTTCACCTCTCTCTGTTCCAGTCAGACCTGGTTCAACTGTCTCTGTTCCAGTCAGACCCGGATCACCTGTCTCTGTTCCAGTCAGACCTGGTTCACCTGTCTCTGTTCCAGTCAGACCCGGTTCACCTCTCTCTGTTCCAGTCAGACCCGGTTCACCTCTCTCTGTTCCAGTCAGACCCGGTTCACCTGTCTCTGTTCCAGTCAGACCCGGTTCACCTGTCTCTGTTCCAGTCAGACCCGGTTCACCTCTCTCTGTTCCAGTCAGACCCGGTTCACCTGTCTCTGTTCCAGTCAGACCTGGTTCACCTCTCTCTGTTCCAGTCAGACCTGGTTCACCTCTCTCTGTTCCAGTCAGACCTGGTTCACCTGTCTCTGTTCCAGTCAGACCCGGTTCACCTGTCTCTGTTCCAGTCAGACCTGGTTCACCTGTCTCTGTTCCAGTCAGACCCGGTTCACCTGTCTCTGTTCCAGTCAGACCCGGTTCACCTGTCTCTGTTCCAGTCAGGGCCCTCTGATAGACACCCGGTTCACCTCTCTCTGTTCCAGTCAGACCCGGTTCACCTGTCTCTGTTCCAGTCAGACCCGGTTCACCTGTCTCTGTTCCAGTCAGACCCGGTTCACCTCTCTCTGTTCCAGTCAGACCTGGTTCACCTCTCTCTGTTCCAGTCAGACCCGGTTAACCTCTCTCTGTTCCAGTCAGACCTGGTTCACCTGTCTCTGTTCCAGTCAGACCCGGTTCACCTCTCTCTGTTCCAGTCAGACCCGGTTCACCTCTCTCTGTTCCAGTCAGACCCGGTTCACCTGTCTCTGTTCCAGTCAGGCCCGGTTCACCTCTCTCTGTTCCAGTCAGACCCGGTTCACCTCTCTCTGTTCCAGTCAGGGGCCCTCTGATAGACACCCGGTTCACCTGTCTCTGTTCCAGTCAGACCCGGTTCACCTCTCTCTGTTCCAGTCAGACCCGGTTCACCTCTCTCTGTTCCAGTCAGACCTGGTTCACCTGTCTCTGTTCCAGTCAGACCTGGTTCACCTCTCTCTGTTCCAGTCAGACCCGGTTCACCTCTCTCTGTTCCAGTCAGACCCGGTTCACCTGTCTCTGTTCCAGTCAGACCCGGTTCACCTCTCTCTGTTCCAGTCAGACCCGGTTCACCTCTCTTTGTTCCAGTCAGACCCGGTTCACCTGTCTCTGTTCCAGTCAGACCCAATTCACCTGTCTCTGTTCCAGTCAGACCCGGTTCACCTCTCTCTGTTCCAGTCAGACCCGGTTCACCTCTCTCTGTTCCAGTCAGACCCGGTTCACCTCTCTCTGTTCCAGTCAGACCCGGTTCACCTGTCTCTGTTCCAGTCAGACCCGGTTCACCTGTCTCTGTTCCAGTCAGACCCGGTTCACCTCTCTCTGTTCCAGTCAGACCCGGTTCACCTCTCTCTGTTCCAGTCAGACCCGGTTCACCTGTCTCTGTTCCAGTCAGACCTGGTTCACCTCTCTCTGTTCCAGTCAGACCTGGTTCACCTCTCTCTGTTCCAGTCAGACCTGGTTCACCTGTCTCTGTTCCAGTCAGACCCGGTTCACCTGTCTCTGTTCCAGTCAGACCTGGTTCACCTGTCTCTGTTCCAGTCAGACCCGGTTCACCTCTCTCTGTTCCAGTCAGACCCGGTTCACCTCTCTCTGTTCCAGTCAGACCTGGTTCACCTCTCTCTGTTCCAGTCAGACCCGGTTCACCTCTCTCTGTTCCAGTCAGACCCGGTTCACCTCCCTCTGTTCCAGTCAGACCCGGTTCACCTCTCTCTGTTCCAGTCAGACCCGGTTCACCTGTCTCTGTTCCAGTCAGACTTGGTTCACCTGTCTCTGTTCCAGTCAGGGGCCCTCTGATAGACACCCGGTTCACCTGTCTCTGTTCCAGTCAGACCCGGTTCACCTCTCTCTGTTCCAGTCAGACCCGGTTCACCTCTCTCTGTTCCAGTCAGACCCTGTCTCTGTTCCAGTCAGACCTGGTTCACCTCTCTCTGTTCCAGTCAGACCCGGTTCACCTCTCTCTGTTCCAGTCAGACCCGGTTCACCTGTCTCTGTTCCAGTCAGACCTGGTTCACCTGTCTCTGTTCCAGTCAGACCCGGTTCACCTGTCTCTGTTCCAGTCAGACCTGGTTCACCTGTCTCTGTTCCAGTCAGACCCGGTTCACCTCTCTCTGTTCCAGTCAGACCCGGTTCACCTCTCTCTGTTCCAGTCAGACCCGGTTCACCTCTCTCTGTTCCAGTCAGACCCGGTTCACCTGTCTCTGTTCCAGTCAGACCCGGTTCACCTCTCTCTGTTCCAGTCAGACCCGGTTCACCTGTCTCTGTTCCAGTCAGACCTGGTTCACCTCTCTCTGTTCCAGTCAGACCCGGTTCACCTGTCTCTGTTCCAGTCAGACCTGGTTCACCTCTCTCTGTTCCAGTCAGACCCGGTTCACCTGTCTCTGTTCCAGTCAGACCTGGTTCACCTGTCTCTGTTCCAGTCAGACCTGGTTCACCTGTCTCTGTTCAAGTCAGACCCGGTTCACCTGTCTCTGTTCCAGTCAGACCCGGTTCACCTCTCTCTGTTCCAGTCAGACCCGGTTCACCTGTCTCTGTTCCAGTCAGACCCGGTTCACCTGTCTCTGTTCCAGTCAGACCCGGTTCACCTCTCTCTGTTCCAGTCAGACCCGGTTCACCTGTCTCTGTTCCAGTCAGACCTGGTTCACCTCTCTCTGTTCCAGTCAGACCTGGTTCACCTCTCTCTGTTCCAGTCAGACCTGGTTCACCTCTCTCTGTTCCAGTCAGACCCGGTTCACCTGTCTCTGTTCCAGTCAGACCTGGTTCACCTGTCTCTGTTCCAGTCAGACCTGGTTCACCTGTCTCTGTTCCAGTCAGACCCGGTTCACCTGTCTCTGTTCCAGTCAGACCTGGTTCACCTCTCTCTGTTCCAGTCAGACCTGGTTCACCTCTCTCTGTTCCAGTCAGACCCGGTTCACCTCTCTCTGTTCCAGTCAGACCCGGTTCACCTGTCTCTGTTCCAGTCAGACCTGGTTCACCTGTCTCTGTTCCAGTCAGACCCGGTTCACCTGTCTCTGTTCCAGTCAGACCCGGTTCACCTGTCTCTGTTCCAGTCAGACCCGGTTCACCTCTCTCTGTTCCAGTCAGACCTGGTTCACCTCTCTCTGTTCCAGTCAGACCCGGTTCACCTCTCTCTGTTCCAGTCAGACCTGGTTCACCTCTCTCTGTTCCAGTCAGACCTGGTTCACCTGTCTCTGTTCCAGTCAGACCCGGTTCACCTCTCTCTGTTCCAGTCAGACCCGGTTCACCTCTCTCTGTTCCAGTCAGACCTGGTTCATCTCTCTCTGTTCCAGTCAGACCCGGTTCACCTGTCTCTGTTCCAGTCAGACCCGGTTCACCTGTCTCTGTTCCAGTCAGGGCCCTCTGATAGACACCCGGTTCACCTCTCTCTGTTCCAGTCAGACCCGGTTCAACTGTCTCTGTTCCAGTCAGACCCGGTTCACCTCTCTCTGT
Source organism: Oncorhynchus mykiss (assembly GCF_013265735.2). NCBI lineage: Eukaryota > Metazoa > Chordata > Actinopteri > Salmoniformes > Salmonidae > Oncorhynchus > Oncorhynchus mykiss. Next base: position 68,816,912 of record NC_048580.1, on the reverse strand, counting down.
TCCAGTCAGACCTGGTTCACCTCTCTCTGTTCCAGTCAGACCCGGTTCACCTCTCTCTGTTCCAGTCAGACCTGGTTCACCTGTCTCTGTTCCAGTCAGACCCGGTTCACCTCTCTCTGTTCCAGTCAGACCCGGTTCACCTCTCTCTGTTCCAGTCAGACCCGGTTCACCTGTCTCTGTTCCAGTCAGGCCCGGTTCACCTCTCTCTGTTCCAGTCAGACCCGGTTCACCTGTCTCTGTTCCAGTCAGGGGCCCTCTGATAGACACCCGGTTCACCTGTCTCTGTTCCAGTCAGACCCGGTTCACCTCTCTCTGTTCCAGTCAGACCTGGTTCACCTGTCTCTGTTCCAGTCAGACCCGGTTCACCTGTCTCTGTTCCAGTCAGACCCGGTTCACCTGTCTCTGTTCCAGTCAGACCTGGTTCACCTGTCTCTGTTCCAGTCAGACCCGGTTCACCTCTCTCTGTTCCAGTCAGACCCGGTTCACCTCTCTCTGTTCCAGTCAGACCCGGTTCACCTGTCTCTGTTCCAGTCAGACCCGGTTCACCTGTCTCTGTTCCAGTCAGACCCGGTTCACCTCTCTCTGTTCCAGTCAGACCCGGTTCACCTGTCTCTGTTCCAGTCAGACCTGGTTCACCTCTCTCTGTTCCAGTCAGACCTGGTTCACCTGTCTCTGTTCCAGTCAGACCTGGTTCACCTGTCTCTGTTCCAGTCAGACCCGGTTCACCTGTCTCTGTTCCAGTCAGACCTGGTTCACCTGTCTCTGTTCCAGTCAGACCCGGTTCACCTCTCTCTGTTCCAGTCAGACCCGGTTCACCTCTCTCTGTTCCAGTCAGACCTGGTTCAACTCTCTCTGTTCCAGTCAGACCCGGTTCACCTCTCTCTGTTCCAGTCAGACCCGGTTCACCTCCCTCTGTTCCAGTCAGACCCGGTTCACCTCTCTCTGTTCCAGTCAGACCCGGTTCACCTGTCTCTGTTCCAGTCAGACTTGGTTCACCTGTCTCTGTTCCAGTCAGGGGCCCTCTGATAGACACCCGGTTCACCTGTCTCTGTTCCAGTCAGACCCGGTTCACCTCTCTCTGTTCCAGTCAGACCCGGTTCACCTCTCTCTGTTCCAGTCAGACCCTGTCTCTGTTCCAGTCAGACCTGGTTCACCTCTCTCTGTTCCAGTCAGACCCGGTTCACCTCTCTCTGTTCCAGTCAGACCCGGTTCACCTGTCTCTGTTCCAGTCAGACCTGGTTCACCTGTCTCTGTTCCAGTCAGACCCGGTTCACCTGTCTCTGTTCCAGTCAGACCTGGTTCACCTGTCTCTGTTCCAGTCAGACCCGGTTCACCTCTCTCTGTTCCAGTCAGACCCGGTTCACCTCTCTCTGTTCCAGTCAGACCCGGTTCACCTGTCTCTGTTCCAGTCAGACCCGGTTCACCTGTCTCTGTTCCAGTCAGACCCGGTTCACCTCTCTCTGTTCCAGTCAGACCCGGTTCACCTGTCTCTGTTCCAGTCAGACCTGGTTTACCTCTCTCTGTTCCAGTCAGACCCGGTTCACCTGTCTCTGTTCCAGTCAGACCTGGTTCACCTGTCTCTGTTCCAGTCAGACCCGGTTCACCTGTCTCTGTTCCAGTCAGACCTGGTTCACCTGTCTCTGTTCCAGTCAGACCCGGTTCACCTCTCTCTGTTCCAGTCAGACCCGGTTCACCTCTCTCTGTTCCAGTCAGACCCGGTTCACCTGTCTCTGTTCCAGTCAGACCCGGTTCACCTGTCTCTGTTCCAGTCAGACCCGGTTCACCTCTCTCTGTTCCAGTCAGACCCGGTTCACCTGTCTCTGTTCCAGTCAGACCTGGTTCACCTCTCTCTGTTCCAGTCAGACCCGGTTCACCTGTCTCTGTTCCAGTCAGACCTGGTTCACCTCTCTCTGTTCCAGTCAGACCCGGTTCACCTGTCTCTGTTCCAGTCAGACCTGGTTCACCTGTCTCTGTTCCAGTCAGACCTGGTTCACCTGTCTCTGTTCAAGTCAGACCCGGTTCACCTGTCTCTGTTCCAGTCAGACCCGGTTCACCTCTCTCTGTTCCAGTCAGACCCGGTTCACCTGTCTCTGTTCCAGTCAGACCCGGTTCACCTGTCTCTGTTCCAGTCAGACCCGGTTCACCTCTCTCTGTTCCAGTCAGACCCGGTTCACCTGTCTCTGTTCCAGTCAGACCTGGTTCACCTCTCTCTGTTCCAGTCAGACCTGGTTCACCTCTCTCTGTTCCAGTCAGACCTGGTTCACCTCTCTCTGTTCCAGTCAGACCCGGTTCACCTGTCTCTGTTCCAGTCAGACCTGGTTCACCTGTCTCTGTTCCAGTCAGACCTGGTTCACCTGTCTCTGTTCCAGTCAGACCCGGTTCACCTGTCTCTGTTCCAGTCAGACCTGGTTCACCTCTCTCTGTTCCAGTCAGACCTGGTTCACCTCTCTCTGTTCCAGTCAGACCCGGTTCACCTCTCTCTGTTCCAGTCAGACCCGGTTCACCTGTCTCTGTTCCAGTCAGACCTGGTTCACCTGTCTCTGTTCCAGTCAGACCCGGTTCACCTGTCTCTGTTCCAGTCAGACCCGGTTCACCTGTCTCTGTTCCAGTCAGACCCGGTTCACCTCTCTCTGTTCCAGTCAGACCTGGTTCACCTCTCTCTGTTCCAGTCAGACCCGGTTCACCTCTCTCTGTTCCAGTCAGACCTGGTTCACCTCTCTCTGTTCCAGTCAGACCTGGTTCACCTGTCTCTGTTCCAGTCAGACCCGGTTCACCTCTCTCTGTTCCAGTCAGACCCGGTTCACCTCTCTCTGTTCCAGTCAGACCTGGTTCATCTCTCTCTGTTCCAGTCAGACCCGGTTCACCTGTCTCTGTTCCAGTCAGACCCGGTTCACCTGTCTCTGTTCCAGTCAGGGCCCTCTGATAGACACCCGGTTCACCTCTCTCTGTTCCAGTCAGACCCGGTTCAACTGTCTCTGTTCCAGTCAGACCCGGTTCACCTCTCTCTGTTCCAGTCAGACCTGGTTCACCTCTCTCTGTTCCAGTCAGACCCGGTTCACCTCTCTCTGTTCCAGTCAGACCTGGTTCACCTGTCTCTGTTCCAGTCAGACCCGGTTCACCTCTCTCTGTTCCAGTCAGACCCGGTTCACCTCTCTCTGTTCCAGTCAGACCCGGTTCACCTGTCTCTGTTCCAGTCAGGCCCGGTTCACCTCTCTCTGTTCCAGTCAGACCCGGTTCACCTGTCTCTGTTCCAGTCAGGGGCCCTCTGATAGACACCCGGTTCACCTGTCTCTGTTCCAGTCAGACCCGGTTCACCTCTCTCTGTTCCAGTCAGACCTGGTTCACCTGTCTCTGTTCCAGTCAGACCCGGTTCACCTGTCTCTGTTCCAGTCAGACCCGGTTCACCTGTCTCTGTTCCAGTCAGACCTGGTTCACCTGTCTCTGTTCCAGTCAGACCCGGTTCACCTCTCTCTGTTCCAGTCAGACCCGGTTCACCTCTCTCTGTTCCAGTCAGACCCGGTTCACCTGTCTCTGTTCCAGTCAGACCCGGTTCACCTGTCTCTGTTCCAGTCAGACCCGGTTCACCTCTCTCTGTTCCAGTCAGACCCGGTTCACCTGTCTCTGTTCCAGTCAGACCTGGTTCACCTCTCTCTGTTCCAGTCAGACCTGGTTCACCTGTCTCTGTTCCAGTCAGACCTGGTTCACCTGTCTCTGTTCCAGTCAGACCCGGTTCACCTGTCTCTGTTCCAGTCAGACCTGGTTCACCTGTCTCTGTTCCAGTCAGACCCGGTTCACCTCTCTCTGTTCCAGTCAGACCCGGTTCACCTCTCTCTGTTCCAGTCAGACCTGGTTCAACTCTCTCTGTTCCAGTCAGACCCGGTTCACCTCTCTCTGTTCCAGTCAGACCCGGTTCACCTCCCTCTGTTCCAGTCAGACCCGGTTCACCTCTCTCTGTTCCAGTCAGACCCGGTTCACCTGTCTCTGTTCCAGTCAGACTTGGTTCACCTGTCTCTGTTCCAGTCAGGGGCCCTCTGATAGACACCCGGTTCACCTGTCTCTGTTCCAGTCAGACCCGGTTCACCTCTCTCTGTTCCAGTCAGACCCGGTTCACCTCTCTCTGTTCCAGTCAGACCCTGTCTCTGTTCCAGTCAGACCTGGTTCACCTCTCTCTGTTCCAGTCAGACCCGGTTCACCTCTCTCTGTTCCAGTCAGACCCGGTTCACCTGTCTCTGTTCCAGTCAGACCTGGTTCACCTGTCTCTGTTCCAGTCAGACCCGGTTCACCTGTCTCTGTTCCAGTCAGACCTGGTTCACCTGTCTCTGTTCCAGTCAGACCCGGTTCACCTCTCTCTGTTCCAGTCAGACCCGGTTCACCTCTCTCTGTTCCAGTCAGACCCGGTTCACCTGTCTCTGTTCCAGTCAGACCCGGTTCACCTGTCTCTGTTCCAGTCAGACCCGGTTCACCTCTCTCTGTTCCAGTCAGACCCGGTTCACCTGTCTCTGTTCCAGTCAGACCTGGTTTACCTCTCTCTGTTCCAGTCAGACCCGGTTCACCTGTCTCTGTTCCAGTCAGACCTGGTTCACCTCTCTCTGTTCAAGTCAGACCCGGTTCACCTGTCTCTGTTCCAGTCAGACCTGGTTCACCTGTCTCTGTTCCAGTCAGACCTGGTTCACCTGTCTCTGTTCCAGTCAGACCCGGTTCACCTGTCTCTGTTCCAGTCAGACCCGGTTCACCTCTCTCTGTTCCAGTCAGACCCGGTTCACCTGTCTCTGTTCCAGTCAGACCCGGTTCACCTCTCTGTTCCAGTCAGACCCGGTTCACCTGTCTCTGTTCCAGTCAGACCCGGTTCACCTGTCTCTGTTCCAGTCAGACCTGGTTCACCTCTCTCTGTTCCAGTCAGACCTGGTTCACCTCTCTCTGTTCCAGTCAGACCTGGTTCACCTCTCTCTGTTCCAGTCAGACCCGGTTCACCTGTCTCTGTTCCAGTCAGACCTGGTTCACCTGTCTCTGTTCCAGTCAGACCTGGTTCACCTGTCTCTGTTCCAGTCAGACCCGGTTCACCTGTCTCTGTTCCAGTCAGACCTGGTTCACCTCTCTCTGTTCCAGTCAGACCTGGTTCACCTCTCTCTGTTCCAGTCAGACCCGGTTCACCTCTCTCTGTTCCAGTCAGACCCGGTTCACCTGTCTCTGTTCCAGTCAGACCTGGTTCACCTGTCTCTGTTCCAGTCAGACCCGGTTCACCTCTCTCTGTTCCAGTCAGACCCGGTTCACCTGTCTCTGTTCCAGTCAGACCCGGTTCACCTCTCTCTGTTCCAGTCAGACCTGGTTCACCTCTCTCTGTTCCAGTCAGACCCGGTTCACCTCTCTCTGTTCCAGTCAGACCTGGTTCACCTCTCTCTGTTCCAGTCAGACCTGGTTCACCTGTCTCTGTTCCAGTCAGACCCGGTTCACCTCTCTCTGTTCCAGTCAGACCCGGTTCACCTCTCTCTGTTCCAGTCAGACCTGGTTCATCTCTCTCTGTTCCAGTCAGACCCGGTTCACCTGTCTCTGTTCCAGTCAGACCCGGTTCACCTGTCTCTGTTCCAGTCAGGGCCCTCTGATAGACACCCGGTTCACCTCTCTCTGTTCCAGTCAGACCCGGTTCACCTGTCTCTGTTCCAGTCAGACCCGGTTCACCTCTCTCTGTTCCAGTCAGACCTGGTTCACCTCTCTCTGTTCCAGTCAGACCCGGTTCACCTCTCTCTGTTCCAGTCAGACCTGGTTCACCTGTCTCTGTTCCAGTCAGACCCGGTTCACCTCTCTCTGTTCCAGTCAGACCCGGTTCACCTCTCTCTGTTCCAGTCAGACCCGGTTCACCTGTCTCTGTTCCAGTCAGGCCCGGTTCACCTCTCTCTGTTCCAGTCAGACCCGGTTCACCTGTCTCTGTTCCAGTCAGGGGCCCTCTGATAGACACCCGGTTCACCTGTCTCTGTTCCAGTCAGACCCGGTTCACCTCTCTCTGTTCCAGTCAGACCTGGTTCACCTGTCTCTGTTCCAGTCAGACCCGGTTCACCTGTCTCTGTTCCAGTCAGACCCGGTTCACCTGTCTCTGTTCCAGTCAGACCCGGTTCACCTCTCTCTGTTCCAGTCAGACCTGGTTCACCTCTCTCTGTTCCAGTCAGACCCGGTTCACCTCTCTCTGTTCCAGTCAGACCTGGTTCACCTCTCTCTGTTCCAGTCAGACCTGGTTCACCTGTCTCTGTTCCAGTCAGACCTGGTTCACCTCTCTCTGTTCCAGTCAGACCTGGTTCACCTGTCTCTGTTCCAGTCAGACCCGGTTCACCTCTCTCTGTTCCAGTCAGACCCGGTTCACCTCTCTTTGTTCCAGTCAGACCCGGTTCACCTGTCTCTGTTCCAGTCAGACCCGGTTCACCTGTCTCTGTTCCAGTCAGACCTGGTTCACCTCTCTCTGTTCCAGTCAGACCCGGTTCACCTCTCTCTGTTCCAGTCAGACCCGGTTCACCTCTCTCTGTTCCAGTCAGACCTGGTTCACCTGTCTCTGTTCCAGTCAGACCCGGTTCACCTGTCTCTGTTCCAGTCAGACCTGGTTCACCTGTCTCTGTTCCAGTCAGACCCGGTTCACCTCTCTCTGTTCCAGTCAGACCCGGTTCACCTGTCTCTGTTCCAGTCAGACCCGGTTCACCTGTCTCTGTTCCAGTCAGACCCGGTTCACCTGTCTCTGTTCCAGTCAGACCCGGTTCACCTCTCTCTGTTCCAGTCAGACCCGGTTCACCTGTCTCTGTTCCAGTCAGACCTGGTTCACCTCTCTCTGTTCCAGTCAGACCTGGTTCACCTCTCTCTGTTCCAGTCAGACCTGGTTCACCTGTCTCTGTTCCAGTCAGACCCGGTTCACCTGTCTCTGTTCCAGTCAGACCTGGTTCACCTGTCTCTGTTCCAGTCAGACCCGGTTCACCTCTCTCTGTTCCAGTCAGACCCGGTTCACCTCTCTCTGTTCCAGTCAGACCTGGTTCACCTCTCTCTGTTCCAGTCAGACCTGGTTCACCTCTCTCTGTTCCAGTCAGACCCGGTTCACCTCCCTCTGTTCCAGTCAGACCCGGTTCACCTCTCTCTGTTCCAGTCAGACCCGGTTCACCTGTCTCTGTTCCAGTCAGACCTGGTTCACCTGTCTCTGTTCCAGTCAGGGGCCCTCTGATAGACACCCGGTTCAACTGTCTCTGTTCCAGTCAGACCCGGTTCACCTCTCTCTGTTCCAGTCAGACCCGGTTCACCTCTCTCTGTTCCAGTCAGACCCTGTCTCTTTTCCAGTCAGACCTGGTTCACCTCTCTCTGTTCCAGTCAGACCCGGTTCACCTCTCTCTGTTCCAGTCAGACCCGGTTCACCTGTCTCTGTTCCAGTCAGACCTGGTTCACCTGTCTCTGTTCCAGTCAGACCCGGTTCACCTGTCTCTGTTCCAGTCAGACCTGGTTCACCTGTCTCTGTTCCAGTCAGACCCGGTTCACCTCTCTCTGTTCCAGTCAGACCCGGTTCACCTGTCTCTGTTCCAGTCAGACCCGGTTCACCTGTCTCTGTTCCAGTCAGACCCGGTTCACCTCTCTCTGTTCCAGTCAGACCCGGTTCACCTGTCTCTGTTCCAGTCAGACCTGGTTTACCTCTCTCTGTTCCAGTCAGACCCGGTTCACCTGTCTCTGTTCCAGTCAGACCTGGTTCACCTCTCTCTGTTCCAGTCAGACCCGGTTCACCTGTCTCTGTTCCAGTCAGACCTGGTTCACCTGTCTCTGTTCCAGTCAGACCTGGTTCACCTGTCTCTGTTCCAGTCAGACCCGGTTCACCTGTCTCTGTTCCAGTCAGACCCGGTTCACCTCTCTCTGTTCCAGTCAGACCCGGTTCACCTGTCTCTGTTCCAGTCAGACCCGGTTCACCTGTCTCTGTTCCAGTCAGACCCGGTTCACCTGTCTCTGTTCCAGTCAGACCTGGTTCACCTCTCTCTGTTCCAGTCAGACCTGGTTCACCTCTCTCTGTTCCAGTCAGACCTGGTTCACCTCTCTCTGTTCCAGTCAGACCCGGTTCACCTGTCTCTGTTCCAGTCAGACCTGGTTCACCTGTCTCTGTTCCAGTCAGACCTGGTTCACCTTTCTCTGTTCCAGTCAGACCCGGTTCACCTGTCTCTGTTCCAGTCAGACCCGGTTCACCTGACTCTGTTCCAGTCAGACCCGGTTCACCTCTCTCTGTTCCAGTCAGACCCGGTTCACCTGTCTCTGTTCCAGTCAGACCTGGTTTACCTCTCTCTGTTCCAGTCAGACCCGGTTCACCTGTCTCTGTTCCAGTCAGACCTGGTTCACCTCTCTCTGTTCCAGTCAGACCCGGTTCACCTGTCTCTGTTCCAGTCAGACCTGGTTCACCTGTCTCTGTTCCAGTCAGACCTGGTTCACCTGTCTCTGTTCCAGTCAGACCCGGTTCACCTGTCTCTGTTCCAGTCAGACCCGGTTCACCTCTCTCTGTTCCAGTCAGACCCGGTTCACCTGTCTCTGTTCCAGTCAGACCCGGTTCACCTGTCTCTGTTCCAGTCAGACCCGGTTCACCTCTCTCTGTTCCAGTCAGACCCGGTTCACCTGTCTCTGTTCCAGTCAGACCTGGTTCACCTCTCTCTGTTCCAGTCAGACCTGGTTCACCTCTCTCTGTTCCAGTCAGACCTGGTTCACCTCTCTCTGTTCCAGTCAGACCCGGTTCACCTGTCTCTGTTCCAGTCAGACCTGGTTCACCTGTCTCTGTTCCAGTCAGACCTGGTTCACCTGTCTCTGTTCCAGTCAGACCCGGTTCACCTGTCTCTGTTCCAGTCAGACCTGGTTCACCTCTCTCTGTTCCAGTCAGACCTGGTTCACCTCTCTCTGTTCCAGTCAGACCCGGTTCACCTCTCTCTGTTCCAGTCAGACCCGGTTCACCTGTCTCTGTTCCAGTCAGACCTGGTTCACCTGTCTCTGTTCCAGTCAGACCCGGTTCACCTCTCTCTGTTCCAGTCAGACCCGGTTCACCTGTCTCTGTTCCAGTCAGACCCGGTTCACCTCTCTCTGTTCCAGTCAGACCTGGTTCACCTCTCTCTGTTCCAGTCAGACCCGGTTCACCTCTCTCTGTTCCAGTCAGACCTGGTTCACCTCTCTCTGTTCCAGTCATACCTGGTTCACCTGTCTCTGTTCCAGTCAGACCCGGTTCACCTCTCTCTGTTCCAGTCAGACCCGGTTCACCTCTCTCTGTTCCAGTCAGACCTGGTTCATCTCTCTCTGTTCCAGTCAGACCCGGTTCACCTGTCTCTGTTCCAGTCAGACCCGGTTCACCTGTCTCTGTTCCAGTCAGGGCCCTCTGATAGACACCCGGTTCACCTCTCTCTGTTCCAGTCAGACCCGGTTCACCTGTCTCTGTTCCAGTCAGACCCGGTTCACCTCTCTCTGTTCCAGTCAGACCTGGTTCACCTCTCTCTGTTCCAGTCAGACCCGGTTCACCTCTCTCTGTTCCAGTCAGACCTGGTTCACCTGTCTCTGTTCCAGTCAGACCCGGTTCACCTCTCTCTGTTCCAGTCAGACCCGGTTCACCTCTCTCTGTTCCAGTCAGACCCGGTTCACCTGTCTCTGTTCCAGTCAGGCCCGGTTCACCTCTCTCTGTTCCAGTCAGACCCGGTTCACCTGTCTCTGTTCCAGTCAGGGGCCCTCTGATAGACACCCGGATCACCTGTCTCTGTTCCAGTCAGACCCGGTTCACCTCTCTCTGTTCCAGTCAGACCCGGTTCACCTGTCTCTGTTCCAGTCAGACCCGGTTCACCTGTCTCTGTTCCAGTCAGACCCGGTTCACCTGTCTCTGTTCCAGTCAGACCCGGTTCACCTCTCTCTGTTCCAGTCAGACCTGGTTCACCTCTCTCTGTTCCAGTCAGACCCGGTTCACCTCTCTCTGTTCCAGTCAGACCTGGTTCACCTCTCTCTGTTCCAGTCAGACCTGGTTCACCTGTCTCTGTTCCAGTCAGACCTGGTTCACCTCTCTCTGTTCCAGTCAGACCTGGTTCACCTGTCTCTGTTCCAGTCAGACCCGGTTCACCTCTCTCTGTTCCAGTCAGACCCGGTTCACCTCTCTTTGTTCCAGTCAGACCCGGTTCACCTGTCTCTGTTCCAGTCAGACCCGGTTCACCTGTCTCTGTTCCAGTCAGACCCGGTTCACCTCTCTCTGTTCCAGTCAGACCCGGTTCACCTCTCTCTGTTCCAGTCAGACCCGGTTCACCTCTCTCTGTTCCAGTCAGACACGGTTCACCTGTCTCTGTTCCAGTCAGACCCGGTTCACCTGTCTCTGTTCCAGTCAGACCTGGTTCACCTGTCTCTGTTCCAGTCAGACCCGGTTCACCTCTCTCTGTTCCAGTCAGACCCGGTTCACCTGTCTCTGTTCCAGTCAGACCCGGTTCACCTGTCTCTGTTCCAGTCAGACCCGGTTCACCTGTCTCTGTTCCAGTCAGACCCGGTTCACCTCTCTCTGTTCCAGTCAGACCCGGTTCACCTGTCTCTGTTCCAGTCAGACCTGGTTCACCTCTCTCTGTTCCAGTCAGACCTGGTTCACCTCTCTCTGTTCCAGTCAGACCTGGTTCACCTGTCTCTGTTCCAGTCAGACCCGGTTCACCTGTCTCTGTTCCAGTCAGACCTGGTTCACCTGTCTCTGTTCCAGTCAGACCCGGTTCACCTCTCTCTGTTCCAGTCAGACCCGGTTCACCTCTCTCTGTTCCAGTCAGACCTGGTTCACCTCTCTCTGTTCCAGTCAGACCTGGTTCACCTCTCTCTGTTCCAGTCAGACCCGGTTCACCTCCCTCTGTTCCAGTCAGACCCGGTTCACCTCTCTCTGTTCCAGTCAGACCCGGTTCACCTGTCTCTGTTCCAGTCAGACCTGGTTCACCTCTCTCTGTTCCAGTCAGACCTGGTTCACCTGTCTCTGTTCCAGTCAGACCTGGTTCACCTCTCTCTGTTCCAGTCAGACCTGGTTCACCTGTCTCTGTTCCAGTCAGACCCGGTTCACCTCTCTCTGTTCCAGTCAGACCCGGTTCACCTCTCTTTGTTCCAGTCAGACCCGGTTCACCTGTCTCTGTTCCAGTCAGACCCGGTTCACCTGTCTCTGTTCCAGTCAGACCCGGTTCACCTCTCTCTGTTCCAGTCAGACCCGGTTCACCTCTCTCTGTTCCAGTCAGACCCGGTTCACCTCTCTCTGTTCCAGTCAGACCCGGTTCACCTGTCTCTGTTCCAGTCAGACCCGGTTCACCTGTCTCTGTTCCAGTCAGACCTGGTTCACCTGTCTCTGTTCCAGTCAGACCCGGTTCACCTCTCTCTGTTCCAGTCAGACCCGGTTCACCTGTCTCTGTTCCAGTCAGACCCGGTTCACCTGTCTCTGTTCCAGTCAGACCCGGTTCACCTGTCTCTGTTCCAGTCAGACCCGGTTCACCTCTCTCTGTTCCAGTCAGACCCGGTTCACCTGTCTCTGTTCCAGTCAGACCTGGTTCACCTCTCTCTGTTCCAGTCAGACCTGGTTCACCTCTCTCTGTTCCAGTCAGACCTGGTTCACCTGTCTCTGTTCCAGTCAGACCCGGTTCACCTGTCTCTGTTCCAGTCAGACCTGGTTCACCTGTCTCTGTTCCAGTCAGACCCGGTTCACCTCTCTCTGTTCCAGTCAGACCCGGTTCACCTCTCTCTGTTCCAGTCAGACCTGGTTCACCTCTCTCTGTTCCAGTCAGACCTGGTTCACCTCTCTCTGTTCCAGTCAGACCCGGTTCACCTCCCTCTGTTCCAGTCAGACCCGGTTCACCTCTCTCTGTTCCAGTCAGACCCGGTTCACCTGTCTCTGTTCCAGTCAGACCTGGTTCACCTGTCTCTGTTCCAGTCAGGGGCCCTCTGATAGACACCCGGTTCAACTGTCTCTGTTCCAGTCAGACCCGGTTCACCTCTCTCTGTTCCAGTCAGACCCGGTTCACCTCTCTCTGTTCCAGTCAGACCCTGTCTCTTTTCCAGTCAGACCTGGTTCACCTCTCTCTGTTCCAGTCAGACCCGGTTCACCTCTCTCTGTTCCAGTCAGACCCGGTTCACCTGTCTCTGTTCCAGTCAGACCTGGTTCACCTGTCTCTGTTCCAGTCAGACCCGGTTCACCTGGCTCTGTTCCAGTCAGACCTGGTTCACCTGTCTCTGTTCCAGTCAGACCCGGTTCACCTCTCTCTGTTCCAGTCAGACCCGGTTCACCTCTCTCTGTTCCAGTCAGACCCGGTTCACCTGTCTCTGTTCCAGTCAGACCCGGTTCACCTGTCTCTGTTCCAGTCAGACCTGGTTCACCTCTCTCTGTTCCAGTCAGACCAGGTTCACCTGTCTCTGTTCCAGTCAGACCTGGTTCACCTCTCTCTGTTCCAGTCAGACCCGGTTCACCTGTCTCTGTTCCAGTCAGACCTGGTTCACCTCTCTCTGTTCCAGTCAGACCCGGTTCACCTGTCTCTGTTCCAGTCAGACCTGGTTCACCTGTCTATGTTCCAGTCAGACCTGGTTCACCTGTCTCTGTTCCAGTCAGACCCGGTTCACCTGTCTCTGTTCCAGTCAGACCCGGTTCACCTCTCTCTGTTCCAGTCAGACCCGGTTCACCTGTCTCTGTTCCAGTCAGACCCGGTTCACCTGTCTCTGTTCCAGTCAGGCCCGGTTCACCTCTCTCTGTTCCAGTCAGACCCGGTTCACCTGTCTCTGTTCCAGTCAGGGGCCCTCTGATAGACACCCGGTTCACCTGTCTCTGTTCCAGTCAGACCCGGTTCACCTCTCTCTGTTCCAGTCAGACCTGGTTCACCTGTCTCTGTTCCAGTCAGACCCGGTTCACCTGTCTCTGTTCCAGTCAGACCCGGTTCACCTGTCTCTGTTCCAGTCAGACCCGGTTCACCTCTCTCTGTTCCAGTCAGACCTGGTTCACCTCTCTCTGTTCCAGTCAGACCCGGTTCACCTCTCTCTGTTCCAGTCAGACCTGGTTCACCTCTCTCTGTTCCAGTCAGACCTGGTTCACCTGTCTCTGTTCCAGTCAGACCCGGTTCACCTCTCTCTGTTCCAGTCAGACCCGGTTCACCTCTCTTTGTTCCAGTCAGACCCGGTTCACCTGTCTCTGTTCCAGTCAGACCCGGTTCACCTGTCTCTGTTCCAGTCAGACCTGGTTCACCTCTCTCTGTTCCAGTCAGACCCGGTTCACCTCTCTCTGTTCCAGTCAGACCCGGTTCACCTCTCTCTGTTCCAGTCAGACCTGGTTCACCTGTCTCTGTTCCAGTCAGACCCGGTTCACCTGTCTCTGTTCCAGTCAGACCTGGTTCACCTGTCTCTGTTCCAGTCAGACCCGGTTCACCTCTCTCTGTTCCAGTCAGACCCGGTTCACCTCTCTCTGTTCCAGTCAGACCCGGTTCACCTGTCTCTGTTCCAGTCAGACCCGGTTCACCTGTCTCTGTTCCAGTCAGACCCGGTTCACCTCTCTCTGTTCCAGTCAGACCCGGTTCACCTGTCTCTGTTCCAGTCAGACCTGGTTCACCTCTCTCTGTTCCAGTCAGACCTGGTTCACCTCTCTCTGTTCCAGTCAGACCTGGTTCACCTGTCTCTGTTCCAGTCAGACCCGGTTCACCTGTCTCTGTTCCAGTCAGACCTTGTTCACCTGTCTCTGTTCCAGTCAGACCCGGTTCACCTCTCTCTGTTCCAGTCAGACCCGGTTCACCTCTCTCTGTTCCAGTCAGACCTGGTTCACCTCTCTCTGTTCCAGTCAGACCTGATTCACCTCTCTCTGTTCCAGTCAGACCCGGTTCACCTCCCTCTGTTCCAGTCAGACCCGGTTCACCTCTCTCTGTTCCAGTCAGACCCGGTTCACCTGTCTCTGTTCCAGTCAGACCTGGTTCACCTGTCTCTGTTCCAGTCAGGGGCCCTCTGATAGACACCCGGTTCAACTGTCTCTGTTCCAGTCAGACCCGGTTCACCTCTCTCTGTTCCAGTCAGACCCGGTTCACCTCTCTCTGTTCCAGTCAGACCCTGTCTCTTTTCCAGTCAGACCTGGTTCACCTCTCTCTGTTCCAGTCAGACCCGGTTCACCTCTCTCTGTTCCAGTCAGACCCGGTTCACCTGTCTCTGTTCCAGTCAGACCTGGTTCACCTGTCTCTGTTCCAGTCAGACCCGGTTCACCTGTCTCTGTTCCAGTCAGACCTGGTTCACCTGTCTCTGTTCCAGTCAGACCCGGTTCACCTCTCTCTGTTCCAGTCAGACCCGGTTCACCTCTCTCTGTTCCAGTCAGACCCGGTTCACCTGTCTCTGTTCCAGTCAGACCCGGTTCACCTGTCTCTGTTCCAGTCAGACCTGGTTCACCTCTCTCTGTTCCAGTCAGACCCGGTTCACCTGTCTCTGTTCCAGTCAGACCTGGTTCACCTCTCTCTGTTCCAGTCAGACCCGGTTCACCTGTCTCTGTTCCAGTCAGACCTGGTTCACCTCTCTCTGTTCCAGTCAGACCCGGTTCACCTGTCTCTGTTCCAGTCAGACCTGGTTCACCTGTCTATGTTCCAGTCAGACCTGGTTCACCTGTCTCTGTTCCAGTCAGACCCGGTTCACCTGTCTCTGTTCCAGTCAGACCCGGTTCACCTCTCTCTGTTCCAGTCAGACCCGGTTCACCTGTCTCTGTTCCAGTCAGACCCGGTTCACCTGTCTCTGTTCCAGTCAGACCCGGTTCACCTCTCTCTGTTCCAGTCAGACCCGGTTCACCTGTCTCTGTTCCAGTCAGACCTGGTTCACCTCTCTCTGTTCCAGTCAGACCTGGTTCACCTCTCTCTGTTCCAGTCAGACCTGGTTCACCTCTCTCTGTTCCAGTCAGACCCGGTTCACCTGTCTCTGTTCCAGTCAGACCTGGTTCACCTGTCTCTGTTCCAGTCAGACCTGGTTCACCTGTCTCTGTTCCAGTCAGACCCGGTTCACCTGTCTCTGTTCCAGTCAGACCTGGTTCACCTCTCTCTGTTCCAGTCAGACCTGGTTCACCTCTCTCTGTTCCAGTCAGACCCGGTTCACCTCTCTCTGTTCCAGTCAGACCCGGTTCACCTGTCTCTGTTCCAGTCAGACCTGGTTCACCTGTCTCTGTTCCAGTCAGACCCGGTTCACCTGTCTCTGTTCCAGTCAGACCCGGTTCACCTGTCTCTGTTCCAGTCAGACCCGGTTCACCTCTCTCTGTTCCAGTCAGACCTGGTTCACCTCTCTCTGTTCCAGTCAGACCCGGTTCACCTCTCTCTGTTCCAGTCAGACCTGGTTCACCTCTCTCTGTTCCAGTCAGACCTGGTTCACCTGTCTCTGTTCCAGTCAGACCCGGTTCACCTCTCTCTGTTCCAGTCAGACCCGGTTCACCTCTCTCTGTTCCAGTCAGACCTGGTTCATCTCTCTCTGTTCCAGTCAGACCCGGTTCACCTGTCTCTGTTCCAGTCAGACCCGGTTCACCTGTCTCTGTTCCAGTCAGGGCCCTCTGATAGACACCCGGTTCACCTCTCTCTGTTCCAGTCAGACCCGGTTCACCTGTCTCTGTTCCAGTCAGACCCGGTTCACCTCTCTCTGTTCCAGTCAGACCTGGTTCACCTCTCTCTGTTCCAGTCAGACCCGGTTCACCTCTCTCTGTTCCAGTCAGACCTGGTTCACCTGTCTCTGTTCCAGTCAGACCCGGTTCACCTCTCTCTGTTCCAGTCAGACCCGGTTCACCTCTCTCTGTTCCAGTCAGACCCGGTTCACCTGTCTCTGTTCCAGTCAGGCCCGGTTCACCTCTCTCTGTTCCAGTCAGACCCGGTTCACCTGTCTCTGTTCCAGTCAGGGGCCCTCTGATAGACACCCGGTTCACCTGTCTCTGTTCCAGTCAGACCTGGTTCACCTCTCTCTGTTCCAGTCAGACCCGGTTCACCTCTCTCTGTTCCAGTCAGACCCGGTTCACCTCTCTCTGTTCCAGTCAGACCTGGTTCACCTGTCTCTGTTCCAGTCAGACCTGGTTCACCTCTCTCTGTTCCAGTCAGACCTGGTTCACCTCTCTCTGTTCCAGTCAGACCCGGTTCACCTGTCTCTGTTCCAGTCAGACCCGGTTCACCTCTCTCTGTTCCAGTCAGACCCGGTTCACCTGTCTCTGTTCCAGTCAGACCCGGTTCACCTGTCTCTGTTCCAGTCAGACCTGGTTCACCTCTCTCTGTTCCAGTCAGACCCGGTTCACCTCTCTCTGTTCCAGTCAGACCCGGTTCACCTCTCTCTGTTCCAGTCAGACCTGGTTCACCTGTCTCTCTTCCAGTCAGACCCGGTTCACCTGTCTCTGTTCCAGTCAGACCTGGTTCACCTGTCTCTGTTCCAATCAGACCCGGTTCACCTCTCTCTGTTCCAGTCAGACCCGGTTCACCTCTCTCTGTTCCAGTCAGACCCGGTTCACCTGTCTCTGTTCCAGTCAGACCCGGTTCACCTGTCTCTGTTCCAGTCAGACCCGGTTCACCTCTCTCTGTTCCAGTCAGACCCGGTTCACCTCTCTCTGTTCCAGTCAGACAAAGTTCACCTCTCTCTGTTCCAGTCAGACCCGGTTCACCTGCCACTGTTCCAGTCAGACCCGGTTCACCTCTCTCTGTTCCAGTCAGACCCGGTTCAACTGCCACTGTTCCAGTCAGACCCGGTTCACCTCTCTCTGTTCCAGTCAGACCTGGTTCACCTCTCTCTGTTCCAGTCAGACCCGGTTCACCTGTCTCTGTTCCAGTCAGACCTGGTTCACCTGTCTCTGTTCCAGTCAGACCTGGTTCACCTCTCTCTGTTCCAGTCAGACCCGGTTCACCTCTCTCTGTTCCAGTCAGACCCGGTTCACCTGTCTCTGTTCCAGTCAGACCCGGTTCACCTGTCTCTGTTCCAGTCAGGGCCCTCTGATAGACACCCGGTTCACCTCTCTCTGTTCCAGTCAGACCCGGTTCACCTGTCTCTGTTCCAGTCAGACCCGGTTCACCTCTCTCTGTTCCAGTCAGACCTGGTTCACCTCTCTCTGTTCCAGTCAGACCCGGTTCACCTCTCTCTGTTCCAGTCAGACCTGGTTCACCTGTCTCTGGTCCAGTCAGACCCGGTTCACCTCTCTCTGTTCCAGTCAGACCCGGTTCACCTCTCTCTGTTCCAGTCAGACCCGGTTCACATGTCTCTGTTCCAGTCAGGCCCGGTTCACCTCTCTCTGATCCAGTCAGACCTGGTTCACCTGTCTCTGTTCCAGTCAGACCCGGTTCACCTCTCTCTGTTCCAGTCAGACCCGGTTCACCTCTCTCTGTTCCAGTCAGACCTGGTTCATCTCTCTCTGTTCCAGTCAGACCCGGTTCACCTGTCTCTGTTCCAGTCAGACCCGGTTCACCTGTCTCTGTTCCAGTCAGGGCCCTCTGATAGACACCCGGTTCACCTCTCTCTGTTCCAGTCAGACCCGGTTCACCTGTCTCTGTTCCAGTCAGACCCGGTTCACCTCTCTCTGTTCCAGTCAGACCTGGTTCACCTCTCTCTGTTCCAGTCAGACCCGGTTCACCTCTCTCTGTTCCAGTCAGACCTGGTTCACCTGTCTCTGTTCCAGTCAGACCCGGTTCACCTCTCTCTGTTCCAGTCAGACCCGGTTCACCTCTCTCTGTTCCAGTCAGACCCGGTTCACCTGTCTCTGTTCCAGTCAGGCCCGGTTCACCTCTCTCTGTTCCAGTCAGACCCGGTTCACCTGTCTCTGTTCCAGTCAGGGGCCCTCTGATAGACACCCGGTTCACCTGTCTCTGTTCCAGTCAGACCCGGTTCACCTCTCTCTGTTCCAGTCAGACCCGGTTCACCTCTCTCTGTTCCAGTCAGACCCGGTTCACCTCTCTCTGTTCCAGTCAGACCTGGTTCACCTGTCTCTGTTCCAGTCAGACCTGGTTCACCTCTCTCTGTTCCAGTCAGACCTGGTTCACCTCTCTCTGTTCCAGTCAGACCCGGTTCACCTGTCTCTGTTCCAGTCAGACCCGGTTCACCTCTCTCTGTTCCAGTCAGACCCGGTTCACCTGTCTCTGTTCCAGTCAGACCCGGTTCACCTGTCTCTGTTCCAGTCAGACCTGGTTCACCTCTCTCTGTTCCAGTCAGACCCGGTTCACCTCTCTCTGTTCCAGTCAGACCCGGTTCACCTCTCTCTGTTCCAGTCAGACCTGGTTCACCTGTCTCTCTTCCAGTCAGACCCGGTTCACCTCTCTCTGTTCCAGTCAGACCTGGTTCACCTCTCTCTGTTCCAGTCAGACCCGGTTCACCTCTCTCTGTTCCAGTCAGACCCAGTTCACCTCTCTCTGTTCCAGTCAGACCCGGTTCACCTGCCACTGTTCCAGTCAGACCCGGTTCACCTCTCTCTGTTCCAGTCAGACCCGGTTCAACTGCCACTGTTCCAGTCAGACCCGGTTCACCTCTCTCTGTTCCAGTCAGACCTGGTTCACCTCTCTCTGTTCCAGTCAGACCCGGTTCACCTGTCTCTGTTCCAGTCAGACCTGGTTCACCTGTCTCTGTTCCAGTCAGACCTGGTTCACCTCTCTCTGTTCCAGTCAGACCCGGTTCACCTCTCTCTGTTCCAGTCAGACCCGGTTCACCTGTCTCTGTTCCAGTCAGACCCGGTTCACCTGTCTCTGTTCCAGTCAGGGCCCTCTGATAGACACCCGGTTCACCTCTCTCTGTTCCAGTCAGACCCGGTTCACCTGTCTCTGTTCCAGTCAGACCCGGTTCACCTCTCTCTGTTCCAGTCAGACCTGGTTCACCTCTCTCTGTTCCAGTCAGACCCGGTTCACCTCTCTCTGTTCCAGTCAGACCTGGTTCACCTGTCTCTGTTCCAGTCAGACCCGGTTCACCTCTCTCTGTTCCAGTCAGACCCGGTTCACCTCTCTCTGTTCCAGTCAGACCCGGTTCACCTGTCTCTGTTCCAGTCAGGCCCGGTTCACCTCTCTCTGTTCCAGTCAGACCTGGTTCACCTCTCTCTGTTCCAGTCAGACCCGGTTCACCTCTCTCTGTTCCAGTCAGACCTGGTTCACCTGTCTCTGTTCCAGTCAGACCCGGTTCACCTCTCTCTGTTCCAGTCAGACCCGGTTCACCTCTCTCTGTTCCAGTCAGACCCGGTTCACCTGTCTCTGTTCCAGTCAGACCCGGTTCACCTCTCTCTGTTCCAGTCAGACCCGGTTCACCTCTCTCTGTTCCAGTCAGACCCGGTTCACCTCTCTCTGTTCCAGTCAGACCTGGTTCACCTGTCTCTGTTCCAGTCAGACCTGGTTCACCTCTCTCTGTTCCAGTCAGACCTGGTTCACCTCTCTCTGTTCCAGTCAGACCCGGTTCACCTGTCTCTGTTCCAGTCAGACCCGGTTCACCTCTCTGTTCCAGTCAGACCCGGTTCACCTGTCTCTGTTCCAGTCAGACCCGGTTCACCTGTCTCTGTTCCAGTCAGACCTGGTTCACCTCTCTCTGTTCCAGTCAGACCCGGTTCACCTCTCTCTGTTCCAGTCAGACCCGGTTCACCTCTCTCTGTTCCAGTCAGACCTGGTTCACCTGTCTCTCTTCCAGTCAGACCCGGTTCAACTGTCTCTGTTCCAGTCAGACCTGGTTCACCTGTCTCTGTTCCAATCAGACCCGGTTCACCTCTCTCTGTTCCAGTCAGACCCGGTTCACCTCTCTCTGTTCCAGTCAGACCCGGTTCACCTGTCTCTGTTCCAGTCAGACCCGGTTCACCTGTCTCTGTTCCAGTCAGACCCGGTTCACCTCTCTCTGTTCCAGTCAGACCCGGTTCACCTCTCTCTGTTCCAGTCAGACCCAGTTCACCTCTCTCTGTTCCAGTCAGACCCGGTTCACCTGCCACTGTCCCAGTCAGACCCGGTTCACCTCTCTCTGTTCCAGTCAGACCCGGTTCAACTGCCACTGTTCCAGTCAGACCCGGTTCACCTCTCTCTGTTCCAGTCAGACCTGGTTCACCTCTCTCTGTTCCAGTCAGACCCGGTTCACCTGTCTCTGTTCCAGTCAGACCTGGTTCACCTGTCTCTGTTCCAGTCAGACCTGGTTCACCTCTCTCTGTTCCAGTCAGACCCGGTTCACCTCTCTCTGTTCCAGTCAGACCCGGTTCACCTGTCTCTGTTCCAGTCAGACCCGGTTCACCTCTCTCTGTTCCAGTCAGACCCGGTTCACCTCTCTCTGTTCCAGTCAGACCCGGTTCACCTCTCTCTGTTCCAGTCAGACCCGGTTCACCTGTCTCTGTTCCAGTCAGACCTGGTTCACCTGTCTCTGTTCCAGTCAGACCCGGTTCACCTCTCTCTGTTCCAGTCAGACCCGGTTCACCTCTCTCTGTTCCAGTCAGACCCGGTTCACCTCTCTCTGTTCCAGTCAGACCTAGTTCACCTGTCTCTGTTCCAGTCAGACCTGGTTCACCTGTCTCTGTTCCAGTCAGACCCGGTTCACCTCTCTCTGTTCCAGTCAGACCTGGTTCACCTCTCTCTGTTCCAGTCAGACCTGGTTCACCTGTCTCTGTTCCAGTCAGACCCGGTTCACCTCTCTCTGTTCCAGTCAGACCCGGTTCACCTCTCTCTGTTCCAGTCAGACCCGGTTCACCTCTCTCTGTTCCAGTCAGACCCAGTTCACCTCTCTCTGTTCCAGTCAGACCTGGTTCACCTGTCTCTCTTCCAGTCAGACCCGGTTCACCTGTCTCTGTTCCAGTCAGACCTGGTTCACCTGTCTCTGTTCCAGTCAGACCCGGTTCACCTCTCTCTGTTCCAGTCAGACCCAGTTCACCTCTCTCGTTTCCAGTCAGACCCGGTTCACCTGTCTCTGTTCCAGTCAGACCCGGTTCACCTGTCTCTGTTCCAGTCAGACCCGGTTCACCTCTCTCTGTTCCAGTCAGACCCAGTTCACCTCTCTCTGTTCCAGTCAGACCCGGTTCACCTGCCACTGTTCCAGTCAGACCCGGTTCACCTCTCTCTGTTCCAGTCAGACCCGGTTCACCTGCCACTGTTCCAGTCAGACCCGGTTCACCTCTCTCTGTTCCAGTCAGACCTGGTTCACCTCTCTCTGTTCCAGTCAGACCCGGTTCACCTGTCTCTGTTCCATTCAGACCTGGTTCACCTGTCTCTGTTCCAGTCAGACCTGGTTCACCTCTCTCTGTTCCAGTCAGACCCGGTTCACCTCTCTCTGTTCCAGTCAGACCCGGTTCACCTGTCTCTGTTCCAGTCAGACCTGGTTCACCTCTCTCTGTTCCAGTCAGACCCGGTTCACCTCTCTCTGTTCCAGTCAGACCCGGTTCACCTCTCTCTGTTCCAGTCAGACCTAGTTCACCTGTCTCTGTTCCAGTCAGACCTGGTTCACCTGTCTCTGTTCCAGTCAGACCCGGTTCACCTCTCTCTGTTCCAGTCAGACCTGGTTCACCTCTCTCTGTTCCAGTCAGACCTGGTTCACCTGTCTCTGTTCCAGTCAGACCCGGTTCACCTGTCTCTGTTCCAGTCAGACCCGGTTCACCTCTCTCTGTTCCAGTCAGACCCGGTTCACCTCTCTCTGTTCCAGTCAGACCCAGTTCACCTCTCTCTGTTCCAGTCAGACCCGGTTCACCTGCCACTGTTCCAGTCAGACCCGGTTCACCTGTCTCTGTTCCAGTCAGACCCGGTTCACCTGTCTCTGTTCCAGTCAGACCTGGTTCACCTGTCTCTGTTCCAGTCAGACCCGGTTCACCTCTCTCTGTTCCAGTCAGACCCGGTTCACCTGTCTCTGTTCCAGTGAGACCTGGTTCACCTGTCTCTGTTCCAGTCAGACCTGGTTCACCTCTCTCTGTTCCAGTCAGACCCGGTTCACCTCTCTCTGTTCCAGTCAGACCCGGTTCACCTGTCTCTGTTCCAGTCAGACCCGGTTCACCTCTCTCTGTTCCAGTCAGACCCGGTTCACCTCTCTCTGTTCCAGTCAGACCTGGTTCACCTCTCTCTGGCCAGTGGGATTCCCAGACCTCCCTGTTTCATCCTGTCCCTGTGTGTTTGTTCAGCATTTTGACTGGAGGTGTTTATGCTGGTTTGTGTCTGGGCCAGTGAGGCTCTTCACTCTGTGCATCATTTGGGTCAAATGTTTGATTTCTTTCACTTGTATTTTGCTGGTTTCATTTCCTTTTAACCTTATAGGGCCATAAGGCTTTCCCACAACTCTAAACAGAACAACGTCATTCCAGAATGTTTGATAAGAGACTGTCTCTGTGTGACCCACCAGGTACGTTCAGATACCCAGTCCTTTCTGCTTTGAGCCCAGTAACCGTTATGTCGTGTCCATCAGACTCCAGCGCCACGGAGTGTCCCAGAGACACCTGACCACTTTCATCCTTGTAGACTCAATCAACTTATTAAACCTGTCAGGGCTCTGGTGTGAAAACTCTACTTGAGAGGGAGTTGAGTTGAAACAGAAAGGAAAAAAATACATTAAAACAATTATTTAACTAGGCAAGTCAGTTAAGAACAAATTGTTATTTTCAAAGAAGGCCTAGGAACAGTGGGTTAACTGACTGTTCAGAACGACAGATTTGTACCTTGTCAGCTCAGGGATTCGAACTTGCAATCTTTCGGTTATTAGTCCAACCACTAGGCTAGGCTACCTTGCTGCCCTTCTCGATGTGTGTGAGTGAACGATATATATATAAAAAAATATATATATATTATTATATATAATATATGAACTATATATATATATAGTTCATATATTATATATAATAATATGTTTATATATTTTTTTACATGTATTTATTTATTGAACATTTATTTAACAGGCAAGTCAGTTAAGAACAAATTCTTATTTACTATGACGGCCTACACCGGCCAAACCTGGACGACACTGGGCCAATTGTGTGCCGCCTTATGGGACTCCCAATCACAGCCGGTTGTGATACAGCCTGGAATCGAACCAGGGTGTCTGACGCCTCTAGCCCTGAGATGCAGTGCCTTAGACCACTGTGCCACTCTCAGCAATGTGATAATAACTGTTGACCAGATACCACCACCTAGTGGTCTGAAACAAAAGTGCATTTAGGTACCAAATTCACTTCACATTTGAATTATTTTCACCTCTCACTCACGTTGTTTTACTCCCTCCCATTCCTCCTTCCCAGCTGGTGCTGACCCCCAAGTACCCGGAGTTGCCAGGTTTCCAGGGTCACGACCCGGCGGCAGAGGAGCGTCGTGATGAGATGGTACGTTACATGTGCCTGGAAGTCCTTCTTGGCCACGCCAACGCCACTGCTGGCAGAGATGTGCAAAAAAGCTCATCTGCAGTATCCCTGCCATCAGGCACGACGGAGCACTGCGTGAGTCTACCATACATCATTCACTAGGGGATCAAAGGTCAAAGCCCCCATTAATGCCTTTTTTTTGAAAACTGGGTGTGAAATACTTCCTGGTTCCTGGTTGAATCATTTTACTTACCAATAAACTCTAGCAAGCTGCACTATGATCAGTAATGCGTGGTATGAGTTGGAGGGAATTGTTACAGTCGGTCGTCATCATAGGATATCCTCCATGACTTGTTTGATTGAAGACTCTAATTTTCCCTGTAGAATGTCAGTGTGTGTGACCCCCAGGGGTCTCTCAGTGCTGAGTGTGACAGGGTCGGAGGTCAGCGCCGCTGTAAACCTAACGTGATTGGAAGACGGCGTGACCAGTGTGCACCTGACACGTACGGCCTCAGACCATATGGATGCACTGGTGAGTGGGCACTGGCATCTTTCAGCCAGTCATCACATCTTTATTGAAATGACATTATAGAGCAGGTGACTCTACACTGCGTGACCTCACAAAACACATCCTAAATACAATCTCCCCTGCTCTCTCTCTCTTTCTACCTTCCTGCTTTTATTTCTCTCTTCCTCCTCCTCCCTGCCCAGCCTGTGACTGCCACGCAGAGGGCTCTCTGGGAGACCAGTGTGACGCGGTGACGGGGCAGTGCCCGTGCAGACAGGGGTCCAGCGGGCGCCAGTGCTCAGACTGCCAGCCTGGCCAGTGGGGCTTCCCCAGCTGCAGGCCATGCCAGTGTAACGGGCACGCTGATGGCTGCAACCCATAGACAGGGGAGTGCCAGGCCTGGCCAGTGGGGATTCCCCGGATGCAGGCCATGCCAGTGTAACGGGCACGCTGATGGCTGCAACCCATAGACAGGGGAGTGCCAGGCCTGGCCAGTGGGGATTCCCCGGATGCAGGCCATGCCAGTGTAACGGGCACGCTGATGGCTGCAACCCACAGACAAGGGAGTGCCAGGCCTGCAGGGACTACACTGATGAACAGCTCTGTGGAAGGTGGGCAGGGGGATAAACAATGATTGGTAAATGGTGTGGGTGGCGGTGTTTTGGTGAGTGTTTTGGTGTTATTGGATCAGGTAGTGATCGGTAATAGTCCCAGTAGATAATACTGTGATCGGTAATAGTCCCAGTAGATAATACTGTGATCGGTAATAGTCCCGGTAGGTAATACTGTGATCGGTAATAGTCCCGGTAGATAATACTGTGATCGGTAATAGTCCCGGTAGATAATACTGTGATCGGTAATAGTCCCGGTAGATAATACTGTGATCGGTAATAGTCCCGGTAGATAATACTGTGATCGGTAATAGTCCCGGTAGATAATACTGTGATCGGTAATAGTCCCGGTAGATAATACTGTGATCGGTAATAGTCCCGGTAGATAATACTGTGATCGGTAATAGTCCCAGTAGATAATACTGTGATCGGTAATAGTCCCAGTAGATAATACTGTGATCGGTAATAGTCCCAGTAGATAATACTGTGATCGGTAATAGTCCCAGTAGATAATACTGTGATCGGTACAGTAATGAAAGAGATGGAACATGTTCTCTCTCTCCCTGCCCAGGTGTGTAAATGGGTTCTATGGAAACCCAGTGCTGGGGTCCGGGGATCACTGTCGACATTGTCCCTGTCCTGGTAACGCAGAAAGCGGACGCTCCAACGGACACTCCTGTCACGCTGGCAGCTCATCCAATCAAATCCTCTGCAACTGTACACATGGCTACATAGGTATAGTCCCAATGATACAATTTAGCTCACTAAAAAGGAAATC
The DNA here is from genome assembly GCF_013265735.2 of Oncorhynchus mykiss. Lineage (NCBI taxonomy): Eukaryota > Metazoa > Chordata > Actinopteri > Salmoniformes > Salmonidae > Oncorhynchus > Oncorhynchus mykiss. The sequence continues at coordinate 68,791,821 of NC_048580.1, read as the reverse complement.
CTTGCTACACTTATCGGCATTTAACTTCTCAGCTTAAGCCTGTCCGCATTTCACTCTCTTTTCCCCACGCTAGGGCCTCGCTGTGATCGGTGTGCCCCTGGTTACTACGGCAACCCCAAGCATCCAGGTGGGCAGTGCCGCCCGTGCCAGTGCAGTGGCAACATCGACGCCCACGACCCCGAGTCATGCGAGCCCGTGAACCGGCCGATGCCTGAGCTGCCTAAACAACACGGATGGACCCTCCTGATCTGACTGTAAACATGGTTACTACGGCAACGCCCTGGCCCAGGACTGCAGGCGTGAGTTTCTACATCGTGACGGCTGGTTGGAATCTCTAATGAGTTCTGTCTCTGGTGATGCCCACTGGAGACAAACTATTGGCATTTTGTGATGATATGTGTCTTGTTGGACATTGGCTCAATTATATAGCGTGACTGTCTGAGGCACTGCATCTCAGCGCAAGAGGCGTCACTACAGTCCCTGGTTCGAATCCAGGCTGTATCACATCCGGCTGTGATTGGGAGTCCCATAGAGCGACACACAATTGGCCCAGCGTCGTCCGGCGTCGTCCGGAGTAGGCCGTCATTGGAAATAAGAATGTGTTCTTAACGGACTTGCCTAGTTAAATAAAGGTTACCTTTTTAAAATAAATGTAAATGACATTCTTGTCTATCTCTGCTGTGTGTGTGGGTGTGTGCTGAATCACGTCGCACATGTTGTTATTCCATCTGTAGGTTGCACATGTGTAACAGCAGGTACACAACAGTCCTCATGCAGCGATGCAGCAGGTACACAACAGTCCTCATGCAGCGATGCAGCAGGTACACAACAGTCCTCATGCAGCGATGCAGCAGGTACACAACAGTCCTCATGCAGCGATGCAGCAGGTACACAACAGTCCTCATGCAGCGATGCAGCAGGTACACAACAGTCCTCATGCAGCGATGCAGCAGGTACACAACAGTCCTCATGCAGCGATGCAGCAGGTACACAACAGTCCTCATGCAGCAGGTACACAACAGTCCTCATGCAGCGATGGCCATTGCCACTGTGACAGACAGACAGGAGCGTGCCCGTGTCGGGACAACGTGGTCGGGTACAACTGTGACCAGTGTGCCCCCGACCACTGGAACTATGGCACGGACAGAAGGTGTGAGCGGTGTGGCTGCCACCCTCAGCACGCCAGGGGATCCCACTGCAACATGGTAGGCCTCATAGTTGTGAAAGGCTTTTGTTCAGTGTACTTTACCTCCATTATGTGTTAACTACAGTATGTTTCAACTACAGTATGTTTAAACTACAGTATGTTTAAACTACAGTGTGTTTAAACTACAGTGTGTTTAAACTACAGTATGTGTTAACTACAGTATGTGTTAACTACAGTATGTGTTAACTACAGTATGTGTTAACTACAGTATGTGTTAACTTATCAGTTTAATTGAATGGTTTGATGATACGTCTGTCTGTCTGTCCCCCTGTCCATCTGTCTGTCCCCCTGTCTGTCTGTCTGTCCCTCTGTCTGTCGGTCCCTCTGTCCCTCTGTCTGTCTGTCCCGCTGTCTGTCCCGCTGTCTGTCCGTCTTCAACTAATGGCAGGGCTGTATCAAGAACTGTATGTTGGATTGGCTGTCTTCAACTAATGGCAGGGCTGTATCTAGAACTGTATGTTGGATTGGCTGTCTTCAACTAATGGCAGGGCTGTGTCTAGAACTGTATGTTGAATATAGAAATAGAATGAATAGAGGACACACAATCTTCTATACTATTCCAATCTATCTCAAAGTCATATTTGATCTACACAATACATTTCTATCTGAACATTTAGTAAAGTCCAGTCTCCTTAATGTCCATCGCCCCAGGTGTACATAATTAAGTCAAACCAATTAAACAATTATATTTTGTACAGGTAAGTACAAATAAGTTGTGATGCTCAGATACCATAATGACTCTTTCAACGAGCCACTGAAAACGATGAAAGCTGCAATTCATTTTATGATGCCTGAAAATACTGCAGAGAAATTCAAAGCTATTGGCAAAAGGCAAGTTGGATGCTTAGCAAAAACACCTTCGAACCATCTTTGTCCATCTAAAGGGAAGTGTTCTAACTCCAAACACACACACACACACTACACCATCTTTAAAAGGGATAGGTTACTAAGAATACAAACTAACATGATATTCCACCTACCTTGGCTGTAGTTGGTTCAAGAAGGCAATTTTGTCATATTTAATTTCCTTTCGACACCTACTAGCCATATTTTGTTACCTTTAGCATTCTCAGTAACACTTAACATTACACTGATATTGTGCCTGTGTAATAAAACTGTAATTACCCTTAGTTTACCCCCCTAGCCGCAGTCGGGGGCGCACTAAACAACGCCCCTTGTTCACTCGAAAAGGGTGGTCTTGGCCTTATTCTATTTATAACGTAGTTCAGTTTGTTTGCTGCAGGTGAGAACGCAGTGCGGACCAAACAGAAAAATAACCAGAGTCGCGCATTGTTATTGGTTGTTTGACTGCGAGCATTAGATGAAATACAGCATCATAACTTGATATCTCTGAAACATTATTTGTATAGCAGCACATTTACGAGTGCATCCGATGCAGATTAGTGGAGATGAGGCTATGTCGGGATATAAACTACTGAATATAGACAATTCATGTCGCAGTTAGAGCGGCTATTGCGCTGTTTCCTCCCGCATGTTGTTGAAGACCAAAGGGAAAGTAGTATGTAGATTGGGATACAAGTGATGCTTCATGATAATTTAACGTGAGCATTTTTGTCCAATAAACAAATTACTTGAATGGACACGTAGTTTTGTTTAGTAGTTTTAGTTCGTTTGACATTTGGCAATGTGATAACAACAGGACCAAATGAAAAAAATCAGGGGCGCAAATTTGGTTTTAGAAGTGGGGCAGACATTATTGTTATTATTTATTATTTATCCAGTCAGATAAACACTCCAAACAGCCTACCCGACCGCTCGGAGGCGTCCGCGTGGTTGTAAAACACACAGTTGCCTTGGGGTACAAAAAACAAATAATATACCCCAATTCGAACCAGAGGCGTCATGCCCATAGATGGCACCCTTATAATTGTCCTGTTCAAATTATTATTATTATAGATTTTTTTTTACAAATATTTGTTGTTGTTGTTTCTCTGTAACACTACTCTACTACTAGCCACCTAGCAATTGTATGGAATTGGCGTCAGGTAGCTCATACAGGTTCCCAATCGCCAAACCATAACCTCAATTACCTCTCACTTCGACTCGGTTCTGGTGCTCCCTGCAGACCTGGCGCCAGGATAAAGTGACTAAGGGGGGCAGTTTAAATCGGTGAGGGGCACAATTTAGCTGGGTTCTTGCATTGGAATTATATTGCATTCTGCTTATATGACGCTATCTCACAATAAACAAAGTTAAAATACAGAGATTCTAAGATCATTGAGTGCTTTTGAAGTGACAGGTTGGCGTGAAATCTGTAGGCTGTCTCCTCTGTGCTGCATCACCACAACAGACAGCGCCCTACACACCAAAGCAAGGCCGTTTTGGTAATGAATATACTGTAGGCTGTCTCCTCTGTGCTGCATCACCACAACAGACAGCGCCCTACACACCAAAGCAAGGCCGTTTTGGTAATGAATATACTGTAGGCTGTCTCCTCTGTGCTGCATCACCACAACAGACAGCGCCCTACACACCAAAGCAAGGCCGTTTTGGTAATGAATATACTGTAGGCTGTCTCCTCTGTGCTGCATCACCACAACAGACAGCGCCCTACACACCAAAGCAAGGCCGTTTTGGTAATGAATATACTGTAGGCTGTCTCCTCTGTGCTGCATCACCACAACAGACAGCGCCCTACACACCAAAGCAAGGCCGTTTTGGTAATGAATATACTGTAGGCTACAAGATAGATAGGCTGTTTGTAACAGGTGAATACGTATGTGAATGCTGTCTTACCAAAATAATGCCGACCTAAAGGTTGAAAGTAGAAACCGAGTTATTCATGCAAAACAATAATACAGAATAACAGTTTGGCTTAGAATACCGACACAACTGGGAATGTGAACCAATGAATGTTAACAGAACTCAACAGTGGAATCAAGTAGGAATTGTAGAGGAACTATCAGATCGATAAAGACATGACACAATCTATATTTAGGCCACATTAACAGTAAACACATGCAGTTAACAAAAGGTGAATGGAGATCCAATTAGCCATAATAGTCTACAGCAGACTACAATGAGATGCAGTCTACAGTCTACTACAATGAGATGGAGTCTACAGCCTACTACACTGAGATGCAGTCTACAATCTACTACACTGAGATGGAGTCTACAGCCTACTACACTGAGATGCAGTCTACAATCTACTACACTGAGATGGAGTCTACAGCCTACTACACTGAGATGCAGTCTACAATCTACTACACTGAGATGGAGTCTACAGCCTACTACACTGAGATGCAGTCTACAATCTACTACACTGAGATGGAGTCTACAGCCTACTACACTGAGATGCAGTCTACAATCTACTACACTGAGATGCAGTCTACAGCCTACTACAGTGAGATGCAGTCTACAGCCTACTACACTGAGATGCAGTCTGCAGCCTACTACACTGAGATGCAGTCTACAGCCTACTACACTGAGATGCAGTCTGCAGCCTACTACACTGAGATGCAGTCTACAGCCTACTACACTGAGATGCAGTCTACAGCCTACTACACTGAGATGCAGTCTGCAGCCTACTACACTGAGATGCAGTCTACAGCCTACTACACTGAGATGGAGTCTACAGCCTACTACAGTGAGATGCAGTCTACAGCCTACTACACTGAGATGCAGTCTACAATCTACTACAATGAGATGCAGTCTACAATCTACTACAATGAGATGCAGTCTACAATCTACTACAATGAGATGCAGTCTACAGTCTACTACACTGAGATGCAGTCTACAGTCTACTACACTGAGATGCAGTCTACAGCCTACTACACTGAGATGCAGTCTACAGCCTACTACACTGAGATGCAGTCTACAGCCTACTACACTGAGATGCAGTCTACAGCCTACTACAATGAGATGCAGTCTGCAGCCTACTACAATGAGATGCAGTCTACAGTCTACTACAATGAGATGCAGTCTACAGCCTACTACAATGAGATGCAGTCTACAGCCTACTACACTGAGATGCAGTCTACAGCCTACTACACTGAGATGCAGTCTACAGCCTACTACACTGAGATGCAGTCTACAGCCTACTACACTGAGATGCAGTCTACAGCCTACTACACTGAGATGCAGTCTACAGCACACTACAGAGAGATGCAGTCTACAGCACACTACAGAGAGATGCAGTCTACAGCACACTACAGTGAGAAGCAGCCCACAGCCCAATACACTGAGATGCAGCCATGCACAGCTGTCTTGCCAAATAATTAGGCCTATAGGCCCACTTCAAACAGGGGAAACCATGCCGCTCATGAGTACAGTATTAATTTTATTCTATTTTTTTAATTAGCCCTTTTTTCTCCCCAATTTCATGGTATCCAATTGGTAGTTAGTCTTGACCCATCTCTGCAACTCCCGTACGGACTCGGGAGAGGCGAAGGTCAAGAGCCACGCGTTCTCCGAAACACGACCCCGCCAAGATGCACTGCTTCTTGACACAATTTTCGCTTAACCCGGAAGCCAGCCTGATCAATGTGTTGGAGGAAACACCGTACCCCTGGCGACCGTGTTAGCGTCCATTGCGCCCGGCCCGCCACAGGAGTCGCTAAAGCGAGATGGGACAAGGACATCCCGGACGGGCCAAACCCTCCCCTAACCCGGTCGCGGCCGGCTGCGACACAGCCTGGGATCGAACCAGGATCTGTAGTGACACAGCTAGCACTGCGGTGCAATGACTCTGTCACATCCAATTGCCCACTCAGTGGTTGCTGTTTTGAAACATGGAACACAACGATGTCCACAATCGCTGACAAATACATGCAATTTCTTGCCAGCTGCCCGTCATTAACAAGTGTTTACACCAATGTTCTCATAGCACTTAAAGCTTGTCTTTCTTTCCCACAGTGCAGTGCATTTCAAATGATCTTTGCTTGATGCGTGCCCAGCCAATCCTTTGGTTCTATCAATAACATTATTCCAGTTAGAATACCCAGCTTGGGTGAAGTCCTTGTCTGCTTTAGCATTGGACCCAACACAGAGCATTAGTAATGGGAACCAACATGCCGTATCTGCAGTAACCGAGTATACCAGCCACTCTGTTCCTACGAACCAGTTACTATTAAATTAACATTTTTGGACAGAAAACCTGAGACTAGTGTAGACTAACCTGGGCTGTCTCCTCTGTTCCAAGATCATCAAGAACAGTCAGAGGTGGAGGGGGTTGTGGAGTCATTATCCTGGCGTTGCTTGTGGAAGGGTGGGTAGGCACTGCATGTGGAGCTAGCTGGAGCTCGGCAGTATCATCGCTCGGTGCTTTGATGCCACTCATTGCTCTCCTTCTGGCTTTGCTTATATACACTGCTCAAAAAATAAAGGGAACACTAAAATAACACATCCTAGATCTGAATGAATGAAATATTCTTATTAAATACTATTTTCTTTACATAGTTGAATGTGCTGACAACAAAATCACACAAATGATCAATAGAAATCCAATTTATCAACCCATGGAGGTCTGGATTTGGAGTCACACTCAAAATTAAAGTGGAAAACCACACTACAGGCTGATCCAACTTTGATGTAATGTCCTTAAAACATTACATCAAACTTGGAAACTGACCTGGAAGTGTTTCGTTCTTACTCTACACCTGTTTAGGAAGCATGTGACAAATAAAATTGGATTTCATTTTAGTAACAAGAAGCCATTTTCAGGTTATCAAGTTAGAGTATCTAGCTTGTCTAACTATCTTAGCTGGCATGATTAAATATTTTATATTTGAGATTCTTCAAAGTAGCCACCCTTTGTCTTGATGAAGCTGGCTGTGTCACCATCGTTATAAGGAGTAGACCAAGATGACGCGTGGTATGTTTCCATCCTTTATTTTGGAATAGAAAACTTTAAACAACAAAACGAACAACCGAAACGTGACGCTAATTTAATGCTCACAAGCAACTATACATAGACAAGATCACACAAAGCGCAATGGGAAAATGGCTACCTAAATATGATCCCCAATCAGAGACATCGATAAACCGCTGCCTCTGATTGGGAACCATACTAGGCCAACATAGAAATACAATTCACCTAGATGACCCACCCTAATCACACCCCGACCTAACCAACATAGAGAATAAAAGCTCTCTATGGTCAGGGCGTAACAGGCTGAGAGAATTCCAAGAGTGTACAAAGCTATCATCAAGGCAAAATGCTAAATTCTCGACCCCAGACATCCTCACGTACTTTGTGCCCTCTCGGATTTTTGGGCTGCATGACGCCCCTGCTCAAAGCTGTGTGAAAACCCCCCTTAGTCATTTTGAAGCTGCAAAAGTGGTCTACTCTAATGTTGAGGTGATTCATGTTAAGATTGATATCTAAGAGCTCTCCAAACCATGTGCTTATGATCATATATTTAGACTAATTTAACTAACTGTTAGAGTTTTTGTTTCTTAATTAAAAAAATTGGCAGCCATCAAATATATATATTTTTTTGTTGCATATATATTCAGAAAACCAGTCAGTATCTGGTATGACCACCATTTGCCTAATGCAGAGCGACAGATTACCTTCACATAGAGTTAATCAGGCTGTTGATTGTGGCCTGTGGAATGTTGTCCCACTCCTCTTCAATGGCTGTTCGAAGTTGCTGGATTTTGGCGTGAACTGGAACACACTGTTGTACACGTCAATCCAGAGCATCCCAAACATGCTCAATGGGTGACATGTCTGGTGAGTATGCAGGCCATGGAAGAACTGTGACATTTTCAGCTTCCAGGAATTGTGTACAGATGTTTTCCACACGGGGCCGTGCATTATCATACTGAAAACATCAGGTGATGGAGGCGGGTGACCAATGGGCCTCTGGATCTCGTCACGGTATCGCTGTGCATTATCATGCTGAAAACATGAGGTAATGGAGGCGGGTGACCAATGGGCCTCTGGATCTCGTCACGGTATCTCTGTGCATTCAAATTGCCATCGATAAAATGCAATTGTGTTCATTGTCCGTAGCTTATGCCTGCTCATACCATAACCCCACCACCACCATTGGGCACTCTGCTCACAATGTTGACAACAGCAAACCGCTCGCCCACACGACGCCATACACGTTGTCTGCCATCTGCCCGGTACAGTTTAAAGAGCACACTTCTCCAGCGTGCCAGTGGCCATCGAAGGTGAGCATTTGCTGACTGAAGTCGGTTACGATGCCGAACTACAGTCAGGTCAAGACCCTGGTGAGGACGACGAGCACTCGGATGAGCTTCCCTGAGATGGTTTCTGAGATGGTTTCTGACATTTTCTACAGAAATCATTCGGTTGTGAAAACCCACAATTTCATCAACTGTCTGGGTGGCTGGTCTCAGATGATCCCGCAGGTGAAGAAGACGGATGTGGAGGTCCTTGGCTGGTCTGGTTACACGTGATCTGCAGTTGTGAGGCCGATTGGATGTACTGCCAAATTCTCTAAAATGACATTGGAGGTGGCTTATGGTAGAGAAATTAACATGAACAGCTCTAGCGGACATTCCTGCAGTCAGCATGCCAAGTGCACGCTCCCTCAAAACTTGAGGCATCTGTGGCATTGTGTTGTGTGACAAAACTGCACATTTTACGGTCCCCTTTTTATTGCACCTGTGATGATCCTGCTGTTAAATGAATCAGCTCCTTGATATTGTCACACCTGTCAGGTGGATGGATTATCTGGGATGGTTTATTTCAGCTCATGAAGCATGGGACAAAACACTTTACATGTTTACTGTATATTTGACTACCTCGACTATTTGAAAAGTTCTCACATAAACTACAAAATACAACTATTTTCTGCCCAGGTCTACACACAGTGTTATGTACATGTTATTGGTCTACATACAGTGTTATGTACATGTTATTGGTCGACATACAGTGTTATGTACATGTTATTGGTCTACACACAGTGTTATGTACATGTTATTGGTCTACGTACAGTGTTATGTACATGTTATTGGTCTACGTACAGTGTTATGTACATGTTATTGGTCTACGTACAGTGTTATGTACATGTTATTGGTCTACATACAGTGTTATGTACATGTTATTGGTCTACGTACAGTGTTATGTACATGTTATTGGTCGACACACAGTGTTATGTACATGTTATTGGTCTAAATACAGTGTTATGTACATGTTATTGGTCGACACACAGTGTTATGTACATGTTATTGGTCTAAATACAGTGTTATGTACATGTTATTGGTCACATACAGTGTTATGTACATGTTATTGGTCTAAATACAGTGTTATGTACATGTTATTGGTCGACACACAGTGTTATGTACATGTTATTGGTCACATACAGTGTTATGTACATGTTATTGGTCTACATACAGTGTTATGTACATGTTATTGGTCTACATACAGTGTTATGTACATGTTATTGGTCTAAATACAGTGTTATGTACATGTTATTGGTCTAAATACAGTGTTATGTACATGTTATTGGTCTACGTACAGTGTTATGTACATGTTATTGGTCACATACAGTGTTATGTACATGTTATTGGTCTACATACAGTGTTATGTACATGTTATTGGTCTAAATACAGTGTTATGTACATGTTATTGGTCTACATACAGTGTTATGTACATGTTATTGGTCTAAATACAGTGTTATGTACATGTTATTGGTCTACATACAGTGTTATGTACATGTTATTGGTCTACACACAGTGTTATGTACATGTTATTGGTCTACATACAGTGTTATGTACATGTTATTGGTCACATACAGTGTTATGTACATGTTATTGGTCTACATACAGTGTTATGTACATGTTATTGGTCTAAATACAGTGTTATGTACATGTTATTGGTCTACATACAGTGTTATGTACATGTTATTGGTCTACATACTGTGTTATGTACATGTTATTGGTCGACACACAGTGTTATGTACATGTTATTGGTCGACACACAGTGTTATGTACATGTTATTGGTCGACACACAGTGTTATGTACATGTTATTGGTCGACACACAGTGTTATGTACATGTTATTGGTCTAAATACAGTGTTATGTACATGTTATTGGTCTAAATACAGTGTTATGTACATGTTATTGGTCGACATACAGTGTTATGTACATGTTATTGGTCGACACACAGTGTTATGTACATGTTATTGGTCGACACACAGTGTTATGTACATGTTATTGGTCGACACACAGTGTTATGTACATGTTATTGGTCGACACACAGTGTTATGTACATGTTATTGGTCGACACACAGTGTTATGTACATGTTATTGGTCGACACACAGTGTTATGTACATGTTATTGGTCGACACACAGTGTTATGTACATGTTATTGGTCGACACACAGTGTTATGTACATGTTATTGGTCGACACACAGTGTTATGTACATGTTATTGGTCGACACACAGTGTTATGTACATGTTATTGGTCTACATACAGTGTTATGTACATGTTATTGGTCACATACAGTGCCTTGCGAAAGTATTCGGCCCCCTTGAACTTTGCGACCTTTTGCCACATTTCAGGCTTCAAACATAAAGATATAAAATTGTATTTTTTTTGTGAAGAATCAACAACAAGTGGGACACAATCTTGAAGTGGAACGACATTTATTGGATATTTCAAACTTTTTTAACAAATCAAAAACTGAAAAATTGGGCGTGCAAAATTATTCAGCCCCCCAGTTTTATATCTTTATGTTTGAAGCCTGAAATGTGGCAAAAGGTCGCAAAGTTCAAGGGGGCCGAATACTTTCGCAAGGCACTGTAGGACTACATAGGTCATCTGTGCCTGTCTCGTCAATGCCCAGTGTAACTCCCTGTTCATTCATTTAATGTTTATTTTTACAATGCTATCTGCACCAGTTTGGTGTGTATTGTTCGAGGTGACAACTGTATAGGAACCAATTAAGCTTGTGTTTTGTGTTCCAAGATAGATCGACTTTCGAATTGAAAAATTCGACTTTAAAGAAAGTAATATTGTTTTTACAAATTGAATGTCCTTTCTGGAATATTTGCTGTTTTTATTTGATTATAGTAGGATACTTATTTACTACATGTCAAATATGACATTCATATTGAAAAAGTAATGTTTTATACCGAGGAGCAACAGATGTTACTGTTTATATTTTTTGTAAGCAAAAATGGTTTTGATGCAAAAAATACTTGTTTGTCACGCATATACAGTACACAGAAAAACAAACACTCACGCACGGTCGCTCACACAAACAACCATTTCAGCCCTACTGATGTATAATTGACACAGATGTCTATGAAAAATAAATATACATTTGATATAATGTTGACGTTTATTAGTTATTTGCCTCACACTTGAGGTCTATTTCATGTTGTCTTTTACCTCTAATGTTAGAATTGATCTGATTTGGCTCAAATTAGAAATAAGAACAAAGTAACATAAAATAATCGCACCATTGGGGGGCGCTACAGAGTCAACTTTGATAGAGAAGTTTTATTGTGAGAATGCGTTGAGGCTACTACCTTCCTCAACGTGTGTGTGTGTGCCCCCGTGCGTGTGTGTGTTCCTTAACATTAAGTGTGTGCTCTTCCAGTCTCCTGTTCAGTCAGACTGGAAAGTCGTCCTCTCAGAATTATCCTCTCACTGACTGCATGTCATATTTCTTGCCATTTTACTCACAAGTGTGTGTGTGTGTGAGAGAGTACATAAACAGGAGGGATAGCAAAATTCATCAATCATAATGTTAAATAACCTTAAAATAATAATAACCATAACCATTAGTCTCCACTGTGGTGCAGGTGGACAATGGGTGAAACACAGACTGTCCTCAGCCACAGAGAAAAATCTAACGTTAACAATATATCAGGAGGGTCTAAAGTTAACAATATATCAGGAGGGTCTAAAGTTAACAATATATCAGGAGGGTCTAAAGTTAACAATATATCAGGAAGGTCTTAATCTAACGTTAACAGGAACACTCTATGAACACTATAGCCCACTAGGAGATCTGTAACATGTAACGTGGCAACATGTTCAAAATAATTAACTTTTATATATACCTTCCTACTGAATGGGAATTATTCTAACCACCTGGGAAGGAGTATGGTCTGGTGATGGTAGATAGGTGGTGTGTATGTGTGCGAAGCATGGATTGTTCACTGACACAACAAAACAGAGCCTGATCCGCTCTCTCCAGAGCGCGCATTCCTGTTACCAACACCAGCATCTATTCTCCAACAGACATGAGGGTCTTCCCGAAAACATGTGGTGGAGTTTACACCGTCACTGTCAATAATGAACTCATCCAACTTCTTCAAGGGACACGCTCGGCAATCACAAATGTGTCTGGGGTCATGTACAGTATGTGTCTCAATCATTCCAAAATTATTATCTGTATCTTCAGCCCACTATTTTGATATGATCAAAGTCACAAGTGTATGCAGCATCTAGCTTTGCTACCTGAATTAGCCATGTCTATGTTGATCAGGCATAAAACCAGCTCAACTGCTAGAGAGAAACATACTTGTTTTATATGTATGTACAGTACCAGTCAAACGTTTGAACACACCTACTGTCCTCATTCCAGGGTTTTTCTTTATTTTGTATTATTTTCTACATTGTAGAATCATAGTGAAGACCTCAAAACTATTAAATAAACAAAAAATAAATAAACGTCCTCTCACTGTCAACTGCGTTTATTTTCAGCAAACTCAACACGTGTAAATATTTGGATAAACATAACAAGATTCAACAACTGAGACATAAACTGAACAAGTTCCACAGACGTGTGACTAACAGAAAATGAATAATGTGTCCCTGAACAAAAGGGGGGTCAAAATCAAAAGTAACAGTCAGTAGCTGGTGTGGCCACCAGCTGCATTAAGTACAACAGTGCATCTCCTCCTCATGGACTGCATCAGAATTGCCAGTTCTTGCTGTGAGATGTTACCCCACTCTTCCACCAAGGCACCTGCAAGTTCACAGACATTTCTGGGGGAATGGCCCTAGCCCTCACCCTCTGATCCAACATGTCCCAGTCGTTCTCAATGAGATTGAGATCTGGGCTCTTCTCTGGCCATGGCAGAACACTGACATTCATGTCTTGCAGGAAATCCCGCACAGAACAAGCAGTATGGCTGGTGGCATTGTCATGCTGGAGGGTCATGTCAGGATGAGCCTGCAGGAAGGGTAACACATGAGGGAGGAGGATGTCTTCCCTGTAACGCACAGCGTTGAGATTGCCTGCAATGACAACAAGCTCAGTCCGATGATGCTGTGACCCTCCACCTCCAAATCATTCCCGCTGCAGAGTACAGGCCTCGGTGTTTCGCTCATTTTGACGATAAACGCGAATCCGACCACCACCACTGGTGAGACAAAACTGGGGCTCGTCAGTGAAGAGCACTTTTTGACAGTTCTATCTGGTCCTGCGACGATGGGTTTGTGCCCATAGGCAACGTTATTGCCGGTGATGTCTCGTGAGGACCTGCCTTCCAACAGGCCTACAAGTCCTCAGTCCAGCCTCTCTCAGCCTATTGCAGACAGTCTGAGCACTGATGGAGGGATTGTGCGTTCCTGGTGTAACTCGGGTAGTTGTTATTGCCATCCTGTAACTGTCCCGCAGGTGTGATGTTCAGATGTACCGATCCTGTGCAGGTGTTGTTACACGTGTTCTGCCACTGCGAGGACGATCAGCTGTCTGTCCTGTCTCCCTGTAGCGCTGTCTTAGGCGTCTCACAGTACGGACATTGCAATTTATTGACCTGGCCACATCTGCAGTCCTCATGCCTCCTTCCAGCATGCCTAAGGCACGATCACGCAGATGAGCAGGGACCCTGGGCATCTTTCTTTTGGTGTTTTTCAGAGTCAGTTGAAAGGCCTCTTTAGTGTCCTAAGTTTTCATAACTGTGACCTTAATTGCCTACCGTCTGTAAGCTGTTAGTGTCATAACGACCGTTCCACAGGTGCATGTTCATTAATTGTTTATGGGTCATTGAACAAGCACGGGAAACAGTGTTTAAACCCACGTTTAACACATGTGGAATCATGTAGTAACCAAAAAAGTGTTAAACAAATCAAAATATATTTTAGATTTGAAAAATATAGTAGTAGCCACCCTTTGCCTTGATGACAGCTTTGCACACTCTTGGCATACTCTCATCCAGATTCATGACATTGTCACCTGGAATGTATTTCAATTAACAGGTGTGCCTTGGTAAAAGTATTTTTGTGGAATGTCTTTCCTTCCTTTGAGCAAATCAGTTGTGTTGTGACAAGGTAGGGTTGCTATCCAGAAGATAACCCTATTTGGTAAAATACCAGTCCATATTATGGCAAGAACAGCTCAAATAAGCAAAGAGAAATGATAGTCCGTCATTACTTTAGGACATGTAGGTCAGTCAATACGAAACATCGCAAAAACCATCAAGCGCTATGATGAAACTGGCTCTCATTAGGACCACCACAGGAAAGGAAGACCCAGAGTTACCTCTGCTGCAGAGGATAAGTTCATTACAGTTAACTGCACCTCAGACTCCCAAATAAATATTCAGAGTTCAAGTAACAGGAACATCCCAACATCAACTGTTCAGAGGAGACTGGGTGAATCAGGCCTTCATGGTCAAATAGCTGCGAAGAAACCACTGCTAAAGGACACCAATAAGAAGAGACTTGCTTGGGCCAAGAAACACCAGCAATGAACATTAGACCGGTGGAAATCTGTCCTTTGGTCTGATGAGTCCAAATGGGAGATGTTTGGTTTGAACCGCTGTGTCTTTGTGAGACACAGAGTAGGTGAACGGATGACCTCTGCATGTGTAGTTCCCAACGTAAAACATGGAGGAGGGGTGATGGTGTGGGAGTGCTTTCCTGGTGACACTGTCAGGGATTTATTTAGAATTCAAGGCTCACTTAACCAGCAAGGCTACAGAATTCTGCAGCGATACGCCATCCCATGTGGTTTGTGCTTAGTGGGGATTGTCATTTGTTTTCAACAGGACAATGACCAAACACACCTCCAGGCTGTGTAAGGGTTATTTTACCAAGAAGGAGAGTGATGGAGTGCTGCATCAGATGACCTGGCCTCCACAATCACCCAACCTCAACCCAATTGAGATGGTTTGGGATGAGTTGGACACCAGAGTGAAGGAAAAGCAGCCAACAAGTGATCAGCATATGTGGGAACTCCTTCAAGACTGCTGGAAAAGCAGGTGAAACTGGTTGAGAGAATGCCAAGAGTGTCCAAAGCTGTCATCAAGGCAAATGGTGGCTACGTTGAAGAATCTCAAATAGAAAATATACACTTTTTTCGTTACTACATGATTCCATATGTGCTATTTCATAGTTTTGATGTCTTCACTATTATTCTACAATGTAGAAAATAGTACAAATAAAGAAAAACCCCTGACTGTGTATGTGTGTCCAAACTTTTGACTCGTACTGTATATATATGTGTATATATACCCATAATGAATGTTTAAACATTGTTTGGGTCTGTGGGACCCATTTTTAATGTTTACAAAAATAAAATAAAAATCAACCTGAGTGTGTGTGTAGTTGAAACAAGTAAAAATTTAACAAAAAGGTTTTCTGTGTGCCTTCACTCTGTCTTCCTCCTCCCTTCCGCCTGCTGTTTCAATATACAGTAGCACCAATAACCTGTCTGTCTCCCTGCCTGTCTGCTTGTCTCCTGCTTTTTTCACACTCTTTACCCTTTGTAGTGTGTGAAACTACACAATGTCTTGCGGGAACCTGCACAATGTTATTGCAATACATTATTTTGATACATCATTTCAATACATTGTGAAAAAAATCTGTATTTTCCTACACTCTACCCCAGCCAGGTGCAAATTGGGGGAGGGACATAACAAATAAATAGCTTTGCATGTTTGGCTCCTTACCAAAATCAATCAGTATGGCAAAAAATAATCTCAGCTCAGAGGGCCTTAGAAATATTTTTTGCAGCGAGAGAAGCTAGTGTGGAAGGTGCATCTTCCGCTTTGGAAAATTAAGAATTTTCAGAAAATTAGGTTCATGTCTCTGTCAATTTGGAGTCTGACTGTGAGTTGGAAGAAGAAGATGAGATTGACCCTCAGCCAGCCTCAGGACCAGCCGCTCAGCAGCTAGCCCCAGGACCTGCCCGTCAGCAGCCAGCCCCAGGACCTTCCCCTTCAGCAGCCAGCCCCAGGACCTGCCCCTCAGCAGCCAGCCCCAGGACCTGCCCCTCAGCAGCCAGCCCCAGGACCTTCCCCTTCAGCAGCCAGCCCCAGGACCTTCCCCTTCAGCAGCCAGCCCCAGGACCTGCCCCTCAGCAGCCAGCCCCAGGACCTGCCCCTCAGCAGCCAGCCCCAGGACCTGCCCCTCAGCAGCCAGCCCCAGGACCTGCCCCTCAGCAGCCAGCCCCAGGACCTGCCCATCAGCAGCCAGCCCCAGGACCTTCCCCTTCAGCAACCAGCTCATGAGCAGCCTGCAGGAGGTGAAATGGCTGCCAATGTGATAAGGATGCAACCAGGGCCGATGAGGATGGCGGTTACTCATGTGCAGGACATAAAGACTTATTTTCAACTGTTCATCCCAGACACCATCCAGAAAATCATTCTGAACTCCACTAATTTGGAGGGAAGCCATGTTTTTGGAGAGAAATGGTAGGAGGTGGGCCAAACTCATTTACGTGCATACTTTAGGGTTCTTATCCTTGTTGGTGTTTTCAGATCCAATGGGGAATACACAGAATCCCTGTGGGATGCAGAAGTAGGCAGAACGTTTTCGTGCAACAATGTCTCTGGAAAACTTCCACATTATTTCCAGGATTATCCGCTTCGATAACCGAGACACCAGACCAGCTCGGCGGCAGAGAGACAAGCTAGCTGCAATCAGGTCAGTGCAGAGAGACAAGCTAGCTGCTATCAGGTCAGTGCAGAGAGACAAGCTAGCTGCAATCAGGTCAGTGCAGAGAGACAAGCTAGCTGCAATCAGGTCAGTGCAGAGAGACAAGCTAGCTGCAATCAGGTCAGTGCAGAGAGACAAGCTAGCTGCAATCAGGTCAGTGCAGAGAGACAAGCTAGCTGCTATTAGGTCAGTGCAGAGAGACAAGCTAGCTGCTATCAGGTCAGTGCAGAGAGACAAGCTAGCTGCTATCAGGTCAGTGCAGAGAGACAAGCTAGCTGCTATTAGGTCAGTGTGGCACAAGTGGGTGGACCACCTTCCCCTGTTTTACAACCCTGGGCCCAACGTTACTGTTGATGAGCAGCTTATGCCAGCTTATGCCATTTATGCTGTCTCTAGAGACAGCAGGATACTCTCATTGAGATACTCTCAATGATCGGCTATGAAAAGCCAACTGACATTTACTCCTGAGGTGCTGACTTGTTGCACCCTCGACAACTACTGTGATTATTATTATTTGACCATGCTGGTCATTTATGAACATTTGAACATCTTGGCCATGTCCTGTTATAATCTCCACCCGGCACAGCCAGAAGAGGACTGGCCACCCCTCATAGCCTGGTTCCTCTCTAGGTTTCTTCCTAGGTTTTGGCCTTTCTAGGGAGTTTTTGCTAGCCACCGTGCTTCTACACCTGCATTGCTTGCTGTTTGGGGTTTTAGGTTGGGTTTCTGTACAGCACTTTGAGATATCAGCTGATATAAGAAGGGCTTTATAAATCAATTTAATTTGATTTAGGGGCCGCTGCCCCTTCAGGCAGTACATACCGTCTAAACCCGCAAAATATGGAATCAAGATCTGGGCTGCCTGTGATGCTGCTTCATCATATGTGTGGAACTTGCAAGTGTATCCAGGGAATCCAGATGGAGGAGGCTCTGAGAAGAACCAAGGGATGAGGGTTGTCCTGGACATGACACAGGGACTCCGTGGCCGCAACATCAAAAGCTCTAACTTTTTTGACTTCGCACAAGCTGGGACAGGAGCTCCTCAAGAGGAAGCTGACAATGGTAGAAACAGTATGTAAAAACAAGCCAGAGCTCCCACCTGAGCTGTTGAATACACGGAAGAGGCCTATCAATTCCTCTAAGTTTGAGTTCACGGCCGACACGTCCCTAAGTGTCCTACGTGCCAAAGAAAGGCAGAAATGTGGTACTCATGAGTGCGCTGCATAGGGATGGGAGAATCTGTGGTACTCATGAGTGCGCTGCATAGGGATGGGAGAATCTGTGCCCAGGAACATCAAAAAAATAAATCATAATGGATTATAATGCCACAAAAGGAAGGGTGGACAATTTAGCTGCAAAAGAAGAACCCTACGCTGGCATCTTGTGATATTCTTCAACATCTTGGACATCCCGACGTACAACGTATTTGTCATCTGGATGACGTTGAACCCAGATCAGAACAGAGGGAAGCTCCAGAGGAGGAGACGGCTCTTTCTCGAGGAGCTGGGTAAGGCATTGGTAAGACCTCAAATTCAGAGGAGACAACATATCTCATGGACCCCAGCTTCTGCAGCCATCATGAGTAGGATTCAGGAGGAGGATGCTGGTGCCCCATCCGCCTGACCCACAGAACCAACAACTCCAATACCGGAAGTAAGTGTGAGTGATGTTGTTGTGTGTGTGTGTCTGCCTCTCCTATCTTGGCCTGCTGTAACTATATATGTGAGTGAGTGACTGAGTGAGTGAGTGAGTGAGTGAGTGAGTGAGTGAGTGAGTTAGTCAAATTCCTGAACTAACTGTTTCCATCATTCCAGATTGTAGCCGGTAGCAACAAGACGAAGCTCTGTGATGTGTGTGGACCCAAGAAGGACAGGAAGACACAGTACACATGCATCAAGGGAAAGAAATACATTTGGAACTCTGTTCCTCATGTGGTGTGTGGTGTGTAGACCAGCCTTAATTTGTGTTCAATGGGGCTAATTTATCATACCCATAAAATACTGTATGTAAAATTTGTCCTTCTAATTTGTTCAGTTCAAAGCAATAACCATCAATAGAGATGAAAACCTTGTTTCATTTATATTTGTTCAAGATAAACGTGATTTATTCCACGCATGTCTTGCTTATAATGGATTTTTACCGACAATCACATTTTATAAAATAAAATAAATGAATTGCACCTTTATTGATAAATGTGATCTTGCAGAGGTAAATGGCAAATATTAACCAAATATTAACCAAATATTAACTAAGTATTAAGTATGAAATATTTTTACGTAAATTGTTATGGCTGTATTGTTTTATAAACCCAACAATGTTGTGCGTCCATCAGACCCGCGAACATTTGGGTAAATAACAAAAACACGAACACCACACAAGGATTAAACCGTTTTATGAGTGGATTTTTGTTTTGACGTTATTACACTACAATAAACATATGCAACCCCCCATTCAGACGTGATCAGATCTCGAGTAGCCAGAAGTGCGAGTCCATTCCTACGAAAGCAGCTCCGCTGCGGAGTTTCCATTTAAACGAGACTCGGGACAGAACTTTGGAGAGTGGTCGCCAGACTTCAGATCACACTGCTAACTCTGCTCAACCTCGCATTCTATTTAACCGGGGGACTCACAGCATTCGACTTGATTTAAAATACGGGGATCAAACCTACTGATATAAAGGGTGTAAGTTTGATTTTTTTTTTCTCTCTGAAATAATTTATTACAGTTGAATAACGTTGTTATATTACAGTAAACCTTCCAACCTGGAACCTATACATTCTAATGCCGTATTAGATTATCATAGTGTTTTTCTTTTTAAATACGCGTGGAATCAAAACGTTCCGTCGGATCTTCATTAATTGAGTTGACGTATAATAAAATGATTCATACCAGGCTATGTCTATGTACAATTTTCAGTCTGAATCTACACTTCAAAGGGGACTGATTGACTGATGACCATAAAGCCATGCACGTGACACCGGTCATTTTCATCTGTGGTAAGTAGCCTCTGCGCTGAGCCTTTGAAGGCAATTAACATTTTCCCTATGCCAACCAGCGGCCTAATGATGCAATGAAAACGGTATGAGTTGTAAACTGCTCTAGAGGTTGTGTAATTTATACTGTTAACTATATGTGTTGTGGACTTGCGATGCAGAATTTAAAGGTTAAAATCACAGAAAAATGTGGGTACCTCAAGCATCCAGAATTGAAAGATCAGATCTACAGATAGACTACTGTAGCCTACATGGATGAAGGACGGGACAGAGGGAGGCAGAGGGTTGTGTTTACTGTCTCCAGCTCTGAGACAAGATGCCTTGTTTTTTTTTGGGGGGGGGGATCCCCATTCCCCTCCTTAGGGGTCACTTCTCAGTTCACAGTTGGGCCACTGTCCTTGGTGGTAAATTCCCCTGTCTTCCTGTGTGGTGTCAGGGTGGGACTTTGTGCTCTGGGGAGGCTAACCATCAACTCTGTTTGTTGTTTATGGTTCTCCTAAAACAGCCCAGCTGAATCCACAAATGTAGCCAGTCCACCCCACCAACGATGTTGTTGTTACAGCATCACAGGGTGTGTGGGTTGGGGGAGGGTGGGGTTATTTAATCCGAGGCTGGGGACTGGTCTTTGTTTAAAGGGTTCTACTTGTGAGTGTAGTCTACCCGGCAGTCTGTCATTATAGAGATACAGAGTGATCTCTTCAGAACCATGACGCCTCTGTGTGTGACCTCTGGAGGTCAGGGGTCATTTCCATCTCCTCACATCATTGGGCCAGACTAGGTTAATTACTTTTCATGTGTTGGGTGAAAGGGACTGGCTGATCAGATGGACAAAGCTCAGCTCTTCTCGCTCTCCCCTCTTCTCTCCTCCCCCTCCTCCTCAGAAGATGATAGAGGATGAGAGAGCTGGGGATTTTTTTAGCAGTGGGTGTATCTATTTTCTATAGGTCGTTGACAGCCGAGGCTCCTGTCTCACACTCGAAATGTAACTGGTCTTCATTGGGTCATTTGTGTCACAGTGGTCTCCCCCAGGCATTGTGGAAAAGCCTTGCAGGTGATTCTGCACGTGAGCCCCCACTGTAGTGATTAGTAGACGGGGAACAGCAGCTGTGTTAAGAAAGATCGTGAACCGGGACCTTCTTTACTGTGGAGTGAAAGGAGAGAAGAAAAGGCTGAACAAACTGTTCTCTTGTGAATAAATCTCCCTCTGAAAGAATGTACGTTGGTGACGAGTGTTCAGGCTTACATGAAAGAGGACAGAAGCATTCCTTATAGAACTAAAGCCTCTGTGACATAGCTTTCTTCTAGTCTCCTGGAGCACCGGTGTGCTTTTTGTGTGCAGGTGAAGGACAGGTACAGGCTGGTGCCCAGTGTTGGGAGGCCCTCTGTGAACGGAGACTCCGGAACTCGTGGATTGAAGAACAATGGGCCAGTTAAAGCCAACCACAGAAACCAGAAGGAGAGGGGGAGAGAGAGAAAGAGGGAGGGGGGGGTGGGGGTGGGGGGGGGGGGGGGGGGGGGGGGGGGGGGGGTTATGAGAGAGAAGAAGAGTGGTGGGCAGGGACTTTTCTCTGCGAAAAAAAGGAAGATGAGGAGGAGGATGATGAGGGGGGGGACGATGAGGAGGAGGATGAGGAGATGTTCTCTCTAATAGCAAGAGTGTCATTGGCACTTGAGGTATCATGTTTAACCTGACCCCAGTGTACTTGATAGGGTCATATATCTTAGGTTAACACAGTACCTATTGTGAACTGTGTTTTGGGGCTTGTATTTCATCGATAGTGAACGGTTGTCAGGGTCAAGTTGACGTCGTGTATAACAAAGTAAGGGCACTTGAAGTTAAGAGTGAAAACACGATGCGTCAGGTACAAGTTGGGATTGTTTCCTACCAGTTGTCACTTGAAACAGTGGGTGTATGAATGAAGGTTACAATATATATATTTTTTCTATCTCAGCTTTTTTGTCTCCGCTGATTGATGGCCATAGCACCATAGCCCTGTCATGTATGTTACAACCATATGAGATCATACATGCTCCTCAGGCTTTAACCCCTGTTGAACCCCCTCACACAGTTGAACCCCCCCCACACAGTTGAACCCCCTCACACAGTTGAACCCCCCCTCACACAGTTGAACCCCCCCCCACACAGTTGAACCCCCCCACACAGTTGAACCCCCTCACACAGTTGAACCCCCCCTCACACAGTTGAACCCCCCCCACACACAGTTGAACCCCCCCACACAGTTGAACCCCCTCACACAGTTGAACCCCCTCACACAGTTGAACCCCCTCACACAGTTGAACCCCCTCACACAGTTGAACCCCATCACACAGTTGAACCCCCTCACACAGTTGAACCCCCTCACACAGTTGAACCCCATCACACAGTTGAACCCCCCTCACACAGTTGAACCCCCTCACACAGTTGAACCCCATCACACAGTTGAACCCCCCCACACAGTTGAACCCCCTCACACAGTTGAACCCCCTCACACAGTTGAACCCCCCCCCCCCCCACACAGTTGAACCCCCCCCCCACACAGTTGAACCCCCTCACACAGTTGAACCCCATCACACAGTTGAACCCCCCCACACAGTTGAACCCCCTCACACAGTTGAACCCCCCCACACAGTTGAACCCCCTCACACAGTTGAACCCCCCCCCCCCCCACACAGTTGAACCCCCTCACACAGTTGAACCCCCTCACACAGTATTCCAATTAGCTGTTTCTCTACTGTCTACCTGTCTTCTTGGAAAGAGGCACTTCCTCTACTTAGTCTGAGGGGCTGCTTTCTGGTCTACTCTCACTCTAAGAAATATAACAGACAAGGCCCAGGGAGGGGAGGAGAAAGCCTGGACTGTGTTGTCCCTCCAGACCTGCTCAGCTTCTGCCTCTTCATCACACTTCTGTATTCATCTACAACCAAGCTCTATCGTATGATGATGTCATACGTCTTAAATACACCTGTATGTCACATAGACATTAACCCACCAAACACAATACACCTGTATAATACACCTGTATTTAAGAGTGGACATGACGTTCATTATGGAGCCTGAGAGGGATTGGTCAGTCTACTATTGTTCCACTGACACCCTCCCCCGTCCTCCCTCTCACTGCACACAGTCTCCAGACTCCACTGCCTCAGTTCTAATATCAAGGGACAGATGGTTGCCTAGTAAAACAGTCACCTTTAAACCCTAACGAGCTGTTTCATGTGGTCATAAAGACAGGTCAGTGCTCACCTGTAATTGACTGGTATACAGATACCCCCATAGGGAGCGCTAAGCTAGCTGATTTAGTTTGGTGTTACAGGTGAAGAGTTTAATTCCGAAACGCTATATATCCATTTTCAGAAATGTTGGTAAATTAGCTTTTTGTGTTGAAAGAACTTAAGAAAGAGATTGGTGTTTTTTTTTTTCTCACTATTTAATCATTGCATGGGGTTGTTCAATGACAGACATCTATTTGTTCAAAATCCATCACTTGATGGTTTCATTTCAGAGAGACAAATAATCATGTTATTTTGTAAAATGCTATACATCTGCCTCACTCTTAGAGAAAGCAGTACTGCTTGATTTTACACATTAAAATGTAACATAACATAAAACATTTTTTTTTTACAAATGATTGTCACGATCGTCGTATTGAGTCGACCAAAGCACAGTGTGGTGTGAATGAATGATTTTTAATAAAGGACGAAAAAACACAAAGTACAATAACAAACTAACAAACTAACAAACTAACAAACTAACAAACTAAACCCCCCCCCCCCCCCCCACATTTGTTGTTTTGTTATTTTGTAGTGTTGACGGTTATCGTCTTTATTAAACATGTTGAACTCTAACCACGCTGCGCTTTGGTCCGATCCTTCGTCCACAGAAGAAAACCGTTACATGAAGACCCAGTGCAGGGTTTTTATTTTAAGGCTCTTGGAGGAGGTGCAGGTATTTACAAAATATACAAATCATCCAACAAGATGCCGGATCAGGCTGAAAGTAAATAATATATATATTTTTTTAAACTAGTCAAATGACTATAAAGACTGAAGATCAGTCTGGCTAGCCCCTTAGGGCTCAGAACAACCCTAACTAACCCACACAGAGCCAGGCGGCCATCTTCCACTTCCATAAAGCTCTACACCTGAGTATACAGTATATACCCTGGCAGAGACCAGGTGACAGGAAACACTTGTATTAATATAAAACACTTTGTCAAACTAAGCCAATAAACACTTAGCAAGTAAACAACAATACAATAACAGTTTAGATACTATAACCTGTATGATACAGACATATATAGAATACTTTTAAAAGAGCTGGACTAGAGCAGAAACTCTTTCACACCAATTAGTACCCCAATTAGTAACGGAATGTCCCTTAATGAGCAGACCATGGCCACCTGTGTGCTTGGTGACCACGCCCCTCCACATGCTACAAGACAGATCTCACACTAACATTTGTAAGTGCTGCTTTAGACTGGAAAATACTACAGATTTAGACTGGCAAATAGTACAGATTTAGACTGGCAAATAGTACAGATTTAGACTGGTAAATAGTACTGCTTTAGACTGGAAAATACTACAGATTTAGACTGGCAAATAGTACAGATTTAGACTGGCAAATAGTACAGATTTAGACTGGCAAATAGTACAGATTTAGACTGGTAAATAGTACTGCTTTAGACTGGAAAATACTACAGATTTAGACTGGCAAATAGTACAGATTTAGACTGGCAAATAGTACAGATTTAGACTGGCAAATAGTACAGATTTAGACTGGCAAATAGTACAGATTTAGACTGGCAAATAGTACAGATTTAGACTGGTAAATAGTACTGCTTTAGACTGGAAAATACTACAGATTTAGACTGGCAAATAGTACAGATTTAGACTGGCAAATAGTACAGATTTAGACTGGCAAATAGTACAGATTTAGACTGGAAAATTCTACAGATTTAGACTGGAAAATTCTACAGATTTAGACTGGAAAATTCTACAGATTTAGACTGGAAAATACTACAGATTTAGACTGGAAAATAGTACAGATTTAGACTGTCAGATAGTACTGCTTTAAACTGGCAAATAGTACTGCTTTAGACTGGCAAATAGTACTGCTTCAGACTGGCAAATAGTACTGCTTTAAACTGACAAATAGTACTGCTTTAGGCTGACAAATAGTACTGCTTTAGACTGGTAAATAGTACTGCTTTAGACTGGCAAATAGTACTGCTTTAGACTGGCAAATAGTACTGCTTTAAACTGACAAATAGTACTGCTTTAGACTCATAGTGCTGCTTTAAACTGGCAAATAGTACTGCTTTAGACTCATAGTACTGCTTTAGACTGGCAAATAGTACTGCTTTAGACTGGCAAATAGTACTGCTTTAGACTGGCAAATAGTACTGCTTTAGACTGGCAAATAGTACTGCTTTAGACTCAAATAGTACTGCTTTAGACTGGCAAATAGTACTGCTTTAGACTCATAGTACTGCTTTAGACTGGCAAATAGTACTGCTTTAGACTCATAGTACTGCTTTAGACTGGTAAATAGTACTGCTTTAGACTCATAGTACTGCTTTAGACTGGAAAATAGTACTGCTTTAAACTGACAAATAGTACTGCTTTAAACTGACAAATAGTACTGCTTTAGACTCATAGTGCTGCTTTAAACTGGCAAATAGTACTGCTTTAGACTGGCAAATAGTACTGCTTTAGACTCATAGTACTGCTTTAGACTGGTAAATAGTACTGCTTTAGACTCATAGTACTGCTTTAGACTGGTAAATAGTACTGCTTTAAACTGACAAATAGTACTGCTTTAGACTCATAGTACTGCTTTAAACTGACAAATAGTACTGCTTTAAACTGACAAATAGTACTGCTTTAAACTGACAAATAGTACTGCTTTAGACTCATAGTACTGCTTTAAACTGACAAATAGTACTGCTTTAAACTGACAAATAGTACTGCTTTAAACTGACAAATAGTACTGCTTTAGACTCAAATAGTACTGCTTTAAACTGACAAATAGTACTTTAGACTGGCAACATAACCAACACACTTTCTGATTTACTTCTCATGTCTTCTGTCATTTATATTCAATGTTTATAAATGATTTGGAATAGATCAAGTACAGGTAACAAGGTGAGGTGACCAAGCAATTATATCTCCAGGTATACTGTGATAATGGGACTAGTGCGTGCAGTTTGAAGGATGTTGCTAACTAACGCTAGCGCAATTGCTAAGTTCCAGTCATTGCCCTAATGCTCGTTAGCATCGTCTTGCGAAACTACCTCTAACTTCCTTCATACTAGACAACAGAGACATACAAATGGTGTCCACAAGTTCTTTTGACTCTGGAGAAGTAAAGAAAGGATCTCATTGCCAAAATCCCAAAGTATCCCTTTAAAATAGCTAGGTGAGAAAACCACATATCACAGTCAAATATACAGAATGCAAACATTCCATTCCGGCTAAACAATAGATGTAGCGTTTAGCAAAAAAACACATTTTCATACACATCTAAAACATTTAAATAAAACATCTGGCAACGGTAATACTTTACAAACACATGACGGTACCCATAAGCAATCATTTCTGATGAAAAAAACAGAAATGTGGAAAAACTGGTGGATGTAGCGTTTTGGAAATAAAGTCTTTATGTTGATGTGTGAAATTGTGAACATGTGGCCAGAAGGTGTTGCAGTCATCTGTAAGTGAGATTTCTTACCTCTTCCTTGTTTCATTACTCATATCTAGAGATACCTGGAGGGAAATGACAGGAAGTGTCTGGCTTATCCAGGTCATCTCTCTGTGTCCCAAGGGACAGGAAAGATCAGCTGCTGGTCTTGGTTCAACTGAAATGGAAAGAAAAATGACTTCCTACCATCACACATATGAACGGAGGAGGCATGTTCTGGTTCAGTCATACACAGTACACACACACACACACACACACACACACACACACACACACACACACACACACACACACACACACACACACACACATTTAGTTTTTCTGTGTATGTATTTCCATTTAAAATCATATTTCCCCTAACCCTAAATCTTACCCTAGCCTTAACCCGTAAACCTAACCTAATTCTAACCCTCATTGTAACCTTAAAATAGCCTTTGTCCTCATGGGGACGTGAGACATGCTCTTTGTTTAACTATCCTTGAGACGGATTTTAGGTCCCCACAAGGATAGAAGAACCGACTAATACACACACACACACACACACACACACACACACACACACACACACACACACACACACACACACACACACACACACACACACACACACACACACACACACACACACACAGACACACACACACACACACACACACAGACACACACACACACACACACACACACACACACACACACACACACACACACACACACACACACACACACAGAACAGACTTTCCTTAATCTCAAGGTTATTTGGAAATTGTACATTAAATCAATTGAAATACCAGACAGATTTACACAAAAGTCTTTGATTGTGTCTCTGATAAAATGGATCAGGAAAATGGAGTGCACTTGGAGTAAAACACAATTACAAATCCCCTGTGTACTTTCTCAGTAGAAACACACGTGTGCTTAGTTTGGGGCGGCAGGTTAGAGCGTTGGGCCAGTAACCGAAAGGTTGCTCAATCGAATCCCTGACAAGGTAAACATCTGTCGTTCTGCCCCTGAACAGGGCAGGTAACCCACTGTTCCTAGGCCGTCATTGTAAATAAGAATTTGTTCTTAACAGACTTGCCTAGTTAAATAAAAGTACTTTTTTTTTAAGCTAATGTCTGCCTCCAGTGGAGAATTTGAGTGAATCTCCATCCGCTACTCCAGCTGGTGAAAGAGCAAACGGAAATCACTAGTCAGTAAATCAAACCCACAGCTACTTGACTGGCTGGCTGCAGCCAACATCTGCTGCACATGTAGTGTCTGACTGCCCACGTAGACTTACACTGAATAATAGCATGGCCAGGGGCTGGTGACTGAACAGATCTGGGACTTGGGAGTACCAAAGGGCATAGGAGGTATGGCAAGGGTCTGGGGCTGAAACAGGACTCTGGAGACCAGAGTCGAAGAACCAGGGTGATTTACACTCAGCAGGAGCAGATGCTTCCCTGTGGCAGGACTCGTTACTCTTAGCGACTGGGTAAGTAACTAGGCAGGGCTCTCTCAGCGCAGCACTATTTCCCCCCCCCCCCGGAGGAATCACCATCTACATGGAGATTCCCAGGATTCCATGCTGGAAGGGAGGAGAGGAAGGAGGAGAGAGGCACTTTACTCTGGATGTGGGAGTGGATGGCTCATTAGAAGGGACCAGAGAGAGAGGGGAGGGAGGAGAGAGAGACCAGAGAGAGAGGGGAGGGAGGAGAGAGAGAGAGACCAGATAGAGAGGGGAGGGAGGACAGAGAGACCAGAGAGAGAGGGGAACTAGCCGCCTGCCCTGTGGAGGCTAGTTTGACTTTCTCCTGCCCTGTGGATTCTAGTTTGACTTTCTGCTGCCCTGTGGAGGCTAGTTTGACTTTCTCCTGCCCTGTGGAGGCTAGTTTGACTTTCTCCTGCCCCGTGGAGGCTAGTTTGACTTTCTCCTGCCCTGTGGAGGCTAGTTTGACTTTCTCCTGCCCCGTGGAGGCTAGTTTGACTTTCTCCTGCCCTGTGGAGGCTAGTTTACTCTGTGCCAGTTCTATACTTCCCTGTGCTCTCTCAAAGCCACACCCACATTCAGGTCAGGAACAGGATGTCAAGCAGTGACGTTTGTCTGCAGCGCTACTCTTATTCTGTTTACTCAATTCTCACTCAAGCTGTGCCAAGAGCTCCAAATGCTGCCATCACCTAAAAACAAGTGTTCTAGATGTACTGTAGCGTCACCTCCATAGCTCTCTCTTTGGGGGGGTGCAATCTCCCTTTCATATTTTATGACTGTCTGTCTGTGTATGCGTGTACTGTATGTGATTATGTTTGTCTTGGTGATTGGTTCCAGTGTTTACACCCAGGAAGGTGCTGACAGCAGATTCCTTTTCGTCTTTGTCACCCAGTCAGATTGGAATGTTTCTTCTTGATGTCACATCGCCATCCGCCCCCAGTCTGTCTCCAAACACAACCCAGTGACATGTCAAAGAGATCAGATCCCTGCTGCTCTTACCGTGGAGACAACGACTGGAGGTTTTTATTATCCTACTAGGAACACATAGTGCTAAACAACTTTATTGAAAGTTGAGGAAAAGTAGAAGAGACAGGACAGAGTGAGTCACCAGCTGACAGGCACAGCCGTCTCTCCAGAGAGTGCCAGGACAGGCAGTGGGGTTTAGCGTACACACACACACACACACACATACACACACACACACACACACACACACACACACACACACACACACACACACACACACACACACACACACACACACACACACACACACACACACACAGAGAGAGACAGACAGACAGAGAGAGAGAGACAGAGAGAGAGAGACAGAGAGAGAGAGACAGAGAGAGAGAGACAGAGAGAGAGACAGAGAGAGAGACAGACAGAGAGAGAGAGAGAGAGAGACAGAGAGAGAGAGACAGAGAGAGAGACAGAGAGAGAGAGAGTACAGAGAGAGAGAGATAGAGAGAGACAGAGAGAGAGAGAGTACAGAGAGAGAGAGAGAGAGTACAGAGAGAGAGACAGAGAGCGATAGAGAGAGAGAGAGAGAGAGAGACAGAGAGAGAGAGTACAGAGAGAGATGAGGTGAGAAAAGCCCATCTGGTCCAGGCTATTACAGGCAGATTAGCCGGGGCAAGGCCGACTGCAGACCAGAGAGAATGCTGGGGAGCTGTTCAGTCTAAACTAATTACACTTGTTTTCGGAAGAGGTGGAAATAACTATTATTATACACATAATAAACCACATTAGCAGTGCAGAGTACATGTGCAGTTCAGTATAGTCCAGAGCAGAGGAGAGGAAACAATCACTAAAAATGTCCTGTTGACTGAGAATTATAATGATGTTCAGTGCACATTACATTTTTATGGATTTGATCTCTTTAATTCTGCCAAATTTCTCATTCAATCGTGTAAGTGGCAGATGTTTCTACTTGTTAGCACCTAGCTCAACAGTAGGACTTGTACTTCTGGTCTGTGGCTAATGCTAGGCTAATAGCTCAATGACAGGTCTTGTATCTCAACCTCTCCTAATCTGTGGCTAGGCTAGCTCAACAGAAGGACGTCTGGTCTATGGCTAATACTAGGCTAGGCTAATAGCTCAACATCAGGGCTTGTATCTCAACTTCGACTGGTCTGTGGGTAGGCTATACAACAGCACTATCTCCTAGTAGTTGGCTCCCGAGTGGCGCAGCGGTCTAAGGCACTACATCTCAGTGCTAGATGCGTCACTACAGACACCCTGGTTCGATTCCAGGCTGTATCACAACCGGCAGTGATTGGGGAGTCCAGTAGGACAGCACACAATTGGCCCAGCGTCGTCCGGGTTTGGCAGGTGTAGGCCGTCATTGTAAATAATAATTTGTTCTTAAATGACTTGCCGAGTTAAATAAAGGTTCAATAAATAAATAAAAAGTAGTCTGTGGCTAGGCTATAGCCCCACAGCAGTTAGCTCTGAGATACACCTCCCTCTCAGCTGTCAGCCTGGCCTGCATTCCTCCCTGGCCCTGCCTGTCCATGTATGGGCAGGAGGAGAAAATGGCAGACAGAGAGCTGCTGAGATGAGAAAGCAACACTGCTGCCTAGTCAACCGTCACTATTTAACTCATACTGCTGCCTAGTCAACCATCACTATTTAACTCATACTGCTGCCTAGTCAACCATCACTATTTAACTCATACTGCTGCCTAGTCAACCATCACTATTTAACTCATAATGCTGCCTAGTCAACCATCACTATTTAACTCGCACTGCTGCCTAGTCAACCATCACTATTTAACTCATACTGCTGCCTAGTCAACCATCACTATTTAACTCATACTGCTGCCTAGTCAACCATCACTATTTAACTCATACTGCTGCCTAGTCAACCATCACTATTTAACTCATACTGCTGCCTAGTCAACCATCACTATTTAACTCATACTGCTGCCTAGTCAACCATCACTATTTAACTCATACTGCTGCCTAGTCAACCATCACTATTTAACTCATAATGCTGCTTGGTCAACCATCACTATTTAACTCATACTGCTGCCTAGTCAACCATCACTATTTAACTCATACTGCTGCCTAGTCAACCATCACTATTTAACTCATACTGCTGCCTAGTCAACCATCACTATTTAACTCATAATGCTGCCTAGTCAACCATCACTATTTAACTCGCACTGCTGCCTAGTCAACCATCACTATTTAACTCATACTGCTGCCTAGTCAACCATCACTATTTAACTCATACTGCTGCCTAGTCAACCATCACTATTTAACTCATACTGCTGCCTAGTCAACCATCACCATTTAACTCGCACTGCTGCCTAGTCAACCATCACTATTTAACTCATACTGCTGCCTAGTCAACCATCACTATTTAACTCATACTGCTGCCTAGTCAACCATCACTATTTAACTCACACTGCTGCCTAGTCAACCATCACTATTTAACTCACACTGCTGCCTAGTCAACCATCACTATTTAACTCATACTGCTGCCTAGTCAACCATCACTATTTAACTCATACTGCTGCCTAGTCAACCATCACTATTTAACTCATACTGCTGCCTAGTCAACCATCACTATTTAACTCATACTGCTGCCTAGTCAACCATCACTATTTAACTCACACTGCTGCCTAGTCAACCATCACTATTTAACTCATACTGCTGCCTAGTCAACCATCACTATTTAACTCACACTGCTGCCTAGTCAACCATCAACCACTTAAAACTTCTTAAGGCTAGGGGGCGGTATTTTGACATCTGGATGAAAAGCGTGCCCAAAGTAAACTGCCTGTTACTCAGGCCCAGAAGCTAGGATATGCATATAATTGGTAGATTTGGATAGAAAACACTCTAAAGTTTCTAAAACTGTTAAAATAATGTCTGAGTATAACAGAACTGATATGGCAGGCGAAACCCAGAGGACAAAGGCTGTTTTTTGGAAAAATTAGCCAGAAATTGTTGTTTTTCTAGGTGGCTCCCATTTTGCCTGTAGTGTTTCCAAGCGCATGAATGAGAGCGCGTTCTTTGGTATTTTTCTCCGGTAAAGACAATAACGATTCTCCTTCTTAAATTTGATTGTTTATTTGCGTATTAGGGTACCTAAGGTTTGATTATAAACGTAGATTGACTTGTTTGGATAAGTTTATTGGTAACGTTTGGGATTCATTTTGTATGCATTTTGAAGGAGGGAAAACAAGTGGATTATTGACTGAAGAGCGCCAGCAAAACTGAGCTTTTATGGATATAAAGAAGGACTTTATCGAACAAAAGGACCATTTGTGATGTAACTGGGACCTTTTGGAGTGCTAACAGAAGAAGAAGATCTCACCCTGCTACCTAGTCAACCATCAACCATTTAACTCACTCTGCTGCCTAGTCAACCATATAACTCACTCTGCTTCCTAGTCAACCATTTAACTCACTCTGCTGCCTAGTCAACAATATAACTCACTCTGCTGCCTAGTCAACCATTTAACTCACTCTGCTGCCTAGTCAACCATATAACTCACTCTGTTGCCTAGTCAACCATTAAACTCACTCTGCTGCCTAGTCAACCATTTAACTCACTCTGCTGCCTAGTCAACCATTAAACTCACTCTGCTGCCTAGTCAACAATATAACTCACTCTGCTGCCTAGTCAACCATTTAACTCACTCTGCTGCCTAGTCAACCATATAACTCACTCTGTTGCCTAGTCAACCATTTAACTCACTCTGCTGCCTAGTCAACCATATAACTCACTCTGTTGCCTAGTCAACCATTTAACTCACTCTGCTGCCTAGTCAACAATATAACTCACTCTGCTGCCTAGTCAACCATTAAACTCACTCTGCTGCCTAGTCAACAATATAACTCACTCTGCTACCTAGTCAACCATTTAACTCACTCTGCTGCCTAGTCAACAATATAACTCAC